>NW_025221020.1:736710-1055567 GCF_014066325.1 Apis laboriosa
GATCATACTTTTCCTCCCGCGTACTTCTTCCTTCCTTCTCTTCCCCCTCCCCTTCGTAAAATAAATATATATTTATTTAATAATTTATAACTATTAAATAATTATACAAAATTATATTTATATATATTTAATTATTTATATAAATATATATTATAGAATTTAAAGTTCACTGAAATTTTATTTGTGGTTTTATTATTGAATGTTGCTAGCAACACCATTATTTTATAGTTGATATCTATTTGTTTTTCTTCGATACACGTAAATGTTTTGTAAATAGATACTCGCAATTACGTATAACTAAATATATTCATTCAGCTAAATCCATACATTCTATTTATTTACTGCTCAGTCAACAATGTAAATGTATATAGATATTTAAATAATTATATTAAACATATTTAATCTATTTTAATATTTATATAAATAAATATAAATAAATATATTTAATTTAATATAATTATTTATAACTATTATTATATATTTATTTAATAATTTATAACTATTAAATAATTATATTAAATTATATTTATATATATATTGAATTATTTATATAAATATAAATATATATAAATTTTTATATTTAAATAATTATATTAAATTATATTCATGTATATTTAATTATTTTTATAAATATATATTATAGAATTTTAAATTCACTAAAATTTTATTTGTAGTTTTATTATTGAATGTTTTCAGCAACACTATTTTATAGTTGATATCTTTGTTTTTCTTTGATACACATAAATATTTTGTAAACAGATACTCGTAATTACGTATAATTAAATATATTCATTCAGCTAAATCCGTACAATCTATTTATTGTTTTCACTGTTCAGTCCACAATATAAATATATATAGATATTTATATTAAATATATTATATTAAATAATTATATTAAACACATTTAATTATAAATAATAAATATTTTAATATTTATACAAATAAATATATATTTAATTTAATATAATTATTTATAACTATTAAATAATTAAATTATATTTATATATATAAATATCAAAATATTAATTATAAATAATAAATATTTTAATATTTATACAAATAAATATATATTTAATTTAATATAATTATTTATAACTATTAAATAATTACATTAAATTATATTTATATATATAAATATTAAAATAATTAATATTAAATAATTAATATTTAATCTATTATAATATTTATATAAATAAATATATATTCATTTAATAATTTACTGTTATATATTTATATATCTATTTATTAATTTCTTTTTTCCCGAGCGAAATAGACTGCCGCGAGAGTCGGCTAACGCTTTATCGCGTGCCAACGCGCCGCGAGAAATTGCAATCTTCCGAAACGGATTACCCTCGCGTCCGGATTTACCTTTACGACCCGCCGCGATACCGTCCAAATACTTGCCCCCGATAACGCTCTCGCCCTTCGACTCGATTATATATCTGGACGAACCATTGTGGAAACGAGGATAAGCGTTCGTTTCGAAGGAATTTTGACAGAACGTCGGGGCGACGCCACAGTGATTCGAGTGATAAGAATTAATTGGAGAAAATTATTTTTTCGAGCTTATATTTAATATTTTTTATTAGAGAAAACAATATTGCTCTTTGTTGTTCGTTTTAAAAATTTGTTATTTCGTTAAAAAAAAATACAATATATAAAAGTAATTAACATTGCGTTTAATTAGTATAGAGTAAAAAGGAAAATACATATTTAAACGAAATTAAACGAAATATCTGAGTGGCAAATGTTCAGGAGAAAGGTGATAACAAAATAAAAGGAAAAAGACTGTAAGAAGACATACAAAATCGACGTATCAAAAATCGAAAGGAATAAAAAAAATTGGCAACTGAAGTTAGGAATATAATAAAATATAATAAACAAACAATGATAGAAATATATATTATAATATAAGCTAGCTTAAAATAATAATAATCCATAAATATTAATTAATAAATATTAATAATAATTATTATTTAAATAATATATTATTAATAAATATTAATTTTAATATACTTTTGCAAAATTATTTTCACGAATCGAATATATAGCAAATATTCGACTCTTGTCTCGCGTGGAACGATGTGGAACGTGTAAAAAATCATTGAGAAATAATTACATCGTGCGAATTTTTGATACGAAGTAATTATTTAACTTTAAGCTTAATTTACGAAAAAAAAAAACTTATCGAACTTAATTTCTAACGATTTAAATTAAAATAGATGTTTCGAGACATCTGTTATAAAAATTAAATTTAAACTCTTCTTGAAAAATTTGAAACGTTACATCGAAACATTTATCCCTCACACGTTTGAAAATGAATCCTGAAGTCCAGTTGATATACATTATTCGAACCACGACGCGTGGTTCCTCCTCCCTAATTTGGAAAACTCTGGAGTCGACACCGAGAGAAAGGGAGAGACAGAGATACAGAGAGAGCAGTAAAAGATAAGGGTCGATTCGATCTCTCGACACCGGAGAGAAAAGTTCTCGACCGGACCATCCTCTGCTCGCCATCCATTATTCATAATTCGAGGATTCGGAAAAGCGACGTCAACAAGTAGCAGCCGTTCCTTTCCTCCCAAATCGAAGCGCACGATCGGCGGCGTTCGTGCTCGTTATCCCTCCACTCCGCAAAAATAACACTTTCCTTCTTCCTTCGTCGACTCTCTCTTTTCTTAGATCGAAAGGGAGGGCAATTTTTCCTCCAATTCGATCGAAAATCCAAAATTATTTTATTAACAATAACAGGATAATAAATTTGTCCCATGAAAGAACAGTGTCCATGGGAAAGCGCAGTTTTCTTGCCAAAGATTTCGAGAATAAAAGCAACGGGCCGAGAGGAGGTCCAGATAAGATAGAGGAGGAGTTTATTGGAAAGGAGAGGAGGCGAGATTCGGTGAACTGGCAAAAGGACCCTTCCTTATCGCGGGGACGAAAATCCGGTGAATAAATAACCGAGTTTCTTCCGATTCTCGCGTCTCTTTTTCGATCTTTTTCTTCTTCTTCCTCTTCCCGTCCGCGTCAATCCTCGACGAGGATTATAAAACATTCGGAGGAAGGGTGAACGCGCGAACGAATAATCTCGATCGTAATGATCGTTAGCGCGGGTCGAAAAGTAACGCGATAGAAAATAAGCGAGGAGCGGGCGGTCGTTTCCAACTTTTTGCTCCTCCCCCCTCGTGTAATTGGCCCAGATGGAAGAATTCATTCCCACCGGACGTTTAATTACCTACTTTTTCCTCCTCGTGTCCCGAGCAGCTACCTATCTGGGGAAAGGTGGGTAACAAACGATCTCTCTATCCTACAGAATCGATACAGAAGCGATCTGGATTAGAAACTACGGAATTTTGGGGAAGCAGCGTTTCTTCTCGAAAGAAGGAGGAGAGGATATTCGATAAAATCAATCTCATAGCGAGTGATGCTGAAACACTTTTCGTTCGAGAGGCGAATCTCTCGATCATCGAAAACGGATTCGAATAGCGAGTAAAATTTTTAATCGTGAGTATTTACTGATTTTTTTTTCTATTTTATTTTATAAATCATGCATTATATCACATTTTATTTTTCCATATATTTAGTTATATCTTATTTAATGGAAATAACAAATCCGATTAACAAAAAGTTAAATATTTTATTTTCTAAAAATTAAATCTGAAAGTATAGTTTGAAAATCGGAGAAAAATAAAATTTTGCCCATCGTGATTTTGCATATCGATTTGTAAACAGCCTTCTTTATTAGATCTTTATTATTGCTTTATTAAGAAACGTACAAAAATGTCGATTAAAAAATTGCGCGAAAAGAAAGATGAAAAATGAAAGAAAGACGAGTGTTGAGATTCGAGCTTAAAGGAGAGAGAGGATCGATGAGAAGATGGAGGGGGAGGAGGGAGGCGAAGTCGCGATTACCGAGGATGGGTTCGCGTTACGCGGAGGCGACGTCGGCAAAGGTCCTTGGACGGCGCACCAAGCATGCTAATCAACCCCTTTGCCCACGCAGTTTACTGTGTACACGCTTTAATCAAACGAGAACCGGCAATTACAATTATCCCAAGGATTTGTAGCGATTTCCTCGAGCGAGAGACGTCCATCGAACGTAGATGGATGAATGGATGGATGGATGGATGGATGGATGGATGGATGGACGTTGCCGATTAAACGATTGGGGGAAAAAAAAAAAGAAGAAAAGAAAGAAAAAAAAAGAAAAGAAACGATCGGCTTGCTTTGATTCCTCGTTCGAGGAAATTCTTTGGTTGGAAGAAATTTTTAAAGGAGAGGGAGAGGGGAAGAGGAAAAAGCAAGTGGAGCTTATAAGATTGTTTGCCTCGCGCGAGACATTTCGCGAGTGAATCAAAGTGCAACGAGTGTGAAAAATGTTTTTCCAGCCTGTTTGCACACTCTCTCTCTCTCTCTCTCTCTCTCTTCCTGTGTTTCTCTTTGGCCTCGCGGTGAAAAATAAGAATACCGGGGGAGGGGGGAGGGAAAAGTGGAATGCTACGAGTTGGATTTCATTATTAAAGAATCGCTCGGGTCGAGGCACGTTTCCAAGAAGATACTTTCGCTTCGCGTCGGTCGAAAGAAGAGCGAGCCTTCCTTTGATGAAAAAAGCGACTTTGCTTCTCGCTTCTCTTTGAAAAAAGAAAAAGGAAAAAAAAAGGAAAAACAGTCTTATAATACTCGCGGTGCGAAGCCTGTGCGAAAGCTAAGACGCCCCCCTCCACTACAACTCTTTAAACCCTCTACGCGAGTACCTACAATGCGATATTACCTTTGTACCTTCTTTACTTTTATTTTTCTCCACTCGTTTCGATCGTCTCACATTTGCGAGAACGAAGGAAACAGAAAACAAGAAGAAGAAGAAGAAGAAAAAGAAGAAGAGGAAGACGTTGAAACGATACGATGGCGAGCCGTCACCGAAACCATGACGAAGAAACTTTGCCCAACAATTTGAATATATCCAACTAATCGGGCAAGTGTCGGAACACAACGGACGTAAACACGTCATCGGGCCGATTGTGCTCGATAACTGGGCTCCTCGAAGCTAGCTCGGGATACGCGCTTCCCCCTCCCAAACTTTCTCCTCCCCTCCCTCCCCCCACCCAAGATTGACGCTTTAACGTTTCTCTCGCCGTTCCGTCTATTCCTAATCCCCACTCCTTTATAAATTGCACGCCCTTGTATTCCGCTACTCGATTTCGATACCCGTATTAAACTTGCCCCCCTTCCCCCCACTCTTCTCCCCGACTCGAGTCGAGTCGACTGCCGCGCGTCTCAACGCCGCGTATTTATCGCTTCGATGCCAAGTTTCCGATTAACCGACCGCTTTCTATCCGCATCAATTACCATCTTCGGTGGAGAGGCTAACGCGCTAACCTCCCTTTACCCCCGCTTCGATCCGAGACGAGCAGCTTTCATCGTCGTCCTCCTTCGAATCTCGAAATTCGATAATTATCGAGGCAATGAAAATTGGCGCGAGTTATTAAGCGAGAGAAATTTTGGAGGAAAAAATGTCCTTTCGATAGCTGGAGAGTCGTACGATATCCATTATCCGTTTCCATCTTCTAACGCGAAGCCCTATATCTTCTTTCTTTCACCCGGCGAGGAGCTTCCATCGTCATCGTTTTCCTTTGAATCTCGAAATTCGATAATAATGGGATGGAAATTGAACGATTAAGCGAGAGAAATTTTGAAGGAAAAATGCCCTTTCGATAGTTAGGGAGTTTGTACGATAGTTATAATCGAACGTGAAATCACCCAAATACATGGGTGAACGCATACGATAATCCGTGTTTAAACACTCGGAGACACGGAGTGGCCAGTGTCCAACACACGTGGGAGAACCGAGAGCGATATTACGATAACCACCCGCGGCGTGGTGGCAACAACGCGCCAACTACGAAACCTTCGCGCTCGATAACATGGTTCAGCACTGACTCCGTTGACGCGAAACGCCGCAAACGTTGCCCTTGCGTTGACGGAGATATCGATAATTTTCTTTTCAGTGAAATGAAAAAATACGTTAGATAATTCACGGTGTATGGAAAAGAATCGGTGGAGAATGAAGGAATTCCGCGCGATATTATAATTCGAGCATTTTCGTTTTGCACGGAAACACCGGCGTTCGCTTCGTCGAATCGAAAAGAATCGTGTTGTATTGCGCGAGAAATTCAAGAAATAATTAATTTCTCCCTCGAACGAAAAAAAAAATTTACAATCGATCGATCGATTTGTTTTTGTTGCACAGAGAGAGAGAGAGAGAGAGAGAGAGAGAGAGAGAGAGAGAGAGAGAGAGAGAGAAATTAATGGAGAAAAATAAAAGTAATCGAAGAACGAGGGGAGGATATATCGGCACCGTTTCGACGTTTCGAAGAGATGGTACATTTCCGGTGACGAGAACGACACCAATAATTCACGGACAGTATTATGGATATGGGGAGGAACTTATGAAACCGGCCGGATGGGAAAAGTGAACGGAGCTCCCTCGATGCCTCGAAAACGCTAAAGGGCTATGAATATTTAATGAAACACGAATATTCGGTGGAAAACGCGATGCGGTGCGCGCGGCTTTCGTCTATTGCTTATATTCACGACAAAACTTCCGACTTGCCCGGATATATATATATATTAATATCGCGCCTCCATCAAATGTACGAAGAGAGAAACAGAGGATCCGGATACGGCTGGGCCCGTTTTTACGCCGGATAACCCGAGCCATCGTCCACGAAAATCCCAAACCCGACGTTGAAAACGCGACCACGTGGTCGTCCGTCGCCGCAGCGTAATATTCGCTTTGTCCATGGTTGGACACGCGTTATTCACATCCCCTCCTACTACTCTTTCGTTCCGATCCACGCGCTCTCCTCCCCTCCCTTCCTCGTCTTACAACAAATAGAATTCTACGGATATCGAGGAGGGAGGAGTTATTCGTTTTTAAAAAAACGTAACGTTCGTCTCTTTAATCGTGGAAGATAGAAGAAGGAAGGATGGTGGGAAATTTTCGATCGAATAAAGAGATCGAATGTAAAGATGGAGGAGGGAAAAAACGACGAATCGGTTTGACCTATCGAACGTTAAGTGTATCGCGTATGAAAGAGGGGGGGATGATGGAAACATAACTCGAGGAAAAACTTGAGGAGGGACGGTTGATGAGGAGCTTTATGAATGTTTTATGACACGTTTAATATTCACGGACGCCCGAGTTTCGCTGCTTTTCGCAATACTTATTTCGCGATAAAACTTTGCCGCTCCATCCTCCTTCTCCTCCTTCTTCTCTTTCTCCTCCTTCTCCTCCTCCTCCACGAATCCCCCGACTCTGAATATTCGGGCGTCACAAAAGTTTCCGGGAATCGTTTCATTCGGCCACTCGGTCGAAATCGCGTGTTTTTAGCGCGCGTTCGTATCTCGTTTTTACTTGTATAAAAAAAGAAAAAATAATTCGTTTTAACGTTGCTGAAAAGAGAGAAAAAAAAAGAAAAAGAGAAAGAAAGAAAGAAAAGAAACGACTTCGATACGAGTTTGCGAAAAAACTTGGAAAAAAAAATTGTCAAAGGAAATACGCTTTTGTTGGGAAAAAAAAAAAAAAAAAGAAGGAAAAGTAAAGTTTTTGATAGCCTTCCAAGTTACGATCGACTACCCGCGAATACTTTTGGACTGGGAAAAAAGGCACAATGCGGGGCTAACTTTTTCCTTTATGAATGTTACCTCTTTCTCTTTAAAGAGGTGGAATCGCTTGGATTCCATTGCATAAAAGTCCCCGACCCTCGAGGAATTTCAAATTTCCACGATCCGGTGCTCGAGTGCCTTTTAAAGGGAAACGTTAAAATTCTGACCCTTTCGGCATTTCTTCTTCTTTTTTTTTTTTTCTTTCTTTCTTTTCACTCTTTCGCCCGATACTCTTCGAGGCGATCGATACAAATCTGTCAACGATTGTTATTACACACTCCGCCACTTCTCTCCGCGGGAATCGATCGAATCCAATTTTTTCCAAAAAAGATTCTTTTCAAAATGGCGGGAAAACGATTTTATTCGTTTCGAGTCACTTTTTCTCTCCGATCCGGGATAAAATCGGAACGATTCGCAATAAATTCGAGAACTCAAATTATCATCGCCGTCGTATATTTCGCTCGATTTTCTGGTTTCGATTTTTTTCTCGTCTCGAAGGATCTCGAATTCGAAATCGGAGGCAAATGACCTTTTTTAACCGCGTTACGTTTCACGCCCTATAAATTACGGCGAATTCGCGGCGGCACGATTTAATACGTGTAAGAATTAATCGAAAAGTTGGGAAAGTTGGAGGCGAAAAGGTTTTATTGGCAGACGGCCGAAGCGACGTTTCGCGCCGCCGTTTCGGCAAAAATCGGATCATCGGTCGACCGACCGAGTTTAACGTTTCTCCTCCGCTTTCACGAAAAAAACCACCGTGGCTGGAATTTTTTTTTTTTTTCTATGCGACGAGAGATTTCTCGTAAATTTACGAAACAACGATGGAACACAGAGCGAAAAAGGATTTTTTTGCTTGTTGTCCGATTACGTAACCATTCTTCCTCCCCCGTTGTTTCGTTAATTTCTATAAAAGTGTATATATATATATATATATTTCGTGAAACAAGTTAATATCTCGCGCAGCTTATTCGTTGTAAACTCGCGAAATAATCCTAATTGAGATAATTGAATCGCGTTCAATTGGACGGGGGGATTAAAATTAAATAATCGCGGCGTAAAATCCGAGCTGGAAAATCCCGGCCGGAACTTTCAAATCCCCTCTACGCGAGGTTGAAGATCTCGTAACGCGCACCATCCAACGTCGAAACTTACGATTTTAATTAACCTTCTTTCTCTCTCCTCTTCGAGGTGAGAAAATTCGAAGATTTCCATTTCCTCGATCGTTCCATGTTTGGAAAAAGATTCGCGGATTTTCATGAGGATCGAGTTTGCGGGCGCAAAGGGTGGGGTAAGTATACAGCAGCGACAACGATGATATATCTCGGCCGTTGGATGACGTTGTTTTGAATTTATGAGAAGGAAGAATCTACGAACTCGCGTTGAAATTTGGACGAATGGACGAATGGATGGATGGAAGATGGCTTTCGCGATTCGTTAACGAGCGAGCTCCGCGAAAATAAATAAGCGGATGAAATTAATACGATGAATCAGCGGGATGTTTATAGGAAACTCGATTTTTTACTCGGTGGACATGGCGTGGTAAAAATTTTTGGCGAGAAAGTATGATGGAGGGAAGATTTATCGACCGATTAATCTCGAGAAAGGGGAGAGGGGGGTTAAAGACTCGAGTTGGCGAGTGTCGATGAAACAAGGGAGAAGAATTTTCACCGATTTCGTACCGACGCATCCACCTCTTTGTCGCCCTCGAATTGATCAATACTTCGAAAAGCAGCCCACCAACACACCACAGTGTCCTATAGTCTGCACTGCTCGAAGAAAAAAAAAACATCCAACCGCGATGGATAAAAAAAAAGAGGAAAGAGAAGGAGAGAAGAGAGAGCGTCCGATAGAGGGGGGAGAGAAAAAATGAATTATGCGACGAATCGAAAAATGCTGGTCACGATGAAACTCGAGGCTATTGTCCTCCTTCATCTCTCCTCTCTCTCTTTCTCTCGATCCCTTTTCGTTTTTCCACTCCTCCAAGACAAAAAGAAAAAGGGGGGGGGAGGGAAGAAAGAAGAAAACGAAAAGAAACCGCGAGCTATGATTTGTAGCGGTCCCGTCACGCGGTTTTCCTCCTTCCGATGGATCGTCCGTCTCTCCGCTTCGCTCTTTCGCCGGCAACCTCACCGATCGGTTATACACCCGCGACAAAACCTCTTTCCTCCTTCTCCTTTTCGATTTAATACGGACCGAATGGAGCTAGCCAATAAGCCGAGAGAACACGTTCCCCTGGGATTCTCCTCGTAAGATAGGTATGAGTATATATATATATATAAATATATATATGTGTGTGTGTGTATGTGTGTGTGTGTATATGCAGGCAATGCATGGTGAAAAGAATGGTCGCGACGTATATTATTATTCGGTATTGTGCGCGAAAACAGGTAGCGAGTTATGCATAAAAGAGAAGCTAGTTGTTTCGGCTCGAATTGCATTTCCGGGGAATTTAATAAAAGGGTACACAGGAATGGCTTACGGTTAATAGAGAATAATTCGTCGCGAAAAATTACTTTTTCTCATCTCTTCTCCGTCACGATCCTCGCACGAACGCGCCACATGGAATACAATATCGCCTTCCCCATCGAATCCGTTCCGAATGGTGCGAACTCGAACGTTTGCGCAAGATTCTTCCACGTTGGACACGTTGGAAACACGTGAAGAGATATCGTCGAACCAAGAAGGGTGTAATTAAAATTCGTCGTTGAAAATTGGAACAATCGTCGACAAAAAAAAAGAATTCTCTTGGCATTGTTTTCACGGACGATGTTCAATCCGTCGAAATATTGGATTGTTCGGAAACTAATTTTGTTTTTTTTCACAATAATGAGACACCAAGTCGTTTCATGAATATTTCTCAAGTTGTGATTCGTCAGTTTGTTTCGATCGGTGCCTTTATTTTGTCTTCACATCGGAAAATCACTGACGTTTTGACACTGGCGTATCGTTGATACACTTTCTCCATACACTTCACGTAAATTTTTCTTGCTTGAACAGTATTCCTAACCTTTTCGGTAATAAAAAAGTAAAATATGCAGAAAATACTAGTTTTGTTCTCACATCTTTGTTATCGTACACGAAAAACACAAACCGCACAACAAAATCAAACGAATTTTTCTTATAAATAAACGGTAAAATGCTAACTCTCAAAATATATAATAACAGCACGGTTTAGAATGAAGTTGACTGTGGATAAACGTTCGACATGTAGCGACGCTCGTGTGAGAAAACGAAATTACTTTCTGAACAACATATATATATATATATATACTATATCGGAAGAATTATCTATTCTATATGGAAAGGTTTCCCCCAAAAATGAGAACATCGAGCACTTTGATTTAGCGGTATTTAGTTGGCAAATGCTACGTCGCAGTCGAAAATCCTTCCTTTGTTTCTCGATATGCGGCAAAATCCATTCAATCGCGTTACACCACGATCACAAATAGCTCTCCCTGATCGATTAATGCTATCGCGTGGAACAACGATGGAAGAAGAGTAATTTCGTTCCTCGAAAAGTAGGAATCGGAAAGGGAGAGGGAGGTCTCCCTTACTTAATTCAATGAACGATTTTCCAAGAGGCGAGGAAGACGATTCGGCAAGACAAAAGGGATTAATAGAAAAGGCTGATTAAGAGGAGAAGAGGACGGGTGATGGTGGGGGAAAGTCTCTCGATTCCTCCCGTGTTTTCATTTGGTCGGATCAGTCGTCATTCCGCAGTTAATCTTGGCGAAGGGGTGAACTAGGGGCGCAACGGGATCGTTAATTCTAATCGTTTGACTGCTATTAGTTCTCTTCTCCCTTTCTTTCGTTCCGCGGGATTCGTTTTCTCTTTCGTCGGCGATCAACTCTTCTCGAAACTCCGTTGAACGGATGGTTACTCTCGGAGGCGACATCGAGAGATCGCGAAAAAAAAAAATACCTCCACCTTCGAAATTCGAATCCGTCCTTTTCTCGCATCGCGTTGGTGTTTTAAAAAGTACCAACTAAATTCGTCGAGGATTCTTTCCACGCGTTGTTCGCGGTTGGAATGTGATTCGGAGAATTTTGGAATCGTTTTTATCTCGACCAAAGCTTTAAAAAAATGAAAACAAAGAATCGGTCCGATTTTTTTCCGTCGAAAAGTCGACTCGATCCCGACCACCGCCGGAATGAAATAATCTAGGGTATGAATACATACGTAACCGATGGGAAAATGGCACGAACGCGATACACGGCGACCGGCAACAATGAGGATAATACAAATCCATTCGTCCCTCCCTCGTTCTCGTTTCCCATCCCTCCCATCGCTCCCCTGGAAAACGGTGGACGACGGAATATGAAATAGTTGTGTGTTCCGTTTATACACGGAAATCGGGGGAATATACTGTGCGGTGGATGGGGGCAAAATTGCCGATTTAACGATTTCGGATCGATCAACGGAAACGTGGACGCTGCCCGTTTTTCCCGTTTCCGTTCCGTTTCCGATATTCGAAAACCAACGATTCGTCAAAGATTCTATCCGCCTCGTTGGAAAGTGAATTTTCCAACAGAATTTTGGAAACGGTTTTGTTCCAAAATTATTCAAATTCTGATCGAATTCCTTTTAAAAACGAAACGATCGTCGATTATCATCCACGATTTTCGATCGAAAATTCAAACAGTTTCTTTGTTTTTTTTATCGGCGCGGGAATAAGAGATCGAAACCCAGGTGGGAACGGAGGGAATAGGGGGGAGGAGAGAACTCGAAAGAAAAAGGTCGGGGCGGTTAGAGGCATTTTAATGCAAATGCACGAACATCTGGGATTCTCGTTGCGACTGAATCACGCGGGAAACGGAAGATAACGTTCTCGAGGTAAGTCCTTCCCTCCCCCCTCCCCCTCTAGGTAAGCTACAGTTTCACGCAAATGCGGCTCGCTGAAATTACGCGAGCGGGAGGGTCGACCGCACGAGCGGAACGTTTAACGCTCTCCAACCATGAAAAATTCATACGCTCTTATCCACCCGGGGATTATACTCCTGACCACCGTCTTGCTCCTTGCGGAAACGCCAACGACATTTTTAAACCGACCGTTTCGAGCCGTGTTTTTTTTCAAAATTAAAAACGTTTAATTGAATGCGTTTTGGGCGACGATAACGACCCTTTAATCCCCTGAACTCGTTCAGCCAACCCTTCCTTCCCCAGGATATTAAGCTTCTTTCTTCTTCTTCTTGAATTTGAACTCCTCGAACCTGCTTCGAAATATCTATAATCTACGCTGTACTATATATTCATATATCGCAATATATCATAAAAAGCAAGGCCATCGAGGAATCGATTCGAATCGATTTTAGATTTTTTAATCATCCCTCGGCTGAAGGGAGGAGCATTGCATTGCAAAAATTCCACTCTGCTGGATGGAACGGAATTGATAACGTTTTCTTCGAGCGAACGAAACCCGCTTCCTAAGGAATAATCGCGAACCATTCTCCCCTCTCCAAGCTAAATTCCAGTATAATTTTGAATAGTGTCCGACCGCTGTTTAACGAGACACGGGGTACCAACATATGAAAAGGGAATTCTCATTAATTATTTCTTCTCCCTTCGTGTATCTTCGGGGAGAAGGGGGAGCACGTGTCCTCGAATTACAAATTATTTCAACTGCGCAAATAAGCGTAGCGAGGAAGAATCGTTGGTTTCATTCGCGTGCCACTTTAACACTGAATCTATCATTACCGATCAAATTGATCGTTTTCAAATTTTTACGTATATTTAAACGCTATCAAACTTTTCCTAAAGTATACGTACGATATATTCTTCAGTATTTACTTCTTTTTTTTTTTCTTTTTTCTAAGAAATATTTGTAGTCTGTTCTGCCTACCTGCAGTCGGTCTATTTGACCGGTAAAATATTTTATTTACTCTCTTAAATATATACAAAGCAGTATAATATATATGGCATATAATAAGTATATAAATATATACAAAGCAGTATAAAGGAAAGATTATCTCAAGATCGAATGACAGTATTGAAAGTAGTAATAACGAATAATAACAACAGTAGAGAGTACAAACTCGAGAAGAAAGCATTGCAGAGCGTTTCGTGCGCAGAACTTTGTATTCCGTATATAGTGCGGTGAATATTTACCATAAAAATGTCAAGGTGTTCTAAAATTATGGAGTTATTAGAAAAAATAACGGACATAGAAGAAGACTGTTCAGTGTGCGATGAATAAGAAATTTCCGTAACTGGAAACAACATGAAAATGGATGAAGAGCCATTTATTATAAGTGAATTAGAGTTAAATAGCGATAATGAAAAGGAGAATGTATATTATAAATAAGCATCCACAGGGCAAAAAAGAAAGAGTTGACCAATATATCGAAACTGCGTTCGATGGAACAGTGGAAAATAAGTGGAAGTCCCAAACTTGGCAGAACATCAGTATATCATAGTATTTTTAGAAATATGTCAAACTATTTATATATATTCAGTAATAAATTAACCATTATTTACGTTAAATCATAAAAACGATAACTTTTTTAATCACGGGTCATTTTGATCGAGCTTGGTAGCAATAGGTATACAAGAACTGTAACGATCGCCCCACTCTTATATGTACATAGTTGCCGGATTTCAAGTTGACGACTTCGTTGTTGCCATTCTTTCGATCGCCCACTTACAGCAAACTTTACAATAGTTTATTCGCAACTATCGGTCAAAAGCGGGCAAAAATGGCGACAGGTGGCGGCACGCGTGTTGGTTAATCCGGTTTTCTCATATTTAGCAACGCGTGCAGCGGCGTGGAATCACCGATCAGAGCCTGCCGTTGCGTCCGTTCCGGGATTTGGCTTATTGGCGATGCGCCCGCCCTAATTATCTCCTATTTTTTCCCCTCCTCACCAAAACCATTGATTTCACGAGGTCCCGGAACTCGCGATTGAAAATTTCATCATTTTGCGTTTCTGCGCTCGAGAGGCCGACTCTTACACATTTGCACGATGGACTACTGTGGAAGCGAGCGCAAAGTTCCTGACGCGACGATTGGTCCCTTCAGTCCTCTTTCAGTGTGTGAAAAACAAGAATTGGAGGAAAAACCAAGGCTCGCGACAGTCTTGCAGTTTGTGAATTTCTAAGTACATGAAATAATTACTTAACTTTAAGCTTGATTTACTAAAAAAACTTATTGATAATATATATAACGATTTAAATTAAAATAGATGTTTCGAGATGTCATATCATATGTTATAAAATTGAAATATAAACGCTTCTTAATAAATTTACAGAATATTTCTCGAATATTGAAATGTGGCCGATCAGTTATCGATTGGCTCTTTGCCTATAAACGCTATATATTTTGTTTAATCTGTAAACGTTTAAAAAGAGGATTAAAAATTTTAATATATAAGAGTTTTACGTTTTTTATTATACATTACATTGAAACAATTATTTTTTATAAATTTGAAAATGAATTTTCTCTACTTAATATAATAATTGTTCGAATCATTTTGCGATGTTTCATGCGGCATTTCACTAGAATAGATTTCGGCTAGATTTCGTTATCTCCAATCAATAAGAGCCAAACTTATACTTTAAAACATATACATAAGATATTCAATCTTAAATTCTTCCAAAATTATAATCCTGACAATGTCCTCAATATTTCAGATTCGTGGCAAAAATATTATAATTTCGTAAAGCTTGGAACTCCTAAAAAAAAAAAAAAAAAAAATAAAATTATCTCGAGCGAAGACAAATTTGATTTTTGAACCGTTGAGAAACGAGATTGATTGTATTCATTAAGAAATTAGTCAAACAAGAATTCTAATAATTCAGAATGAAGACTGGTGAAGAAATCTAATAATGATTTTACGCAATCCGTAAAACGCTCGTCACGCAGCGCAAAGAATTTGAACAAAGTGTTTAACAAAGGGAATAGATTCGATTTTTCGTGATGAATCTCATCGTTGAGGAAGAGAGTAGCAAGGTGGCGGGAGCCGCATACTCACGCCGAATATTGCGCTATTATCGCGAGCATCCTAGGCACAGGAATCGATCACGGATATCTACGGTCGTCGATGCATAGCCGCGTAAATCGCATTCCGTCCACGCGTTTGCGTGCAACTCGGCGTGGCCCGCTCCTCATTCCCCAACTCGCGGCTATACGCGCCCGCCGCTCTGCGGACCGCGCCATTATTATTATTATTAAGCGGCGCAAACTGCGATCATCCCCCCTCTTCTCCCTCTCTCTCTGACTGACTCGCATCATCCGTTGAACGCGATGATCGTTAAACGCCACGACTCATCTCCTCCTCCTCCTCCTCGTATCGATGCGAAGGATATTTTTTTTGATTTTTATCAATTTGATGGGAGAACGATGCGTGACAAGATACGGGGAATATAATATCGAAATCGGTTATTTTCGAAACGATCCGTGATCACGAGTCAAAGTTCAGATGTTTAATTTGCACGAATCGTGTGACATGAAATTGCCGATATTCGATATTTATATATATATATATAAATATATATACATACATATATCGAAAACGAGTATAGGCGATATGGCGTAACGCGTTTTATTTCTCCATTCGTTTAATTTTCTTCGGCTCCCTGTTATTATTGCTGAATAAATCGAATGGCTAATTAAATGTTTGAATAATATAATCGAGCCACACGACGTTGAATATAACGAACGCTATTAAAATCGATATTAACAATATGCTCGATACGATGGGAATCGGTTATTGTATTGTTACACGGGATGGGCGAAACGCGATTCCAATTAACGATTTCGTTCTCAAAAATCTCTCGTAAAGCTTTGATTGATAAATCGATCAAATGATACGAATAATCGAGAAGATCCGATTAATTTTTGTCGGGGACTGTTATTCGAGGCTAATTTTCCCTTCGGGACTAATCTCTGCTATCTCTGTTATATACGCAGACGAGACACGATGGACGGGCCGTGTGCAAAGCTGGAATACGCTGCGCACGCCAGCTATCGGCCGCATCCCGGCCGGAAGATCCTTGCCAGCCAGCACGTAGCGGCCATTAGACGAGATCGGGAGACACGGTGAATGCTCGACGAGCTGTAAACGTTTAGTAGAATGGTCAGTCGACCAATATTATCTTGAATCATCCTTAACGAGCTGCGAGCATCCTCCCGATAATAGTATCGCTCCCTTTCGATCTGTGTACCACGCGCGATCTCTCTCTTCGATCTCGATCGAGTATTCGGCCACGACGAGTATTCGTACACGACACATACGTCACCGTTTCGAAACCGATAGCCAATCTATTCTTGCCTCTCCTTCCATCCGAAATCAAAATCGATCCAAACTTCGAATTACCATTCTCTCTCTCTCTCTCTCTCTCTCTCTAAGAAAACGTTACAGAGAAACACGTTATGGATCATCGATTGCTCTGTCTCTCTCTCTGTTTCTTTCTCTCTCTCTCTCTCCCTTAATTTAATTTACGTCTTCCATCTCGAATATCTCGTCGAACATCGATTACCGTCGTGGCTGATTAATTTGNACGTTACAGAGAAACACGTTATGGATCATCGATTGCTCTCTGTCTCTCTCTCTGTTTCTTTCTCTTTCTCTCTCCCTTAATTTAATTTACGTCTTCCATCTCGAATATCTCGTCGAACATCGATTACCGTCGTGGCTGATTAATTTGGTCGACGAGCGCTTAGAGGGATGGTTACCACGCAAACAAGCGCGTCGCGATACCGCGTTGGGAATAGGGTGCGATCACGCGTTGGCCAAAACACGTCCGCGTTTTCACCGTCCTCGTACCTCAGATTTAGTTACGTAATTCGAAAACGTCCCGCTCTCCACCCCTCCTATCGCGCCGCTCCACGTTATAATACGAATGCAAATGCATTTTCCAGGATACAAACGAACGAACGAACGATTCGAAACGTTCGAAGGTTAAATCGTCCAGCGTTGGGTGAATTTTGGAAAAATTTCCGCGATTCGATTTTTCCAGACCCGATCAAATTTTTGCCAAACTTTATAGCAGGATTTTTTCTTTTTTCGCGTCAAAAATACATCAAAATACGTCAATGATAATATCACTTTTCGCGTGAAATATTGGATTTTTTTATTTTTATCTTAAACTCGTAATATTTTTTTACGTCGCACGCGAGTGTAAAGAAAAAAACGTTAATGTATCGGTCGAGCAGAGATTTTTGTAGAGCTCACTGTAAGCTTAGTATAGAGGGTAAATAGAGAAGGTAGAGAAAAGGAAGATGAAGGTAGGATATGGAAAGCTTAACAACGTGATCACGGTTCAAGCACTCCCACAGGATCATTACATCGACTAGTCTACATTTCTTCCTCTACCTTTCCCCTCGCTCCCCCTATTCGTAGTCAAAAGATAGACACACACGGGTCTGCGCGCGTCTATGGACTTTCTCGGTCCTCGGTTCATAAGTCTCGCTTGCTTTAAACTCTATATGCGGGAGACAGGAGTACAGAAGGGTACGCGTACGCGGTTAAACAAAGGAGTAACCGAGCTATCTAACGATCGTGCGAGCAGAGTTTACGCGACACACCGTGAAATTGTTGAGAGATACGACGAGACGCGGAAATTATTCGAGTTAATCGCGATTGCATCCGGGCCAACACCACTCGTTAATTTCCAATCCCCTCGAATGCCGCGTTAAACTTCTTTTAAGCCTACCTGTTGCGTCTTCCATTCGACGATCCTTTCCCCGGAATCTGCTGGTTCCGCTGGTAAACATATTCGATGGCAATTACTATCCCCCGTCGTCTCGTACCACTTGCTCGAAAACCGATCCTCCCGAGACCGAAGCAAGGGAAGCGTAACACCGATAACTGGAATTCGTTTGTATAATACGAATAACAAGGATGAAAGGAAAACACCGGTAACTACTATAAATCTGAGACTCCCTTCTTTGAGACCGGTTACACAGCACAGGATTTACCGCCAAGTTTAGCGCGCAACGAACCACGCCAGGTTTAAAGAATCACCAACCACTCTAACTCCTCCCCACCTTTCCTTCTCTCGTAACACCTAGTTATCCTCGGGATTTACTCCCTCACGGACGAGGGATATACACGCGGTCGCAAACACCGGGTTTACACAGAGGTATATACGTACATACGTAATATGGTCAAGGTGATTTGGTAGCTTATGCCGTGGTAGATCCTACGTACACACACATACACGCTAGCTAAGTATTAGCCAAGTTCATTGGTAGAAAGAAGTCGCGCGAGACGGCACAGGGGCAAGAGGGGTCTCTCGCTAGGACCGCCTATCCCCACTTTAAACACTTTATTGACAAACCTGACACCACACATATATGTATAATAGTAAAATTTAAAATTGTAAAAATTAGTTTTCCTTTGTGAAGTTACGTTAGGATTTAAAACTGGAAAGACTGAAATATTTTCGAAACTATTAAACTATTGTTGCAAATTATAATTAAGCTACGCATATTATGAGAAATAAAAAAATTTTTATATTGTAGAATACTTTGGGTCAGTATATGTGACAAATATCATGGTAGAAACAAAAATGCATGTGAGAATAGGCGTTTTCTTTCACATTAATCACTCAGATCCGTGTTTTTTCCTCTGCGAGATTTCTTCCATGAACGGTAATTTATTCTGTGGGATTTACACTGTTTCTTGGCTATTTTCTTTTTTTACGGACAAAAAATGAAGAATAGCATCGAATCTCTTCGCTCCGCTATTCGGTTTCCAGTTTGTTGATAGTTTTGCATCCCGCAATCCGTCGGGAATTAATTCGATTCCGTTGGTTTCGGAAAGTTAATGCGCTCGAAAATACCCGTCGCATCGATTGCGTTCACAGAGACGAGAAACTCGTCTAATTCTTGAATTTATCGCTAACATTGCGTTGTACATATATCTGGTTTGCGTGCGATCTTCCAACGAGATTAAATATTTCGCTCTGCCAATTTCATCGATCTCTGGTAATCGCAATGTCCGATCGTTTCCATCACAGGATATCGCTCGATTTTGGATCGATGGATACGTCTAGCGATTCTTTCGCGTCACGGAATTCCACAGTAAATACGGGGATCCGGTTTACTTCTCTCTCTCTCTCTCTCTCTCTCTCTCTCTCTCTCTCTCTCTCTCTCTCTCTCTGAGATCTCAGAGAGTGTAATTCAGTTCGTCTTTTATTAACGGCGAATTAAAATGTTATTTTCCCCATGGGGAAGACGAATAAATTGCTACGTAACGAGATAGGCGGAAACTTGAAATTTTATAGTATAACAAGATAGGAGGAAGCGGGTGGCACGAATAACGTTGCACGAAACACCGTGAAGTGGATGGAATGATATGGATCGCGCGAGGAACGCGTAAAGAGGAACGTGTAACATTAAAAACATTACTCGAAATTTACTCTCTGTGGAAACGAACGCGTGAAGATTTTTTTCACTGATTCCTGATTTCCGTTCCAACGATTCTTCGACAAGAATTGATCGATGTTGCTCGGTTTATGGATAGATCCGAAAACCATCCACCATCAACGACACACGATGCTCCCAATGCTACACGAAGCATAGTTCGAGTATTAATACGAGTGACCAAGATGGCTCAACTTTCGTAATAGGAAGGGAATCGATGGTCCCCACAGATGGCGTTGATCCGTCAGATGACGTTCGAGACGTCGACTCGGTAAGTAGACGAGTGAAGAGGGGAATGACGGAGAGTGAGACAGAGATCTAAGTTTTGCTCTAACGGCGGAATAATATCCTCACGTCTGTTATACGACTAATATTCACGATCGCCGTCAAGTAAATGGTACGGTGCAATTTAAACGCGTAGCTTGTTGCTCATTAGCACGGGTATATCCGGTGGCTGATTATTATTAATAGGATGAAGGACAAAGGCGACGTTGCACGATCCAACCGCCTCCTGTGTCACATCTACTCGTTTTTCGCGTAATCGAATATAAGCGTACTGAATACATAACGAAAAAGCGAATCGGGAAACGACACGATACCTCTATCGTGCGTGTAATCGAATATCGGCGAACGACACGTGTGCATAATTAGAATAACGCGATGTTTTTTAATTCGGTCATCGCTCTCTCTCTCTCTCTCTCTCTCTCTCTCTCTCTCTCTCTCTCTCTCTCTCTCTCTCTCTCTCTCTCTCTTTCTCTCTGCTTTCCTCTCGGATTTAATGCGAAAATGGAAAAGAGGGAGCGATATGAATATATCGTTACGCTTATTAACACCGGGAACGGGAAAGCGATTCGTTTGTTTCGAACTCGATGATCGGTGAAAATATTTGGGAAACGTATTACGTCAAAAAGCATCTGGCACGTCGATCGATTTCGTCGTCGGGACGGTCATCCACCTCACAGGGGGATAGGAATGCTTTCGTTTCGACTAACGAGTTTTTAATTTTAGTTTCTAATTGAAACGGGAAAAAAGCTTGACTTTTGCCTTCCCCTTTTCCCTCTCTAGTGCCGGCAACCGTGTATCATAAAAAGTTATCATTGGTCGGGATCGAGTAAAAAAATAGCTCGATAAATTCGAACAACGCCGACTCGAATCTCGTAAATTAAAATCGGAATATAAAAGTGGAAGGAAATTCCATCGATGACGAATATAAATCGAACAACGGGCAACGGTTATCGAATCAACGCGACTGGTCTAGAATAACCAAACATCCTCCGTGTTTAAACGCTGTCACGAGTCGATTACCACCTCGCCGCTGCTTTATCGCTCCCTTCGTTTATCCCTAATTTATACATAAAAATGTATTCGGAGGCAAATACGATGGATATACGAGGATACTCGTTCAAACATCTCGATGTTGAATCATCGTTATTTTAATCGTTATTCTTAGAAACTATTGCTCTCTGCCTTCTGCTGGGCCATTCCTCGTTGTTCTTCCTTCCTTCTGATTACACCGTTGTCCAACTTTGCGAAAAATTTTCGAATTGCGAGAATTTACGAGCGTTGACATCGTTGTAACAATTGTCGTTAAAGGGGATGAAATTTCGAATCGGGGCGGAAATTACGCGAAATAAAATTGTTGTCCAAGCGTGGAAATTAGCGGAATAGCGCCGTTGTTCTTCGCGTTATTGCCGATTAATCGGGAATTTGTTATCGCGTCGATGATTTCCTCGGCCGAATCGGCCGATTATTCTGGAATATCGACAGACGATAGATCGATCGCGATTCGAAAACCAACCAACTCACTCCGCTCGCCATCCGTTTCTCGCGTTATCGTTCGCCACACTCGATCGTAAGTTTTTTTTATTATTTTCGTTGTGCACGAAAAATGCAACTTTTACCACCACCTTTTTTTCTCCCCCTCTCCCCACCCCCCCAACTATTTTTAATCCTCGTCGAGGATCGTTACATTCGTGGCAGTTACGATGATTGCAGCACTGGTTGGAAGGGAATTCGGATTCGGAAAAAGGAAGCGTTTTTTCCTCTCTTCGAGGGGAAGAAGCAAAAGAAGACAGCGTATGGAAATTATGAACGAGCAATCGAAACGATCGAAAGAGAATCCGAGTCGAAAGCGAGTGGAGAATGAGATAAATAAACGAAGAAAAGGTTGGGAAGTGTCTCGTTTTTCAAAGCGCTTGTAAGTAAGCGGGCGCAATTATTTCATTGTAGGACTTTTATAGCCAAGAACGGATCCTCGAGTGGAAAGACCAAGAGGACGCTTTTTTCCCAAGTTAACTCTTTTGTGCGCGCAACTCTCTCTCTCTCTCTCTCTCTCTCTCTCTCTCTCTCTCTCTCTCTCTCTCTCTTCTTTGGTAATTTGGAAAAATTCGCTTTAATATTACGCTTTCCCTCCCTCAAAGTATCTCATACTTTTAATTAATTCGACGACGTCTCTTTTGTTAATTATACGGAGAGGGGAGGAAAAAAAAAGGGAAGTTAAAGGGTTAATCGACGCGTATTCGATTTTACGCGGTTCATATTCCTCCCTCCGTTCAAAGGGAACTCGTCTCGTTAACGCCTGTCGTCGGTTCTTTCCGAGGGGAAAGAGGAGGAGAAGGAGGAGGAGGAGAATTCTCCCTTCATCGAAGAATTAACGCAGCAAGATTGGCCCTCCCCTCTTTCCTCTCGCCGTTCCTCGGTAAATTCTCAAATTTCACCGTGACGAACGATTCAATTACGGGAATATAAAGTATCGCGCGATCCTAACGTGGACCGAAATTAAATCGATTTTACGACGGGCGAGGAGGAGGGGGGGTATCCTTTTACGACGCCATAAAGTGGTCTCGAACGACACCTCGATTACCGAGGTATTAACGTTTCATTGCAGAACGTCGGATTTCGAAGGTGACGACGAAACCGAAATATTCAAAGTTTATCCTCTCTTCGTTTCGTTGCGAAATCGAGAAATCGAAGAAGGTGGAAAAAATTGGAAGAGGAAAGAGAGAAATTTCGCCTCCATCGGGCGAAAGATGAAACGCAGGGAAGACCGGGTTCCCCTCGGGCAACGCCGCGAAACGCTGCGTTTCGTCGATCCACGGTACGCAATTACTCATTATGTACATAAACAAGGAGCGTGTTCCAAGGAGGGTATGACGACCGGTTAATTTGGTAGAGGTTTGCGGTGTTGCGGTGTCGACGCGTGTGGTAGTGTAACCTAGCAGCCGTTTATCCCTCGTCCACCATAAAATCCGCTCGTTGCTTGCCGTCTCTTAGTGGCCGAAACGCCTTCATCGTAAGCGGATTCCGCCTTAGCGGAATCTATGGGAATCTCCGTGCATCCATCCAGCAAAAGAATTTTCGAGGAAAATCGTTGTGGAGGGAACGACTAATCGTCCGAGGAGGCAGCCAAGGAGTTAAGGATCGACGTTGGCGGCGGTGATCGACGACTCGAGAAAAGGGGGGAGGAAGGGAGAAGAAGATAGAGGGTTGGAAAAAGAGAGGAAGTGAGAGGAAGTGGTGTGGGGATCCCTGGCGTGATGCGACATGGTACGCTACGGATGCGCGAAAACCGACAGCGGTGGAGTCGAGTGCTTCGTCGAGTTCAGTGAGGCCACCACGTTGCTCGATAGTATTTCCTCTCGTTGCCGTTCGTTTCAAACCCATTGCCAAATAGAGGGGGCGAAAGCTGCGACAAAGTAAAGAAAAATACGAGCATTTCGACCATCGAGGAGAAAGGAAAGAAACGCGATGTCCGGCTCGCGAATTTCAAGCTCGCGGTAAAAAAAAGAGAAAAAAGAAACGCGTTGAATCCCTCAGTTTTCGTCCTCTCGAGACGTTTCTTTTTTTTTTTTTTTTTTTTTTTTTTTTTTTTTTCTTTCTTTCTTTTCGATCGATATTATTATAAATCGCGTGCCAAAGCGTCCTGCTTGGACATTTCGCGAGAACTAGATCGCGGGTCGAAATCGCGACCGGTGAATTTTGAAGAGAAAAATGTGATGCGATGAAATTAATGAGAAAGGCCGTGGATGGATGGGGGACGAATTACTTTTCTGGCAGTCGTTCCATTTCACGCGCAATTTACCGAGAACGAGAGAGAGAGAGAGAGAGAGAGAGAGAGAGAGAGAGAGAGAGAGAGAGAGAGCGCGCGCCTTTGCACGATTGCTTTTGCGCGGTATCAACGAAAAGGGACACGGAAGGAAATCCTCTACCGGTATAATCGGTGACAAATCGTTTCCATTACTCGGCGGAGAACTCGAAACTCTTTTTTCTTCTTTTCTCCTACGCTTTATCCCTCGCGAATTATTATCCCTTCATCACGTGCGTGTCGCGCTTGTATCACCTTGTACATATCACCTTCCCTTTTTTTGCCCTCGGGGAAGGAAACAGAGGAATCGTCAGTGGCACGCGGCGAGACGAAGATCGGCGCTACGACTAGATTCGTCGAGTTGTTGGCCACTATAGGCTCGTTCCTGCTAGTGCTCGTTACGTTGCCCTTCTCGCTCTGCTTCACCTTCAAAGTCGTGCAAGAGTACGAGAGGGCCGTCGTGTTTAGAATGGGACGGCTGAAAGGCGCCGCTTATGGACCAGGTAAACCGTACCATGTTCACCACGGTGGAAACAAATGGAAGGAAACACGAATCTGATTGGTTAATTTGAAAGGAAACACCTATCTTTTGTTTCTACCGTGGTATTTGTCACATATACTAATTCAGAATATTCTAACGTATTAATATAATATAAAAATTTCTTTTATTTTTCATAATACGCGTAGATTAATTACGATTTGTAATTACGGTAGTTTAATTTATAAATATAATTTCATATTCGAATAGTTAAAATAATAATTGTACGTATACGAATAAGCTAGATATACCATCAAGATAATTAATAGCTTAGAAAATATTTCAGTAGTGTGTAATGTCAACAAAGCGTCTGAAATGGGAAAGTAGGCGGTTCTAGCGAAGGATCCCTCTTGCCCCCTGTGCCCCTTCATCTTGCGTGACTTCTTTTCAACCGTGAACAGTACAATTTTCTTTGTTTCTTATTCCAATTATTTTGTATCCAAACTTCGATGCATTAATCCAGAATATCGATATAATATAAAAATTTTTTCATTTCTCATATACACATAGATTAGAATTACGATTTGTAACGATAACGAGTTTAATTTATAAATATAATTTTGTATAAATAGTTAAAATAATAATAATACATATACGAATAAGCTAGACAAATAAGCTACCATCAAAATAATCAATAGTTTAGAAAATAATTTCAGTCTTGTATGATTATCGATTTTGAATATTCGAATTGTAGCTCTTCTATTAGTATGCAGTGTGCGATGTCAAGATTGTCAACAAAGTCTAAAGCAGTGACTAAAGTGGGGATAGGCGGATCCCTCTTGCCCCTGCACCGTCTCGAATTAGTTCTTTCCACCAATAAACAGCATGAACTGAAGCAAACGTTTATTTTCACACACATTTTTGTTTCTACCGTGGCATTTATTACATATACTAATCCAAGACGATCTGTATCTAAACCTTAATGCATTAAGCGTAGCATAGAAACCTAGAATATTCTGACGTATCGATATAGTATAAAAATTTTTTTATTTCTCTATAACATGTACGAATAAGTTAATATCAAAAAATTTTTATATTATATCGATTTCTGGATTAATGCATCGAAGTTTAGAATATACAATCGGAATAAGTAAAAACAAAAAAAAAACTGTACTGTTTACCATTAAAAAGAATGGTCAAGATGGAGGCACAGGGGGCAAGAGGGATCCTTCGCTAGGACCGCCTACTTTCCCATTTCAGAAGCTTTGTTAACACTACACACTACTGAAATATTTTCGAAACTATTAATTATTTTGATTCATCAAGATGATTAGATTGATTTCGAATTATAGTATGCAGTATGCAGTGATAGACGAGACTTCTTTTCATCAGTAAACGATACTTCCATCGATCGAAACCGAAACTAACTTCGAAATCAACGTTCTTCCTTATTTTTGATTTTTTCGATTCGCTCTCTCTTTTTTTTCCTTTTCTTATATTTTATTTATCTATTACTACTCCATAGGCACGTTTTTCGTGATGCCATGTGTGGACAACTGCGTACGCGTCGATCTGAGGACGGTTTCGTTCGACGTGCCTCCCCAAGAAGTTCTCACCAAGGATTCCGTGACGGTGAGCGTGGACGCGGTCGTCTATTATCGCATAAAAGAGCCATTGAACGCCGTCATCAAGATAGCCAATTACAGGTACAAATACTTTCGATATTTTTTCCCCTCTCCCCATACGCGTATCCGAGCTTTACAAAGACAGAGAGAGAAAGAGATTTTTAATTCCTTACGCGTTATCATCCGTATGAAAATTTTGAACGATGGGGTAACGATAACCGCGTTTAGCCGTGTTTTTTTTCGCCGTTAACTCGACAAAATGAACGCGGTGCGCGGCAAGCGTGGTTAATGGGTAGTAGGCGAGGGGGGTGGAGGAGGAAGCGAGCGAGGAAATGCGCGCTATCGCAAAAGAGATTTCATCCGCGTAATGCGAATGGTTGGCGAAAGGACCGGCGACAACTCGTTGAATGACTCGTAACATTTAGCTTCCTTCTATTTCTCTCTCTAGGAGACGAGAGAAGAGAGAAACAACCGCGCTTGCAATTTTAATCCGAACCAGCGTTGAAAAACCAACGTGGGGGAAAAAGACGAACGGTCGAGAGAGAGAGATAGAAGAATCGAACTTAATTATAATTTTTCCACGCGATTGATATATATACGCGAAGTGTAAAAATTTTTTATTATATATATTTTATATTATATTTATATTAGATATTTATTATATATTATATACTTTATATTATATATTATATATTTATTCTCGATTACACGTAAACGCGTAAAAAAGTGGAGAGGGAAGATGAAAAGGAAGGAGCATTCGACTTTAGATTAAGACGGCGTCTAGGGTAAGCGCCGAAATTGTCGAGACGCGGGAAATTAATTAGGGATTCCTTGGGCGACCGGGGTTAATTAACGCGGACACCATTTTCTGAAATTTTAATTAGCATCACGGGACTCGTAGAGCGTCGTCCTCGTTCTCGTCCTCGTCGTCTGGAATCACCGATGCCGAAGAAAAATGCGAGAGAGAGAGAGAGAGAGAGAGAGAGAGAGAGAGAGAGAGAGAGAGAGAGAGAGAGAGACGGCACCTCGAGGAATTGCTCGGATAATTTGCCCCACGCGGGGAGAAAACTGAT
Organism: Apis laboriosa; assembly: GCF_014066325.1. NCBI lineage: Eukaryota > Metazoa > Arthropoda > Insecta > Hymenoptera > Apidae > Apis > Apis laboriosa. The sequence goes on from NW_025221020.1 coordinate 763,998, forward strand.
TAATCGCGTGAAAGTTGCATCGATTGGCTCGAAAATCTCCGCGTGCGCTCGCGCGCGAGAGAAAGAGAGAGAGAGAGAACTTTCTCGATCGATAAAAAAGAAAGTATCGTTGTAGCGGAATTAGAAAAATGGAATATAGGATAGATAGAATTAACCGAGCTCTCCATCTCGAGCGAGGACAACGTCGACGAGGCGTTTTTTAAACGCACGGCACACGTGACAGTTTCCGCGAGGCGGACGACGTTTAATTAACTGGAGCGCAGAAGGGGGAGGGGAGGGGCCGATGTTTAATTATGGAAAAGACGACGACGTAATTGTACGGTGTATTCATTTCGACTCGACGCCAACTTTGATCAAAATTCCTCCCGTCCTCCACTCCACTCCACTGATTACGACGTTAAAACGTTACTACGCTCGTTTCCCCCTACCAACGGGGAAGGGGAAAAAAAAAAAGAAAAAAAAAAAACAATTTCACTCGCGCGGTGTACACTACGCGCGAGATAAAAAATCGTGGACGCTCGTCGAAACGTGAAATTTCGTAGTAATTGGGTAAAAGCGAAATTGGCGGGATATTTCCAGCCACTCGACTCGGCTACTGGCTGCCAGCACGTTGCGAACGGTGCTTGGGACGAGAAACTTGGCCGAAATTCTCTCGGAACGTGAAACCATTTCCCACACCATGCAAACCTCTCTCGACGAAGCCACGGAGCCCTGGGGTGTCAAGGTCGAACGCGTTGAAATGTGAGTATACGCGTCCCAATCCTTTAACCGACGCTTCGAGAACCGTCCTCGATCGGTAAAAACGATTGGCGGAGACGAGAGCTCGAACCGTGACCGATTTCGCTTCTCGAGGAAGATCGATGGCAGGAACGAGAGTCAACGATCGAAGGAAAAATAGTCCGTCTATCGATCATCGCGGGACGGACGAACGTATAAACGTTACGTTATCGACGTATAAAAGAATATCTCGTTTCGTTGAACTCGGTGGAAAGGAATAGGTAGGGTGAAATATAACCCTTGATCGACAGCCTCGATGATAGTTCCACTCGATACGGCGAGAATTTCGTATTTTATCTCGAATCGGTAAGGAACGATCGTTTCTTTTCTCCCTATCCTATTTCAATTTTCCGATCGTTCTTAGAAGAACCGATATTAATTCGATCGATTTTAAGTATCCGTCGTTCCAACGTATGTCGACGTATATCGAGAAAACACACGTATTAGAAAATATTCTCGAGAAATGTTATAAAAACGGGATGTTAAAGTCTAAAACGTTGCACAAATGTGACGCTATTCGAAAGACTATTTACCATCGTAGAACAATACAATCGTTTATATTATGAGCTTCGAGCGAACGAAATCGATACGGTTTACTTTAGCTCTGTTCACGGCCTCTGATCGACGACCGTAATGATTCTAAACTGTATCGCTTAAATTCGATCCGATCCCAATTCTATTTTACTCTAACCGATCCGATCTCTCGACTCTCTTTTTTTTCCTTTTTTTCCTCTCAATCATTATTTTTCGTGAAAACGCAAAACTAAGAGAAGCCAAAAAACAAAAATTCGCGTAGAAAATAAAATCCAGGCTGATCCTTCTTCGCAAATCTTCGTCCTTTGGCTCGTAAGAAAACGAAAGATGGAGAAGAAAAAAAAGTGACGAAATACTTGACCGAAGAAAAAGTGTGGCGCGCGACGTATTTTCTGATCGGCGTACGCGGGCGCGCATAAACGCGAATACTGGAGAAAGCGGGTGAGGAGGGGGGATCATAGCTCGACGAGACGTAACCGAAAAGGAAGAGCCCTTTAGTCTCGATGCTCGCATCGTCTCCGCGTTCCCCGATAGTCTCTCCCCTTTTTCTAAAGGGTGGAAAAGATTCGAGTATCCGGTGAAAAGAACCCTTTGAAACACGCGTCAAAGAGCCGTGCGGAGATCGTGGCGCGGCCCAAGTGCGCTACTTATCGTTGGGAAAAAATGTTTCCCGTCTCTCGTTACATCGGCGAACAACGCCCCCTCCCGTTTCGAACGCGAAAGCTCTGCCTCTATGCGTATGGAGTTGATGATTAAGTAGAAGAAAGGAACGTTTGCGCGTTTCTATTTCTTGTCAAACGAATACGAAGGCAAAGTGCATTTTGACAGTTTTCCAGACGAGAAATATACGCGTCTTGTTTTCTTAAAAATGACCGATTCGCCTGGCAAAAAGGCGCAGACCATTATTTATCACGATTCAAAGTCGAAAGCTTTTCAACTCATATGCCACGAAGAGTTACACGAGTAGCTTAGCCCTACTGAGTACGCAAAAGTTGAAAAATAATAAAAAGCGTAGATCCTCTCGTTTTCCTTTTCGAAAAACGAAATTCGAAATCTTATCCAATCGCGAAATGGGAATTTATCATCTCGACGAGATTCGACGGAACTCGTTTCCGCTTCAAATTCGAAACGACTGTTCGCTACGCGGAAACCATACGCTCCGATCCGAAAAACAGACAGCGACACACGTACATAAGAGAACGGATAAAACAAAGGAATCTTCTTTATTCCGGCCGTGTCCGTGGAACTTGGCCAAGAAATTCGAAACTATCCTCGAATATATCCGCTCTTACGCGCTCTCCTACACGGCGTTCCATCTCTCTCTTTTAAGGCCGAGTCTTGTAAATAAAAAAAAAAAAATTAGTTTTCCATTCATGATCATTCTTTTCCTTCCGTTTTGAAACGCGAAATCGTAAAATTATAGGTAACGCGTATAATTTTATAGAGAGAGAGAAATGGGACAGAAAAATCGAATATCAATGAAAATCGATGGGATCTCGCGGTTCGTGAATCGGATTGTAGTGATAAAGAGAGACAGGTAAAGGTAGACGAAAGGGAAACGAAAGGAGTTGGAACGGATGTTCCTGATTTAGAAAGGACGTTCGGCTTCCGGTGCAGCTGCAACGAGCCATGGCCACGGAGGCAGAAGCCGCAAGGGAGGCTCGGGCCAAAGTGATCGCGGCGGAAGGGGAGATGCTGGCTTCCCGTGCCTTGAAAGAGGCCAGTGATGTCATTTCCACGAGTCCAGCCGCTCTTCAGGTACGTTCCACCTCCTGCCTCCTCGAGAAATGTCAAAGATATCTTTGTAATTCCACTCTCTCTCTCTTTCTCTCTCTCTCTCTTTCTCTAATTACCCTCGTCCCGTTTAATTCGAGAAAACGAATTACTTCTCTTGCACTCGACCAATCCCCAAACGTGTCCCCCTCCTTCGATTATTCCATACGAACGAATATCGATCTCTATATATATATATATATATATATATGTGTGTGTGTGTGTGTATGTATTCCACGCACAGCTAAGATATCTGCAAACGCTGAGCAACATATCCGCGGAGAAGAACTCGACCATCATCTTTCCGTTGCCGGTCGAATTCTTGACACCATTCTTCAACCGTGGCTTGTCGAGCCAGATCGAGGGCCAGGGGAATGGAATTGGAACGGAATCAGGGGAGCAGGGATGCGCGGACCGGCTCACGACTCGACCTCACGTTCACTCGAACGGAAACATGCCGGCTAAGTGAAGATAGGTAGGTAACGTTTCGAGTTTGATCGTCTCTAGGCCGGAATTCTCGCGCGATCTTTGATACACGCTTGACTGGAAACCTGTTTGTACGCGTTTGCTCAAAGCATCTCTTCGTTTCTCGAGCAGACGTCGTTCCTGATCAACGAGTCACTTGTTAAATAAACCGATATAATTTCTAAGGATTTACAAGGATTTCGACCTATCGAAAATTCATTCGACTTGATCGTCGCGGAATACGAGTATATATTGCCGTTCTGAAAGTAATTTCGCTTTTTCACATGAGCGGCGCTAGTCGTACGTTTATCCATAGCCAACTTCGTTCTAAACCGTGTTGTTATGGTATATTTTAAGAGTTGGCATTTCACGATTTATTTGTAAGAAAAATTCGTTTGATTCTGTTGTGCGGTTGTGTTTTTCGTGCGCGATATCAAAAAGAACATTTTCGGTTCGATTATATCGATTATATTTTACTTCTTTATTACCGAAAAGGTTAAAAATGCCGTTCAGGCAAGAAAAAAGTTACGTGAAGTGAATGGAAGCGAATGAAGTGCATGAAAAAGGTTATATCAAGTACGCCAGTGACAAAACTGATTTTCGAAATTTCATTCTGATGATTTCGACGTTAAAGATGCGTCATATTCTGGATTCGCACCGGTCGAAGCTGATGAAGACAAAATAAAGACATCGTTCGAAGCAAACCGACGAATAACAATTCGAAGAAATTGCTACGAGATCGAACTCGACTGTTTGTGATCGTGTGAAACGAACTTGGTGTTTCATTGTCGTGAAAAAAAAACGAACTTTCCGAACAACCCAATAAATAAGGATTGATTCGAATCGAAAGGCTAGAAGGATTAAACGAGTCGTCGGGAGAGGAGTTTCTCGTCGTCACGTTCCAGGCGTTGGAGCGTGGCGTGAAAGCACGTGCTCACTTCCCTCCTTTCTCCGCCCCTTGTCGTCGTCACTCGTTTCCTCGCTTCGAGGAAGCTCGGGCTAAAGTAGAGCTGCGTACATGGCGGCCGCGTCTACCTCCTCTTTATGGAACGATGTAAAACGGAAATTGCGCAAGCCCCCGCATTGAAATTTACGTATCGAATGATAACGAACTTCCTTGAACAGCCGCATGAACCTCGAGCGTTTCTAAAGCGGAACACAAGAGAGAGAAAATAAGAGAGAGAGAGAGAGAGAGAGAGAGTTGGTCTAATGGAAATGAAATAGGCTTCTCCTCGCGCGCCGGCTTTGGACCGGCTGCGCGAGATCTGTAGAGACCACTTAAATTCTGTCTGGTCGCGATAAAAATAATTAAATTCGTGTCAAAAACACGGGCGCTCGCGGTGGGTGGAGCGTAAACGGTTGTTGTGGCGGTGCATCGCGCAAACGAGAAACGAAAACGAACGGAAAGTATAAATTTCAATTTTATTACTCCGCGTACGGACGCGTTTCCTTCCTCTTCTACTCTTTTTATTTTCCCTTTTTTAAAATTCGCGAATGGAAAAAAAGGAAAGAAAAGGAAAGAAAACAAACAGGAATAATAATATCCTGGCCGTAATGTATGCAGAACAGTTTTTTTTATAAACAAGGGGAAGAGAAGGTTTAAAGGGGACTATTATTTACGCGGGAAAATTCCTCCGGTGAATTATGACGCTTGTTAACCGTGCCACGACACGACGCGAGCGCCCTGCCCAGGATTAAAAAGCCTCCCCTCCCCCCCCCTCCTCCTCCCCCTCCTTCGTTGCACACAGTCACGTATGCACAAACCGCGTTAAAAAAAAGTAATTCATTGGATAAACGGATCGAGGTGCAATCGAGATAGTTTTTTAAGGAATGAGGGGAAGGGGGAGAGAAGGAGATTGTATAATCGCTCGAAGGCGATTAATCGTGGCGCATGGTAATTGCCTAAAGTGAACTATTTTGTAGCGAATAGTGACGAGTGGCGGCTCGTATTTGGATCGGACTAATATTGAAGATCGTAATTAATAAACAGTGGCGCGGGATATTAATTCCTTTGCATCTCAAATATTTGTCGGTGAAATTAATTCATACTGTGCCGAAATGTCATACCGGATACGCGTAATCCGACCAAAGAGATAACCGTCGGGACACACGTTGCCAATTAAGCTTATAACCGAAGCGATTTCCTCCTCGTTCCAACCTCGTCTCATTTCGTCCTTCGACGATCTTACGTACGGATCGTTTCATTGTTTCAAAGAGATTTTATCGTTAAGAGAGATGAAAAATTTCCTAAAAGATAACGACGGCTAATAATAGAGAAAGCTGGAAATCAACGGCTAATTAATTGGAACGAAAGTAACATTGTTTTTTCGAACTGTGTGTGGAAACGAATGATCGATTTGCGAAATATAAAGCGAAAATTAATTTCAATTGTTCGAAATTCGGATTCGTTACGTGCCAGGAAATCGAAGATCGCGTCGATTGTGTATAAGATACGTGTAAAGAACGTGCGAAGAATTTTTACTTAAAAGATTGACGCAAAAAAAACGGGGCAATATCTCTATGTTAAAGTCTAAACTGACTTTGAATATGTAGCACAGACGTGATGCTCTTATACTCGAAAGACCAGCTACCTGCCTATAGGACATTTCTATTGGGTTGTTCGGAAAGTAATTTCATTTTTTCACACGAGCGTCGCTAGTCGAACGTTATTTTACAGCCAACTTCATTCTAAACCGTGTTATATATTTTGATCGTTGGCATTTCACGGTTTATTTATAAGAAAAATTCGTTTGATTCTGTGCGGTTTTCCATGCGCGATAACAAAGATACGAGACCAAAAAAGAGCATTTTCGACGTATTTTACTTTTTTATTTTACCGAAATTTAAGAATGCCGTTCTTAGGCAAGAAAAAAATTACGCGAAATCTATGGAGAAAGTGTATCAACGGTATGCCAGTGTCAAAATTTATTTACGAAATTTCGTTCCGACGATTTCGACGTTAAAGATGTGCCACGTTCTGGAAGATTGATCGAAGCCGATAAAAATAAAATAAAGGCATCGATCGAAGCAAACCTACGAATAACAACTCGAGAAATTGCTACGAGATTGAAGTCGTCGAATTCGACTGTTCGTGATCGCATGAACAAGCCAATATTATGAGCTTCGAGTGAACGATATGGTGATTTACTTTAACTGTTTGATCGATGACTATAATGATGTGAATTGTGTCTGATCTGTATTCCACTTCTGTTCTAACTAATCTGATCTAGAAAATTATTGCAGGCTTTGGTTTTTCCTCCATCCTTATTTTTCGTGAAAATGTAAACTGAGAGGAATCAATAGTGGAGTTGAAGGACGTCGCAAATGTGAAGACATTGCTGCTATATCGTTTGGAAATCTAGGATCTGGAAAAATTTTGTATGAATTTTGAAATGGTAAAAATGATCAATAGATTTATATATGATGTCTATGCCAATCTAGATAGTAGATAGTGTGATTAAAGAGCATAAAGAAAAATTTGAGTGAAAATTAAATTATTAAATATTCAAATTTATTTATATGCCGTAGAATATTCGATGTAAATATTAAGAAAAAGAAACAATTAAATGGCAACTTTATTATACATATACATTTTCATGATGTGATTTGGAACGAAGTTTTCCAAGTAAAAACGATATATATATATCTATTTTAGGTTCCTAATTCCTAATTCTTGTAGGATTTTTGTGAAATGATCCATAAACATCTGTGCAGTCAATTATGCACATCGAATGTTTAATAAAAATATTTTCACGGATATTTATAACAATTCTAACTAATTAAGAGATTATGGATACAAATTTTCTGAAACCAGCAGCTTATTATGAGACAAAATGTTATTTTTTTGGAGAAGGTAAATTATTGTGTAAATTTTTTTTCAATATATATGTAAACAGAAAATTGTACAAAATTTTTATATGTAATTTTCTCTAGTAAACTTATTAGTCGATAATATGGGATTTGTCACAAATTTAATTAGTAATATTATAATTAATTGTTACTATTGTTTTGGAAGAATGTTAAAATATCATTATTATGTTATAATATAAATTATTGTCAGACTATCGAAAATACTCGAGCCGTTGAAAATAAAAATTTGATCACTTCTTCGCCTTTGCTTAACACTTTATCTTCGAAGAATTTTGAGAAAAAATCAAACCGTAGAAAGATTATGCGTGTGCGAAAAAATTGTCGAAAAAATAGAAATCTATCTTTTCGATAGAGTCCACAGTGGATGTTGTAACGGGAGAAACAGAAATATCTTGAACCTAAAATCTCCGCCTATCGGAGGCTCGCCCCTTTAATGCCCCTGTAATTTCTTAGACGATAATTAGCAACCGCTTTGCACCTCGGTCGACGTCGTTGGCTCACCGTTGCAATTAAAAATTTTTTAATTCCCCAGAGCCCAGCTTGTCCTTCGCCATCGTCGTGTCGTCGTTGTGTCGTCGTATACGTGTACCTTGGACAAACACACGTAACCAACTGGCTACAACCAACCCGTTTTCCATCCTGTGTGTTCCACAGCCTCGTTTGCCGCGCTAACTTTTCAACGCTGTTCTTTAGCCGCACTTATTTCGCTCGAACTTGAGGCGAACTTTCACACCACCCCTTCCTCCCTCCCTCCCTCCCCTCTCCCCCTCCCCCTCCCCTTTTCTCACACACCATTTTCAGACTAATTTTTGCGCCAGAAAATTAACCGTTCCGTCGAGGAGACTAAAAGTAACGCCGTTCTTTCGTTTCTCACCTCCTATAATAATAATTTAACCAGGACCAGCTTCCTTCCTCGAACGAGCTCGAAAACGTTTCCTTCCCGCTCTAAATTCTCTTCGAATTTTAAACGAAAGATTTCAAGATTTTTCAATGATATTTTTCATTTATAATTGTTTAAAAATCGTTGATTTACCGCGGCTCGCCGCGATCGAATAGTAAATGGAGGGATGATCGTGATTATCCTCTCGCTTATCCCCCGACGAAGACGCGACTGGCCGAATAATGGGAGGCCATTACCGGGTTAGAACGCAACAAGCTCTCGCCTATTCGATCGTTAATCAGATTATTTGCTACCATCCAACCGCTACTTTGCTCCTCTCCACGGTGCTACGCTTTGCGTCCAAACTAACGAAATCGTTTACAAGGGTGGCCCTCTCTGATCGGCTCTCGGCTCTCGGGTTTGGTAACCTTTCACCCGAATATCCCTCGCTAAAATCTCCCGGAATATCCTTAATTTAGCTTGACTCGAATATTTTTATAAATCGTCAGTCGAGTCGGTGCGATCGTTCGATAGAAAGTTCGATAGCTCGTACGAAAAAACGTTTCTTTGTGCGACGATTCGATGGAATTGGTTGTTTCGACTCGAGCGAGTCGAGAAAAGGAAGGAAGAGTGGGAGGGAAGGAGAGAAGAAGCGTATTGGTGTATTGGAATCGTGGACAAATACCGGTTGGGCGAGACGAATAAAACGGGCGCTGCCAATTTATCCGTCGAAAGGCACGATTAATGTTTGATCGAGACCGAGACTTGCCTTCTCTGGGGGATTTTTCGCGCATCCCCCCGAGACTCGAAGGTCTCGCACGAGCTCTCTCCCTCTTTTTCTCTCTCTCTCTGCCTCCACGCGAGGAGAAATACTTCTCCATCTCTTCAGAGCGGAACGTGTTCTCCACCTAGAAAATAATTTCTCGAAGGGATAGTCTGGAAATGGGTGAGTTATGTCGTCCAAAGTTTTATGTTTCCAGCTCTGACTCTCGGCGAACGGTCGGATCCACCCTGCAACTTTGCGGGAAGCAAGGAAGGAAGGAAGGAAGGAAGGAAGGAAGGAAGGATGGAAGGCGTGGCGAAGCGAGGCGAGGCGAGGCGAGGAAGGAAGAAGAGGGAACGCGGAGATCGAATCGACGACGCGTGGCGCTGCGCCTGTTTTTCGTTCGACGAACGAGGATCGAGGACGACCAATTAAAACTTACAGCCGGACGTCCCTCGTTAAAACGTTAACGCTTTTTCCCTAGGCTGGAACGGATCGACTTCGCGATAAATATCACGCGTCTTTGTTTTTTTTTTTCTTTCTCTCTTTTTTAATCGATATAGACGGTAGAAATTGTCGGAGCGCGATAATAAAGAGCGGGAAGAAAGGTTGGCTTTCTGGAATAAAATTATTCCGGTGGTGTGAATGCCGGTTTCCAAAGAGGATTAAACGAAAAGGGGGAGGGGGTTCAATGAACCGGAAAGGGCCGAAGCTGCGCGAAAAGTGCGACGTAATCGTGTTTTATGTAATGGAACTGAACACTAGTTTACTCCCATTTTGCCACGCGCAAGGAGAATTTTTTTTTTTTTTTTTTTTTTTTTTTCCCGTTCCCAACAGTTATCGCTCCCGCTGGTTCCATTAAAAGCGACGAAACGATCCGGAACGGTTGCGAAATCGTCCGGATTCGAAACGCCGATCCATAAATCTTCCGTGTAAATAGTTCGAGCCGTCTAAACAATCCGTAAACAAGTCCGTGCGAGCGAAAGATGTCGAATTTGGAACGCGGGAATAAAAGCGTAGCTGGACCGAAGTAGCCCTCCCCCCTCCTTTTTCCCCCTTTGAATAGTCGGTGGTTCTCGAAAGCATCGAGATTCGATAAAGGACTTGGGATCAAAAATTGGCCCTTCCCATAAATTCCCAGAATTCCTCGGAGGGATTTGCCATTGTTTTCGATGTTTTCCGTCTGTATAGATTCGAACGAGGGTGTTAGATATTAGAGAAAAAAATCGCGTGACGGAGAAATGTAGATGCGATGTTTCATAAAAAAATGAAACTAAAGAGGCTGGAAAAGCAGAAGCGGTGTTACTGCGACCGAGTTTCATTATGCAGCCTCTTATAGTTGGCGTAACTCCCATTGGTCGTAAATATGAATTACGGCTGGCCGAAATAGCTTGGCGCACCTTACCGTACCTCCGCGTACGAAAAAACCCCTTTTCCCGGCCATTATTTATTCGAAAGAGGAGACCGAGTCCGATGAATCAAAATGGCCGTCAACCTTTACCGAGGCCACCCTCCCCCTCCTTCCCCGCCCCCCTCTTTTTTTCCGGCCAATAACTGCCAACGGCAAGTTCCACCAGTGACGAGGCAGAAATTAAACGGGGCGCGGAGGCGAAACGGTTGCTATCGTTTGAACTAACTCCAAACCTTCCCCCCCCCCCTCCCCCACTCTTCGTCCTTTCCAACGCTTGTCCATTTTCTTAATCTGTCCGGCGAAAACTTCCTCTTCTAGATGGCCTATATTCCATTCCGCGAGATATCTTTCACATCAGTTTTTCCCCCTGCCCTTTTTTCGATACATGAAATATCGTTTCGAGTTGAGAAATTATGCAGCATTACGACTACATGGCGGGTAGATAGATGTATCGGGATGCCAACTTTAATCAACGCGTAATTGGTAAAAATTGGTTGGAAATTGGAGAGCGATTATAATTTTTCCATGCGAAAATAGAAAAAGCGTGGGGAATATTTTTACGCGTACAACTTTAATCGAACCAACAATGTTCTCCGCAAATTAATCGACAAGAAAGATAGCGAGAGAGGAAAAGAGAGAGAGAGAGAGAGAGAGAGAGAGAGAGAGAAACTAGCATTATTGGCATGCAAGGCCTGTGCAAGAGCATAAAGAAGGATTTTATGTCCGCCATTTACAGCTTCTCTTTTGTAAATTTCCTATTCTTTCTATTCAATGAAATTTCCCTCTCGCTTTTTCCTTTTGTCGTCGATGACCCAGATTCGAATAACATCGTTGGGAAAAGGGTATTCCCGCGAATAGCAACGGGAACGTACGCGAAATTATGCTGTCCCGATATTGGCTCGAGCGATGGCAAAAGGAAAAACATTGTAACGAGGGAAGAGAAATGAAAATTTCTCTATCAACCATGCAAAATCAATTTATCAAAGAGCCCTGTCATAAATAAACTTTAATTAATGGGCCACAGTCCGTAACGAGCAATTGAAAACGAATCCAGAAGATAAAACGAAATTACCTAGAATTAATTTACCTATATTAAAACGATTCCTCTATTTTCTTTGACGAAACGTCGAATCGTTACATGTATGTAGACCGACAAATAACCTTCCTTTGTTGGTCACCGCCTAATTCAATTTACCGACGGTCAAAGAGCTCGACCAACAAACTAGGAGAATGAAACGAAAACGAGGAAAAATTAATTTAAACTTGTCATCGAGGGCATTAAAAGACGCGCTCGTATCGAAATTACGCTCTTTTTGTTTTATTTCTTCGATTCGATTTGAAAGGATAAAAATCGTTTTTCAACCGATAAATCGTTGCGCAAAGTCTGAGAGCAGGTAGAATCCAATTATCGATATTTCGAGAGATCCGCTACCTCGAACTCGTTTCGGTGGTCGGTGGGTTTGGTCACCGCTTGATTATGGTTTACAGCGAGAGAGAACGGTGGCGAACGGTGAATATGACAGTAGCTCGCAGGAATGTTGCGTATCGATTTTGAAAATTATCATGCAAGCAAGCTCGTCCTGTAATAGGTTAATTACCGAATCCGAGCCCCTCGTTAACTCCGGTTAATGTAAATTATTTTCGATTTCGCTGACTTTGCAACCAACGCTCGTTTATAAATCGCATGCAAACTAATTACATATTCTTTGTTCCGACCGCTCGCCAATTACCACCCAGGATGCGATCCATCCTATTGTTACAGCTAATTTTGTAATTATTCGTCCAACGAACCGTACAAATCATTCCGTTTCAATCGAATCTGTTCCAATATTTTCGTTCTAGTTCGGTTCTTTCTCGATCTCGATATCCGTGCAACTGTGGGTGAGTTTTTACATCTGGAAACGATATTGCCATCTGTTAGAAAGTAAAGCAAACGTTTCACGCATACGAGTAAAGAAGGGATCTTATATCTCTTTCACAATTCTAAATGTTACTTACGATCGACAATAGATACCATCCAACGGTCCAAAGATGATCATCGTATCTTCCATATAGAAATAAATGTAACGTTCGACAAATTTTTTGCAAATTAATCCCGTGATGAAAAATAATATATTGTTATACATTTCCAAAAATAAAAATGTATATGTTTTTCAAATATTTGAATTTACGATTGTTTTACAATGTATCTTTTTGGGTATTTAAAAAACTATTTATATATAAAACGATTACAGATTGAAGATTTAAAGTATACGACAAGATATACGTAATATCGAGAAAATGTAATATATATTCTTTTATATTAAATATCAAAACACATTTTTAAAATTATAAAAGAGAAATGATAAAATGTGTAAAAGGAACAAGGAAAGAAAACATTTAGAGAAAGACAGATATAGGGTAAAAATATGAAAATCAGTGCCATCTTTAGAGTGTCACAAATGAAATTCATTTAAATAAAGGACAGAAAATGATAGAAGGAAGATAAATATAAGATAAGAATTGATTACCAACGATATCTCTTGAATGCCAAAAACATCTCTTAAATACGAGATAAAGTAGAGTAAGAAACGATCGCTAGTACCATCTCTCGAGTATTATTGAAAGAAGTTTTTATAAGCATTTAAGAGATGGCAGTAATGATCAATCCTTATCTTATCTCTATCTTCATCCTACAGTTTTCTTTCCTTCACTTACGAGTTTCATTTGCGGCACACTGAAGATGGCGTTAATTTCCGAATTTTTATCCTATCTTTGTCCTTCTTCCACTGTTCTGCACATTTTATACTCTCAAGAGATAGATTCATATTTGACTTCATTATTGTCTTCCTTGCTCAATGTAATGATAAAAATCTTAACAAACTTTATTCTTAACAAACAAATTTTTATCGTACGGAATATTTATATCATATATGAATATATGATATAAATACAATATAAATTTTTGTTTCATATATTGCAGAGCATGTATATATAATTTTATATATTATATAAATTACATTTTCTATATATTATCAGAGAATCTATATATTTTTATATATTAATTAATTAAAGTATTTTATTATACGTTAAAGATAAAGATTTTTTTTTAAAAAAATTCAACAAATTTACTTTGTAAAAATTTAATTTTGATTTAAATTCAGATAAAAGAAAAAGCGGAAAGTACGAGAAAAGGATTTTGACTTTGCAATAAAACGTTGTATTCGCTTGCTCGTCAAATACTCTTTCGCATTCGTCTTTACGCATTCTTTTTCTTCCAATTCATCGCTATCGTATCGATGCAACACGTGTTTGCCAATCAGATTGCATTCACCAATAATCGGAATGAATAAAGTGCCATTTGACCTGTTTCCAAATAAAAGACGTCAATGAAACGTCAATGAAGTAATTTTACAATTTGTCTCGGGAGAGATCGTTCGTTATATCCAAGCGCATATATAAAATTCGAAATTGACCATCGTAAATACATACACGTGTATTTGTATTCTATCGGTCGAACACTCCTTGATTTTTTATTTCTCTTATTTTTGCCGAAGTATCTAAAATCACCGGGGGGGAAAAATCGAAACATCTTCCGAACGGAATAGATGGATTTTCGATTTATCGAGAGTCGTGAATCCTTCCTTATTCGAAAGTGAAGAGGCGTGACTACAGTTGCATGGAGTCGGCCGGATGAACGCGGCACGATATGACCAGTGATTTTTCATGTGATGAGCTTTCACGTTGATGGGAGTAAAGTTTATTCCGAGTGGGGAAACACGGCAAACACGATGAACCGAAAACGGATATTTGCTCGGCAAATAGCGCTTCTTGGAGGTGAGTTGCACGGTAGAATTTTTTGCCCGGCCAGAAACAAGGTTATGTAGGATGATTTTCACGAGACGCGATAACGAAGCGTTCTCGTAGATTAACACGCGTGACAAAATTCAATTTCACGGAAATCAAACATGAAAATGTTTGGGCATGTGTAAATTTCGTAATTCCGTGCTTATTTATCAATCGTGTTAACTATATCCGATCCGTTTACATCTCTCTATCGACGAATATTCTATGACGTGAAAATCGAAATGTAGAACGCATCTCGCAACGATATTGGTGTTTCATTGGCCGCGAAGATGAAATAACGAAGGTGTATCCGTGTTTCGCACATTTCGTGTTGGCAGCTTCTAGAGCATTACGCGCGAAAGGAAAATTGATCTAAAAAAAACTTTGCTACTGGTTAAAAGCGTGCTCTTTTTACGACTATAGTTTTTAGAACGCACCATAAAGCTAGAGGCAAATGATACCACCGTTTGATCATTCGTCCAAAGAACCAATCTCGAGAAACCTTAAACGCAACCTAGCTTTCTTTTTTCTTTTTTTTTTTTTTTTTTTTTTTTTTNTTTTTTTTTTTTTTTTTTTTTTTTTATCAAAACTTTTCTCTACACGTGAGCGCAACTAAAATGGAAAATGAAATTTCATTCGAAATACTCGTTACACGTTGTTTGATCCAAAATTTATATACGAGACAAAATATACACGAAAGAATCGATATCGAAACGGCTTTAGCTTTATCATTATTCTAAACCATAAACGTTCTACAGGTACATTCGAAAAACTGAAACGTTCGAAGGTATTTTCTCCCATTATTTCCGTTTCGATTTCCAAGTAGGTCGAAATCGAAGATGCCGCTCGCAGTTCGAAAGAGACGAAGAGGGGAAAGAAGGAGCGAGAAGAAGCAAGCGCTTCCAATTTTTTTCCTTCTATCCGGGGCTCGTGTGACCGGCATGCGAGATCGCGTAAAATTATTCTTCGCAACGCCGTCAAATATCCAGGATTAATTTCTCATCGGCTATTTTATTCTTCCTCCGTGAAAGCATACCTTTGACGCTTGTGCGACGCAATTAGTTTATTGTACGAATTACGAACGCGAAAAATCAGCTGTTACGTCTACGATCTGATCAGACTTCTCGCATCGGGCAATGATGATTGGAAAGATCGTAGAGGAGGAATCGAAGAAGGATCGAGATGAGAGCGGCTGTTGGAAATTATTAAGAAGCGGGAAAGCTAGGCGTTATCTTTATCTTTTATCTCGCAACACGGCGGTATAACAAGGGCGGGGGGTCGAGTGGAAAATTTCGCGAAAAGTTGCTCGAGAGCTATCTCGCCTCGTTACCCCGCGTTTCCGCCGCCCGCCAAGTTTACGAAAGCTCGCGGCCCCTTTCGTCCGCCACTTCGCTTCCGCGATATAATTTTCGTGGCCGTAAGAGAGCTCGCCTCTCCGCTCCCGCCGACAATTTTGTCGGATAAAGTGGTCGAGATAACCGGATACGACGGCCAAAAGACAACTCGTGGCGACATTCCGCAACGACTTTGTCTTTTTTTTCTCCCTTCCCCCCCTCTTTCTTTTTCCTTTCATTCAACTCTACAATCATCTTCTCGCGCGCTATTTTTGTTTTCCTCCCGAAATTGTGGCAAATTTCCAGTTCCAAGAATCGTTTTAATTACACGACCGACCGACCATTGTATAACGGATTAGTCGTCGATAGAATCCGGTGAAGGTTCGATCTCGAGAGACGAGTGGCAATAATCGTTAAATTTCTACGTGTCGGTTTTCGAGAGATCCCGTATTCTTCCTCCAACAGCGTTATCGAGAAACGTCAACAAAATTCGAACACATCCTCCATTAACTAACGAATTACTAACGATTAAACCATATCTTTGATAAATGTATAGAATCGTTCGAAATCTGCTATTTTGTCGATCGTTCGATTTCGTGAAACGAATTCGAACACCGTTCCTCGCGGACTAATCGTTTCTTTCAAACTCGCCACGTTTCATTTTTCCTAGATATCCTGCCGGTAGTATATATTTACGCTCGATATTTACTCTCGGTGAAACGAGCGAGGAAGGAGGAAGAGTCACGACCGAATTCGAATTCGACCTAACTTTTCTCTTTTCGTTACGCGGTTCGTCAAGTTTCTCCACTTTTTTTTTTTTTTTTTTTAGAACTTGCCGAGAAACTCAGCGCGACGAGAATAACGACCCATTTTCGCCTACGTTCGCGCAAATTCTTGACTTGACCGAAACTTGTTTGTTTACATTCACTTTTTTATTCGTCGAAGGTGAAAGAGAAGTCACGCGCGACCGATTCGGCGAAGGAAACGGGAAACAAAGGAACGATCGATGGTGTGTAATTAGTTGGGCAAAGTAATTAATTCTGTTGGCATGGTTGACGTCGAGAGTTGAGTTTTGCCTGCAAATGTTATAAATGCGAATCAAAAACTTGTTCCCATTTTTTTTTTTTTTCGGATGTCACCGTCTTTCCAGGGAAAATTGCTTTCCCTGCTTTTTCCCCTCGTTTCCTGTTCCCCACCGACAGAGAGCAAGTCACGTTGTCGCTTCCTAAAATACGTTGGTACGCGCGGCGAATCGTTCCTTACTTCTTTGTTCCATCGATCGATGTTGGGTTCGACGTTCGATATTTTGTTTCCAACTCGTGATAATTCTCGAGGCGAAAAAACTCGATGATAGATGATTCTCGTGCAGGTGGAAAATATGCGGGTTGTATCGACGCGCGAGTAATCGAATTTAAAAGTTTTAAACAATGGAGGAAATTTTTATCCGTTAATCTTTCGATACCATTTTTCCTCGTTACCTTCCTAATTCCAGTTTATGGAATTAGGAATTTCGAAAAGTTGCAGTTTCTCGTATGTTTTGACGGGGTTATACGCGGGTCGGAATAGGAGATAAGTTTTCGTTAACGATATCTAATCGAAAATAAGGCGGATAAAAACGTGGGGCAAAAGACACGGGGACGGTTGAACGATCATTAATGCTTGTCACGTTTTCCGATTGAAATTTCTTCCCACAATCGATGGACCGACCGAGCACGAGCATTCTTAATGCGCAAGATGTTTGGTCGATTAATCGAGGAAAAGATCGGGGAATATATTAGTAACGTACGCCGCTTTCGATCGGTTATCGATGAAACCAACGAACGAATTTTCCATTCGAATACTATCGTTTCGAAAGAAGTGCATCAATAAAGAGACTGTTGGAAACTTATCCGGTGAAACACTAGCGATGAGACGATGTATATCTTTACATCGGAATATAGTGGATCTCCAATAACGGGGAAAATTTAATAGTTGAATTATTTCGATAATTTATCGTTTAAAATAATAATAATCGCAAATAATAGCAAAAGATGGTCAAGATTATATGAAAAGCTACAAATAATAAATGTTATTTAAGCATTTTAATAAGTAATTAATCGAAGTGACTTTATTCCATTATTATTTTTAACTAGTTACTTTTTTCAATGGGTAATGACGATACTTAAGAAATCTTTGTCGTTTCGAGCTCTCTTAAGATCAAGTTTCCAGAACTGTATTCATGTTTGTTAAGTCTTTTATATAAGAAATTATTCGGAATTATTGTTCTCGAATTGAGGGAAATAGAAAGAAAAATGTTTGATGTTTCTATCATAGCCACGGAACAATATTGGACACGGATCGAGAGAACGGTAAATTGGTGGAAAACCGAGGGGGAACGAAATGGGGCATAAGAAAGGACGATCGAAGGCGGAAACGATAGAAGTGAAAATCGAACGGAGGTGCTCGAGTAAAGAGCACGGCGACTATCTATAAGCAATTACGAAGAGAGAAGTTGAACGGGAATTCCGGCGACGCGTTCTTTCCTCGAGAATTATTGGCCGATCGGTGTTGTGTCGTTTGCAAATTGTAGCGAAATTAAATATCGTTACACACACGCGCGCGCGCGCGCGCACGTTGTACAGCCGATCGATAAACGGTCAACCGCGGAGGACGAATATGTATACACGAGCAAAACGTAACCTATCGTTCAAAGTTTTCATCGAAGCGAGGATCCACAATTGGATCGAAGGCAACATCCAAAAGTCTCTCTCGAGTATTAAATTTCTCGTAACATGGCGAATTCTATGTTCCTTCTTTTCTGTTTCCTTTGATTCACTTATCGCTCAATTTCATCACCATTCGACATTCACTGGCAAGAAACACAAGTATTCTAATTTCGTATTAACGTTCTTCAGATTCACGAACAATTGTAAATGATACATGTAGCAATTTGCGAATTGAATTAACTAATGACACTTCACGCCAGAGTATATATAAGTACCTACTGTTCACTGGTGAAAAGAAGGACGCACAGGGGCAAGAGGGGTTCTTCGCTAGGACCGTTTATCCCCACTTTAGACACTTTGTTGACATCGTATACTGCACAGTAGAAAAAGAATTATAATTGAAATATTCAAAATCGAAAAATTATTTCCATTTATGAAGTTACATTAGAATAATCATTTAAGATTGGAAGCTGAAATATCATCTTATTATCTTAACTATTCGAATACAAAATTACATTTATAAATTAAATTAATGTTACAAATCGCAATTAGCCTATATATTTTATGAGAAATAAAAAAATTTTTATATTATATCGATACTCTGGATTAATGCATCGAAGTTTAAATATAGACCGTCATTTTGGACTAATAATATGTAACAAATGTCATAGTAGAAATGCATGTGAAAATAGGCGTTTCCTTCAGTATTGTTCACTGGTGGAAAGAGGTCTCGCGAAACGGCACAGGGGCAAGAGGGGTCCTTCGTTAGGACCGCCTATCCCCACTTTTAAACGTTTTGTTGACAATCCTGACAATCCGCACACTGCATAGAAGAGCTATAATTTGAACATTCAAAATCGATAATGAAATATTTTCGAAACTATTAATTATTTTGATACGAATACGAAATTACATTTATAAATTATACTTGTTATAAATCATAATTAGCACATTATAAGAAATAAAAAAATTTTTATATTATATCGATTTAGAATTCTCTGGATGCTTACGCTTAATGCATTTAGATACAAATCGTTTTGGATTAGTATATATATGTGACAAATGGTATGCGTTTTTTTCCTTAAAATTAACCAATCAGACCCGCGTTTCTTCCGCGAGATTTCTTTTCAGCAACGAACAGTATTTGGCATTTAGCTGGCATCTGCGTCTATGATGCGATGGAAACCTTTTCCCTATTCACGAAGCCGGAATCGGATTAACTCGAGGAACCAAGTACCGTAGCCGAACATTTCTCGTTTCAACGTTAATCGAGTATAAAAGTATATTACGACTGTATCGCGTTGGAACCACGAATTAATATCCGTCTGGTAGAATAAAAATTTTTCGGAGACTCGGAGCGAAGTAAGGAAATAAAAAAAAGAAAAAAGAAAAGAAAAATGGGAATAAAACTTTGAGGGAAAGCAAAAGGAAAGAATGAATTTGGCGAGAGATGGAGAAAGAAATATCGCGATCCTGATGTAAGAGGGGGGAGAAATTTTTATTAACGTCTAGCCGGGATGCAGTGCTGGCTTTTCGCCGAGTCGCAATGACGCGTTTTTTTTTTTTTTTTTTGCCGTTGAAATTCGAACTCGGTCTCGGTTAGGGCACGACTCCCTGTAATATACGTGCATATATCTGCCGCGTTATTCGCGAAACCTGAGCGCCGAGGATGGTTACAGTTGTCCCGGTAGCGACGGTCCACGAAGGAGTGAAGAAGCGGTTGATGAAGCGGGCTAGGGGAAGGATGAAGTTGGAGTAAAATCTTATCATCGATATCCACCGGGATTCCAAGTGCCAAGTAAACAGACTCGTATTTGAGATTTCCCATGCGGGGTTGACAGACTGAGAGGGAACGAGTGTTAGAACGAGATGGAGGAAGACGTGGAAAAAAGAGGGGAAAAAGGAGAACGGGATAAGGAGGATAAGTGAAACGCGAAAGAGGAAGAGAGAAGCGGTTGGGCCGGGAGGAAGGAAGCGGAAAAAGAAGCGAGAGAGAAAGAGAATGTGTGTGTGTGTATGTGTGTCGGGATGTTCGTGGACACGATGAAAACGAATAAAGCGGACCCGGATGTCCCTTAAGAGATCTTCATCGAGAGAGCTTTTGTACGTAATACCGCGAGCTCGAAATTACGTTCTATCATCCCCTGTTCCTTCATATTTCTGAGATGCTAATAATACTATACGCTCGAGCGCTCTGCGAGTAAGAATCGCGGCTCGAGTCGAGAAATTTGATTTTGAAATTGTACACCTTCGCATCGTTTTTTTCTTCTTTTTCTCTTTCGCAACGCGTTCTACGCGTGCGTAACGAAGCGTTTTCGTTTCGAACGCGTGAAAACGAAGCTTGCGATTCCTCGCGCCGAGTAACGGATTGTAGTATGCAGTCAACTGTCCAGGGAATAGTCGAGTATTTACCGTCGTGTTTCGGTATTATTAATCGAAAATCCCCCACGGTTCCCATATTCCCGATGGATAATTCTTCGGTGAATACGAATATTTCGACCTTCTCGACGGCGGTCGAGAAACAAGCAGCCCTCGTTTCGACTCGAACAATGCGAGGGGCGGGGGGAGGGGGTAGAGGGGGAGGGACTAGCTTGATTTTTTTCTTTCCTTCGCGTAAAATTCTATTTCTATTTGCCTATCTGTGATTATTTGCGTGTGGATCGAAAATTTTTCGAAATTAAGCGAGAAGTTTGGCGTAAAACGTTGGCGACCGTTTGATCCCCGTCATTTGTTCATTTCGGCGCAACGTCAATATCAATCCGTTCTAAATTTTCATCCTCCAGTGACGGACACGTCACGTCCAAATTAAGGGTTAGACAGGGAAGAAGTTTCGTGGTGATAAATCTCACCGAAATTCGAGTTTCCGCTTCTGCTTCCTTTTTTGTGTTTTCTTCGTCCCTCCCCCACGTTTTTTTTTTTTTTCCTTTCCTTTCGCGTATTCGACATATCCAACGACGCTCGAATCGTCGGATCCGGTTGAACTTGGATCGTGCAACGAGGGAGGGGGAGGAGGGTCGAGTGAGGGACAAAGATCGAGAGGGGCAAAGGAAGAAGGAGAAACCGAGCCGCGTGCTTGTCACTAAGGAAATTGATTAACGATTAGCTGTGAACGAGAATCGCAAACATGCTGTCCGAAAGGATCAAATACGCCATGGAGCATTTGTCCCACAAACAGCACATCTCCCTGTTGGCACGGCCCAACTGGAGAAGAATCCAGAAGAAACACGTGCACATTTTGGTGAGTTCTAATAATCTTTGTCTCTCTCCTTTTCTCTCTTCTAGCGTAACTTTTATTGTTGTTATATATAGTTATAAATAAAAGATTATATTCTTAATATAAAAAATCTTGATAATTTATATAATTTATAGAGATAATTTTAAAAAATAAAAAACCACTTCTCTATATAGCTATGAATAAAATATTATATTCTTAATATAAAAAATCTTAATATTATATGATTTATAGAGATAATTTTAAAAAATAAAAAACCATTTCTCTATATAGTTATGAATAAAACATTACATTCTTAATATAAAAAAATCTTGATATTATATAATTTATTTTAAGCATTTAAGCGTTTAAGCACATAAAATTTTGAATTTTATAGAATTAATTAATTTAGTTAAATTATTAGTTAAATTATAGGATGGATTATTAGTTAAATTATAACATTTAATTTGCGTTTAAAAGTTGATAACAATATTATATATAAGAATATAAATTAATTTAATTTAATTTATTAATTCTTAAAGTAATATGTCCGATAAGAGAAATATTTTGATAAAATATTTACGTATAATTTTTAATATTATTATATTAATATATTAATGTATTAATATATTAATATAATTAATGTAACTATTAAATATAAATTATTATTATTAAATATAATATTAATTATTAAATTAATTATTAAATATAATCATATTAATATATTAATATACTAATATAATTAATTGTTGTCGGTTTGATCACCAGCCGCGACCCTACAGCATCCGGCGATCAGCGTTGAAAGCACGAGCATCGAAAAGAATCAAAGTGATGGCCCAGCCGAAACACATTACGAAAAAATACGATCCAGCGTGAGTATTGGAGCCTGTGACGCTCTTCCGATTCATTTTCGGCCCAACAACCGGCCTCATCCTCCTCTCCTCGTAGAAAAGCACCGCCACTGTTTCCGCGTATCCATCCGAAAACTCTCGCGGCCAAAACCACGAAACGCATCAACGACTTGGCACTTCCCACAAAGAGGTGATTCCACCCATCTATCTCACCCACCCCCTGCCGGGAATTAACGAATTGTTGTGTTAATCCGTTCCAGAACACTGTTGGCGAACATGAGGTTCCCGACCAGCGCCAACATAGCCAACACACTTTTGAGGGTACAAAAATCACGTTACCGGAGGTATCGATTCTTCTGCAACGCCAGGCAACAGCGAGAGATAAAGAGGAAGTGAGCGATTTCGGAAATTTAACTAAAGTCGAATTTGTTGAGCGATTTGTTATTTAACCCTTTGCGCTCGAATGGTGGCGATTCTCAGGCATCACTCATCGGTTTGATAACTCGAGAGGTGACAACATTTTTTTATTTATTTGTTTGATTTTTTTTTAAATATTGCTTCATAAGTAAATTTCTAAGATCTTTACGTATAATCTTGTAAAGCGTGGAATAATCAAACGATTAGATTTTTTTGTCTCAAATTAGAGAAAAACATATTTTTGACCGTATTTGACAATCGTGGAAATAGAAATGTTACTTTCAGTTTTGTAAACATGGAATACGGTAAAATGAAATTAGTTCGAACGAAGATGAGTTTGATTTTTCGTTAAATAACGAAATTATTTTTAATCATTGAGAAATTGATAATAGAGAGCAAAAAAATGAAAATAGAGATATAGTAGAAGAGAAGATGAAAAAAGATGAAAAAACCGAGGATGCATCTTGGTTACGTTATTATTAAAATATCACACAAAACAATACAATATAGATTTTGATATTCGACAAATTTTCTTTCTTTACTCGTAAAGATATGTAAAATATTAGAATATAAAAGTTTTATACGTTAATTTGCGCGTGAATTCGTTTTAAGGTAGCTAAGAAATTTATGGAACGGGTGCGAGAAATCGTGTGGAGTTATTGGTTCGAGCGAAAAAGGCTTCGAGTGCAAAGGGTTAATAATTTAAGGTTCAAGACGATAATAATAATAATGTAATTGCATGTAACCGAGAAAACCGAGCCAAGGTTTTTATAGGCCACTATATAAACGTTATTCGATGAGTTACTTTAATGAGTAATCGCTAAAGTAATTTTTAAAATAATTATTCGATTATTTTCGAACACCGGTTGCTTTTACAATCGGCTTTTACATATCGCTCGACTCTGACGTGGAAGCGTTCCCCTTGAGCCTCGAGACAAAGAAGGAGTGGGAGAGGTATTCTCTCCTCGAATACGAAACACGAGCATAATCGGATTGCCCTTCGAACCGGTCTCTTCCGGCCTCGAGCCAATCTGGATACGATCACTCGAGAGGATTCGCCGGGAAGCGAGACATTCGATCCTTCCACTTTTCGTGTCGATTTTCCCATGTCAAACTTGGCGCGCCCATTCCCAGTTACCAGACACGAGTATATCCTAGATAGATGTAATTATTAATAGTGCCCAAGGGCGTTTCTATGAAATTTACTCTCTCCTCGCCCCTCTCCCTCCCTTCCTTCCGTCCTTCATCTTGCTCCTTCTGTTCTCGCGCCATCCACGTCAGGGGATAATATCGAAATAATTCGATTTCTCGCTCTATAATTTTCCCGATTCCAGGCAAAGGATAATGGCGAAATTGCGTCGAGCGATCAAACCGGACGAGTGGGAACACCACATGGAGGTGTTGGAGATACTGTCCGCTCCCAAAGTCCCGCCCAAGCCTAGACCCGTGCGTAAGATCAAAATTGTCCAACGGATCGAATTGAGACCGAACGTCGGGCAACTTAGAAAGGGAAGGGAGGGGGGTAGATAGATAGACGCGTTCCTCGTTGATAGATCGAGCAATAATAGATCGGCGACGAACGGGAAAGGATAACGTAGAAAAAAAAAAGAAAAGAAAGTTCGGAGATCGATAAATAGAATCGTTGAATCGCAGATCAAGAAGAAGAAATGGAGGCCGTTCAACGTACGGAGGTTGGAAGAGTTGGCAACGCCGCCCACGAGAGAGATACCTGTGAGCAGGGACCCGTTCAAAGTGCCGATAACCGCTCTCACCTACAAGATCAGCAAACGCCTTCTCAAAATCGCGTTCCCGAAAATACCGGTGGAGATCATGCCGCCTCGTATCCCCGGCAAGGTTTCCCCGGCCGCGCTCAAGGCCGTAGGTACCTACTTCTCCAATTTTTTTCCTTTGCCTCTCCTCCCCCCCTCCTCCTCACTTCCAACTTGCCACTCAACGCGGACGAAAAATTTTCGACGGATCTCGTCGCGCGTGTTTACTTAAAACTGGAGTTGGAAAATGGCCAAGTTGGAAAATTCCCTTGTTCGAAAGTTTTCCACGGGATTTAACCTTCGCCTTTGGATAGAGGAGATCGGTTTAATTCCCTTCCCTCTTCCTATTCGGAAGGAGCGCGAGACGGCCAAAGTGTAATTAGAACGATATTTTAGAAGCGATTAAACGACGTTTTACCGACCGAGCCGTTCGAACGAAAGGCCACCACTTTCCTCGAGTAGTGGTGGAAAGCGATTGCTGCTATCTGCTCGCAACAAAATGTAAATTCCCTTCGAAATTTTCTTTTCACGCGGTTAAGCGCGGGCAACCGCGAGACAAGTTTGCGGCGCAACTGTTCCCAATTATCCGGCCATTTTTCGCGTAACGCCCGCTTACCAACTCTCGTTAGATTAATTCTCCCTCTTTCGAGGTTATTCGTCCGCGTCGAGTGGAAGCATTAGAAGAGACACGCGGGATGCATGGTCTTTAATTTCGTAGCCTCCCCAAGGACGATAAACCTTGCGAAACCGGTTGAACGGCCCGCCGGGATGGAGACGGACCTAAGGGAAGACGCTTTCACGGTCTCGCCGCTGGCTTTAAAGGCGAGATGCTCGAGGCGATTGAAAATGTTAGCCAGACCCAAGAGGAGAAGATGATCGCTCGCGTTTCATATCGCGACCGTGTCTCCTTAATCCTCGATTGTGAGTCGTAAATGCATAGATTGCCGTCTTCGTATTATCGTCCTCTATATATGTAAACGCGTTAAAAGCGTGTTCACGTGTATCAAAATGTAATTAATTTTAATATATAATCTAATCTCTCGACGAAATTCAATTCTTTCTAACTGAGAAAAGAAGAAAAATTCGACAGTTTCCGTCTCGAAGAGGAGTTTCTTCACCTAAGTTAATTTTATCCGATTTTGAAACGAGGGAAACCGCTATTATCGGTATAAACCTCGAATCTATGGATCGGCGAATCGCAAAGTCAAAGTTCCGCGTAAACATATGCCGATCCGAATTAATACGATCGCTGTTTCGCCTAGGAATCAAGGAAACTATATATATATATATATATATATAATCGCACTGTTGCTGGAAATTCCATGGCCGACGCGCGCCGATCTATCTGCCGCGGATCACTTAATTCCCGAGTAACTAGTCTCCTCCCTGCTTCTCTCCTCCCCTGAACTTAGTTAATAGGATTCGAGGCGCGAGGAATTTGCGAGGCGAAGGAGAAGTTCAAATATCGCAATCATATGCGAGATAACGATCGTTGCGCGTGAAATAAATATGATTAAATACATCACAATCGCGAAGGAAGGAAGGAAGGAAGGAAGGATGTATATAAAAATAAAAAAAGAAGAACGACTAATGGACTGAAAAGGCTGTATTCTATAGCCGTATAAAAATGTCGAAGATGGTGATGGAAAAAAAAAATACAATGGGGAATTGTGAAACGACAGTTAGTGTGTTTACACCGGATCGATGTCTCGCGATACAGGGGGAGGGGGAGAGAGAGGAGAAAGTAGTTCGATGCTCGCGTCACGTAGGCCCTCTCGCTGCGAACGGACGTCCCGTGCCCGATAGAAATTCGATAGAAAAGAGTCCCGAACGTGTGTGCAGTTTCTCTTCCTCCGTCAAGCGAGCCACCGATCGTTTCCACTCGTTCCAACGGTTTTGTAAATAGAAGACTATCTTTTTTTTTTGTTCTCGTTCTCGTTTCGACGAAAGCGCACCACACCTTCGTCTCCTCCTGACTGGGCAAATTTGCTCGATTGGAGGAGAGGGGACTCGGTCTAAAACGCAAAAAATTATCGTCTCCACCGTTTTCGACGAGAATAAGCGTTGTTGCCACGTTGCTTGATAATTTCGTTCTCAATTCGAATTAATATTGTTCTCGAGAGAACGAGAGTGAAATCGCTCGTATAAATATAATATTTGCCCTGGCTTCCATCCGAGATAAACGAATATACCGTTTCTCGTATATTTATTATTAAACTTGTTATATGTATATATAGACAACGCTGCCTCGATTTCGAACAGAATTTATACGACCATCTTATCGACTTCATTGTCGATCGTCGATCTGTATCCGTTTTTTCTCGATCTGTATTTTCATTCTTCATTCGATTGGGAATACCAATTGTACAGTAGGTATAAACACTCTGAAGGATCTCCTATTTTCCGCCCCTCGAACTTTTTCATCTCATCTCGACGGAAATCATTATAGCGGGGAAAAGGTTAGGAAATTTCTATTTCAAATTTTCGCGATTAGCCGATTGGAATGTATACACGCGGAAATAGGGGGCTGTTATCGACGCGTACGTCTAGTAACGAGCGGGAAATGTCGAATAACAATAGGAGGGACAAATATCGCGAACGTACAATGGGTTACGCGGGACATGAATCGACCGATGTTGGCTTCGCGTAGCGGAAAAAAAAAAAGAAGCGGATGTTAGCGTAGCCGTGGTAATTGAAGAGGTAGTTGGACTGGAACCTTTTCGAAATACATCCTCTTCCCCTCACTACCACGTGACGAATGGAATGTGAATGTAAAAGGGTTGAGGACGAGTGAAATTCTCTTACGATTCCGTCCACGTTTGGACACTCTTCTGCCCGGTTGTCAGCCCGGACCAGTCATGTCTTTTCCCTCTCTTCTTCCACCACATCTCTCTCTCTCTCTCTCTCTCACTCTCTCACTCTCACTCACTCATTCATTCTTCTCTTTCACCCATCTTCATCCTCCCGGTACCCTCGTTGTGTAGTGCAGTAAAATTTCAGTCGGACGTTGGAAGAGTTAAAGGTTTAACGGAAACGAACGTGTAATTGAAGATAAGCGAAATGTACGAAACTGAAAATAGTTATTAACTCGATATTAAACGGATGGGAAGGAATATTCCGCATTTCTGTAACAAGTTTGTATTAAAACGGAACTTTTCATCTCGGCCGGTTCGTTTCTTCAAAGGAGAGAGGAGGTATTAATAAAACGGGGATTCCTGCAATCAAGTTTCGAAAACTTCTCGATATATATATATATATATATATAATCGCGAACATTATAAAATCGAAAATATATATTTCGTGTTAAATCGCGTAGATAGTGGAACGATATTGTTATGTAAAATAATTTGAAACATTTATACTCGATAATTATTAATTGGTAATTGATTTAACGTGCAAACTTTTCAAATTAAACGCTCAAGTACACGCACGCGAGTGTAAAAATATCATCTAATAAATTCTCTCTCTCTCTCTCTCTCTCTCTCTCTCTCTCTCTCTCTCTCTCTCTCTCTCTCTCTCTNCTCTCTCTCTCCCCTCCCTCCCCTCCCTTCCCCTCCTCTCCCTCCCTCCATTATTATTCCTTCTTTCCTTCTTCCATCTTCGCACGGCCATTAAATCGAAAATTACCTAACGCATTCGTATCTCGCGTTAATAATTCCTACGATAGAAAGAAAAACAAATTGCACGTCATCTCGCAAGTTACCTGTTTACTGGCAGGCAGCGTTTCTGCATGGTATGCCGTTTTAAATCGTATCCAAGCGAAACATTCGCCGAAGTGAGGTCGAGGTTCGGCTTTATTGGATATCGGAAAACGTCCCTTCTCTCTCTCTCTCTCTCTCTCTCTCTCTCTCTCTCTCTCTCTCTCTCTCTCTCTTCGTTCTTGCCGTAAAGACTGATCCTTGAAGATCAACGAGATCCTGCGGCCACCTACGATCATTGTTCAGACGAACGGCCATTCCAGGTCAATCCACGGGTCCCGTGGAAAAGCTGCCTTTGCGAGACCTCACCCTCCTCTTCGCCCCCCCCTCCTCCTCTCCTCTCCCCAGATGACGAACGACACGCTGACTCCCGTAAATTTTCAAACTTCCTCTTCCTGCATTATGTATAGCCGTCCAAGTAGCGTTTTCAAAGCTTGGAAAAGCAAGCAATCGCCACGGATCGAGAGATTGAAAACCGACCTTTTTGCCGACACACGCCACTGATTTATATACGGAGGATCGAGAAACGAAAGGGAGGAGGTGATCCATCTTGCGCTTGTCCTCCAACAAAAAAAGATTTCGCAAACGATCCTTGTGAACAAGGTATATCGCTCGTCAGAGTCGTGATAAGATCGATAGAAAGGTGAAAATATGGTTTTTACGAGAAAATTATCTTTATTATATTTTACAATCGTTCGAGACGGGTGTTTCATTCGATGCACTATTTGTGTTTTTAAATTTCTGCTTAACATCTCTTCAATAGGCCAATTTCAAAATTAAGGAATTTATAACTATAAGTAAGTGAGTATAACTAAATACATAATAATTACAAAATAAAATGAAACAAAAAAGATTTTGTCAATATGCAACTTCGTATCACTTTGGTTTTATGAGAAAATTTTCTTTGTTATATTTTATAATCATTCGAGTCGAGTGTTCCATTTCTCGCCTGGATTTGCATCGATTTCAAAATTAAGGAAGTTACGGCTATGATTAAGTGAACATAACTTCAACCCTCTTCATACCAAATACATAAAATCGTCGCAAGATAAAATGAAGCATGGAGCGCTGTCGCGATTCTACAATTGGCGATATGACGAATGGTAGCCGCAGATGGTAAAGTAGGATAAATAAAAAAAGGAAAAAAAAGCGGGGGACAAACTTGTATAATTATCTTAATTAAAAAGCAATTTTTCATTCTCCTCGAATCCCGTGGAAAAATTGAAACTATCTTGTCGAACAAAACAACGGGTAAATCACGTTGGGAACCGATATCATTATGCGTTTCCATTCGCAGAATCGTCAAAAGAAGCAATTGGCGAAATGGAAGTTGACGGGAAATCAAATCGAGTGGATCGTAGTGTTTCTTCGCCCGATGCTTTGTTTAAACGAATATTATTCGCTCGTCATCGAGTATCAATTTCGATATTTTTTCTCTATGTACGTTTAGTTTCGATAAAAAAAAAAAAAAAAAGAAGCGAGGATAGAAATTCGAATGCTTTCGGATCGATCCAAACCCGGACAAAGGGGTGCCGATCGTTCTTTTTATCCTCCGTTAAAATTAGCGAAACCTATATTCGCACGATGGTATTAACTCGTCCAAACGATTTTTCAAAACGATTCTCGATTCAACCGCGATTTGACATAAGCCCAAGTATTAATGTAATCAATATCCGGTATAATCGGTTGCCAGGTATCGTTACTAGCGGCCTCGGGCTACGCTCGATAAAACCAGTGTAACAACTATCCACTAACTTTTATACTTTCTCACCTGGATAATATAGCGTGAGGTGTGGAGGGCTCGATTAAAAAATTGCACGTCGTCGACGCGGGATGATGCTCGCGTGAAAATCGATAATCCTGTAAATCGGGACGCGACGAAAAAAAATGACGAGAAGCTCGTTCTCGATGATACTTTACGCGATCATTGGTTAATACGCGAGAATTAACGGGCGAGTCTCGCGATCGATCTTTCGCGATTAATTAGGCCGCGTCGAAAATAAAGTTAGAAGAATGTGATAAACGTTCGATGGAGATACGTTTCTTTCGTCAAGTTTCAAACTTTGCCTTAAAACGGTGTCCTCCAATTTTCCGTATCGCGTGTATTTGGGTCACAAGTGGGCGGGTTAATCGAGGAAAAGCTCTACGCGATGCTTTGCATAAAAAGGAGGCATAATTTTTTGCGCTGGATAAATTTTTTTTTTCGCATCGAGAATTTCGACGCATCTCACTGTAAACCTTTCTCCGCGAAAAAGTTGCTCATTTACGTAAATACGTGCAATAATATCTTTCTCATTACGAAATGCGAATGATATTTGATCGTAAGTATGTGATAAATTATTCAACTTGACAATTTATTACAATGTTCGCGAAATTCGTAAATAATTTATTCGGAGAAATTATTCGTATTTTTTATTATTATCGGTCGACGATCTTCATTAAGCTTAAACAAAGGATGATGTTATTTGAGAAAATTGCCATTTTTGAGAAAAGTTCAGCCTACACTTATAATTTTATATTTTTGACATACTTAGCCTGACTGCAACAGAATCCCAGATCCCAAGGGTGACATACTCCAGAGATACGGCTGACTCAACGGCAATCAACATCATTTTAACTCGAGAAATTTTCTCTAGCTTAGGAGTTTCGCGAATCAGGCACTGACCGCGATATTATTGATTATTATCATGCCCCAGAAATCTGTGATCCTCCCAATTGAATTAAGAAAACAGAAATCTCTGAGATCATGAGCTTCACTTGTAAAGAAAGTCTCATTGCGAACAGGTCGTACTTTGACCGCTGAATACAACAAATAGATAGTTCTAAAACCATATTGTGCTCTGACACCAATGATGGGGAAAATTTAATAGTTAGGAACGAAAAATTGAAATTACAAGTTGCTTTAATAATTCAATTGTTCAAAACGTATATATAATCGCAAATAAATATAGTGGCAAACAGTCCAGGTTATAAAAAAACGGATCAATTATAATAGCTACGAATAAATGTTATTTAAGTACTTTAATAAATAATCATTTAACGTAACTTTATTCAAAATTTTAACTAGTTCCTTTTTTAACGTTGGCCAACACTGTCAGACACAATTACATTGTGAGAGATTTCTCTTATAGACACGCGTACTGCATTTGTAACCGCTTATAGTCTACTCATCTTTAAGAAATATACCACTTGTTACGACATCTGTCGAGCATTTTACAAACATCCATCTATTAGCTTCCATCAGCATTATAATACTACAAACACTATATTTATCGAATGCGACTTTTTTCCTTTACATTATTATAGATTATCTTCTATTTTGAGCTCCTCTTTAGTTTCGTTTTTATTCATTTTTCCCGTAGATATTATCATTTATTACGAAAGTAAGAAACTTTTGATGAATTTTCATAATAAAAATACAGTGGATCGATGCAGACGGTATACCACTAATAATAGAAAACAATCGAGTTAAAAGCAACGAGGGAACAGACATAAATTGCCACGCGGACCACAATTTACTTTTTATTTTTATTTAAATTCTATTTCTTCCTAAAGAGCGCAACAAGAAATTACACGAGTAAAGGGTCCTACAAAGGGTTCGCGTGACCCTATTATTCATCGTGATAAGAAGTGCACTGGTAGTGGTTTTCGAATTATTAGAAATTCTCACGAAAGACGGAAAAAGAAAATGAAATAGAATTCAGTTGTAAACGACATTAATTACCCTGTTTTTTTTTTTTTTTTTTACCAAAATATTTTATTTTACAACACGCGTTTCACGAATATATTTCAATTAAAGAAACATCTGTAATTTTGCACATTTTACATGTATAATTTTAATCTATAATAATGTATCTATTCTTTTTAAATTGGAATTCGGTGTAACGATCGAATATCGTCGAAGCGAAATTAGGCAGAAACTCGTTAACCCTGTTTGCGTTAAAGATCAACGAGGCAGCGCCTCGCGTTCGCCTCTTTAATTTATCATAACAAGTAAAGTGACTCCACACTGAAAAGAGATATTAGCCTCGTTCATTTAGCGATTTTCTTTGATCCAGTTTTATTTACAGAAAAACTTTGAATTTTCGGTTAAAAAAAAAACGAGATTTTTTATGCTTTATATTTTCTACACTTTGGATATTCATAGCG
Organism: Apis laboriosa; assembly: GCF_014066325.1. Lineage (NCBI taxonomy): Eukaryota > Metazoa > Arthropoda > Insecta > Hymenoptera > Apidae > Apis > Apis laboriosa. The sequence continues at coordinate 796,430 of NW_025221020.1, forward strand.
GACAATCGATCCACAGTGAACGTGAAAGATGAAAGCTGGAGTCCAGTATTGCTTTCGATATACTATTCGATTTTCTTTCTTTCTGGCTTAAAATTATACGGTTTAATTGTTTCACTATTTTACTATTGATTGAAATATCGGTTTGTTCATTTTGAATGAAAGATGAAAAGGATCGAAGGAATCGTACCAGATGCGCATCCAAAGTGAATTTAAATTATTTAACGAAATTCTTCTTAGCACGGAATAAAGATCGGAACGAGCGAAGAATTACAATCGATTATCAGTCACAAAATTCATATTACCGGTTCTGAGTAGCAAACAGCAATGACATATCTCGAAAATGCGAGATATAATGCGTTTAATATAAACATTAACAATGTGTACGTGTTTAATATTTCGCTATGTTCCCCGTAAAATAGCCGTTGTACACGTAAAATTACGCGGTAATATTTGGTAGAGCATGATTATCAAATAGACCATGGAATTTCGCCTGGATTTTTGGAACAAGATTTTTAAGGCAAAAATTAATGGAAATTAATCGAAATATGAAATAAAGAAATTTCATTAAAAATCTTACTTTGAAGAATTGCAATTAAATTAACGGTTAATGAAAGATGGCACACGAGAAATTTTCCTTTTTTTTATCCTTTTACATCATTACGATCGTTGTGACACAATTTAGAGAAAACCGTATAATGAAACGATTTCAAAAAGATTCTTAACACATTGATGACGATATGCTCTGATAAGCGTATAGTTTAAATTCCTACTTTTTATATATAGTTTGAATCCTTGTTTTTTCAATTATTTAATAAATTAATTGAAATGTGTAATATTTTATTAAAAATCAATGAGCATATTTGAAGATATTTTTAATAACAAGTTTTTTTTAGTGTAATATACTTTCAAAAACTATTTCTCCGATGAAGAGATACTAAGCCAAATTTACAAATATATCGTGTCAAAAAATTCAATACCACTATCAAAAATATTATTTTCACTCTCAGCTTCATTTGTCACATCTGACAACACATCAACAGATTCCATTTTCAATTGCCTCCTCGTTACTAAATAAAAGTTTTAAAAAAAATTTTAAACTATCGATAACAGTTTCTTATTATTCAAGAATACAATGTATTCATAACATTTTAACATCCATTGCTTTTTTTTATTTAATATTTTTTATAAGATACCTCACGAAGTATATGAGACGTTTCCCGTCATCAATGCATTAAGATGGTTTTTAATATAACGGAGCGATGCGATTATTTTCGCGAAAAGAAAAGAAGAGACCGTTCTTCAGGAAAATGCGTTAAATTGGAATTGATTAATACAATTATGTATTGTTCATTGATGGAAAAAAGTCTCGCAAAATACCATAAGGGTAAGAGGAGTCTTTCGCTAGGACCGCCTATCCTCGCTTTAAGTGTGTTTGTTGGCAATCCTGACACCACACACTGCATACTAATAGAAGAATTATAATTTGAATATTCAAAATCGACAATTATCTAAGATTGAAATATTTTCGAAACTAATTATTTCGATATAATATTAATATATCTATAGTATGTCTACTTTATTCGTATACAAACAATTATTATCTTAATTATTCGAATACATTTATAAATTACATTTATAAATTAAATTAATGTTACAAATTGTAATTAACCTACGCATATTATAAGAAATAAAAAAAATTTTATCGATATCGTTAGAATATTCTGGATTCTAAGTTTACGTTAATACATCGACGAAGTTTAAATACAGATCGATGTTTTAGATTAGTATATGAGACAAATACTATGGTAGAAACAAAAAAACAGTACTGTTTACTGTTGGAAAGAAGTCTAGCTGGACAAAGGCAAAAAATGTCCTTCGCTAGGACCGCCTATCCCCACTTAAGACGCTTTGTTGACAATTCTGACACTACATACTGCATACTAGTAGAAAAGCTATAATTTGAATATTCAAAATCGTAAAAATTATTTTCATTTATAAAGTTACGAAGCTGAAATATTTTCGAAATTATTAAGTACGTCTAATTTATTCGTGTACATACAATTATCTTAACTATTCAAATACAAAATTATATTTATAAATTAAACTATCGTTACAAATTGTAATTAACATACGCACATTATGAGAAATAAAAAAAATTTTATATCGATACGTTAAAATACTCTGGATTAGTATATGTGACGAATTAGTATATGTGACCATGGTAGAAACTGGTAGAAACATGGTATAAAAATACGTGTGAAAATAGGCATTTCTTTCCACATTAATCAATCAAACCCATCTTCCTTTCGCAAAATTTCTTTCCATCATTGAACAATAAAGAATTGAAAGCTCGATATAATCGGGCCTACATTAATCTCGGGTATTTCTATTAATTGTGCACAATATGTTTTTCAATCTTGGCACGATACAACGACGAAGGATCGTTGAAATTGAATCCTCCCGTTTAAGATCGTGGCTTCCCAAGGAAAAGTGAGCTCGCGTGCCGTGACCGATAACGCTAAGCTTGGAGGCTTAGCTTAAAGGAAATAAAGATAAATGAGGGCGTTTCGTGCGGGACAAATTGAAAGTGGAAAGATGCCTCCATATATCAGTATTTGTTCCCGCGCATCGCGAATAAGCTCGAAAATATATTTTTTCGAATTAAAAAGGGGACAAGCGAATTTCGTTAAAAAAATTCTCCGGTCAGAGTGACTTCCAGAGTTTCATCCTTCATAGCGTGTATCGCTTTTTCTCTCGTCTTATCGGTGACGAAAAAATCCTGTGTCGATACTATATTCGACACAATGGGAGGTTTACAATAGAAGGTTTCGATGTCCATTGTACGTGCACAACGAACGAAAAAGATCAAACATTTCTTTCGATCGATCTTCCTTTTGTAAAGACACGTTCGACGCGAGAGAAGTAAGATAGAGGAAACGTTTCTTCCTAAAAATACCCGATCGGATCTCGGTGAGTTATATACCAAATAAAATCCGAAAAATTTGCGAATCTCTTTGCAACAACGAGATAAAAAGTTATCAATCCGACAAAGACGAATCGTGCATGAAAAGAAAACGTATAATCGTAATGGTCCTCGTAGATATTCCGCCTGATAATTTCCATTCTAATAGATCGGCGAAAATTATTCTTTTTCGCGATTCTCTTTCATTTCGAATTGTTTCACGTAAAAAAAGAAAATAGAAATATAAATCACAGAGAATTATACCGTATAGAGAAATTGTTGCGAAATTCGAATCGAGTTGAAAGAGAAAGATAGAATTATCCGATCATCGCGGTATTCGAAATCCCAATCGACCGATGATTATCTCACGAGCGATCGCAGCTCAAGTTTCGCTCAAAACAACGATCGCGGTAAAACGATAAACGGGCATTTATCCCCCGTTTTATCCGTCAATTTCACCGCGATAACGATGCATGCGCCTTTTTAGATAAATTTCTTCTTCTCCTTCTTCTTCTTGATTCAAAAATGTAATTGACGATTAATCGATCGCGTGAAAGGAATATAATCGAATCGCGTACAGCTTCGATCAAATCGCCACTTCCTTCGTATTGACCGCTGTCAGTCTCCGGTGATATTAGATTATAAACACGTAACACGATTTTGAATCGACCGGTAACTATATTCCAAGTTCTTCTTCGATGGCTTTGGTCGCGATACGATCTTCCAGATTCGATCTTGCCAGTCGTCGAACCGATAACTCGATCAACACCTCGCCACACTTCCGCTATTCTCGTTCTCAAGAGTAGAATCGTTCAAATTGTTTGGCAATGATGACAATTCTAGCGTTTTATCGAGCCAGAGAATAGAAGGGAGGGAATAAACAGAAGGATCGAGGGATCAGGGAAAATTTTTTTTTTTTTTTTTTTTTTTTTTTTTAACTAGAAAAGTTTAATCATGTTTTCGTTAAGCTCGTGACACGGCCGAGATCCAACATTACAAGGAACAAGGAACGAAAGTTTTCCCGCGGGGCGAGGAAAAAATGCGCGCGAACTCGCGGCGCGTACGCAACGACTGTCCGTTTCCCGCTTTCGACACCGACCTACGTGTCGGGGATAATTTACATGGAAATGAGAATCTGCATTGATTTTACGTCGAAGCCAGTAACAGAACCAGCTTCGGTGATAGATTGTCCCGCTACCTGACGTCGATCAAGTTTTCTTCCCTGTCGAAAACCAGAAGGCGGTCGGAATTCCCTCTCCCCTCCATCCCTTCTCCTCTCGCTTGTAACCACAGGCTGCCTTCCGTCACCGTCCAAACTTCTACGAATATAGGAGTCTCTTCGTGCGTGCGCCGATCCTCTAAGCGTCGAAACACAACACGCGGTCTCTATTCCCTTCCTTTTTATATTTCTTTTTTTTTTTTTTTTCATATCATCGTTTTGGAACGAACGAGGAAAGAGCGAGATATCGTTCCAAGTTTTCGACGGGCAAAACAGAAAGACGGGAGGGAGGGAGGGAGGATGGAGATTTCGACGTAAATGAAACGCGCTGCGAATAAATCTTTTTCTTCCCCCCCTTCCCCCTTTCCTTCTTATTCCACTTTTTTTTTTTCAGGAAACGACATCGAAAGGAAAAGCAATTTCAACCCCCGTCCAGATGCAACCGCATAAATCTTAGAGCCGTAACGCCCAAAGAACAACGCGTCGTTCAGGTTGAACAACGGTTATATCAAGGACTTATGGAAATCGTGGCGAAAAAGAAAAAAAAAAAAAAAAAAANNAAAAAAAAAAAAAAAAAAAAAAGAACGAAACACGACATATTCGTCGATAATCGAATATCCGGTGAGTTGCCGATATATTTTTCTTCCATTCTCTTCCCACCGCCAAAAACACGCACGTTGTGTGTTTCAGGGAAACACAGGCCCCGAAATTGCACCATTAATTTAGCCAAACGACGCGCCACACGTCCCCTCTTCCCCCCTCCCCCTTCCCGTAATTTCCAGCAGGGTCATTAAAGCGGCGCTTATATTTCTTCTAATCGTATCACGGGAAAAAATCTATCGGCCAGGAAATTGTCCTGGTATCGGCAACGCTGTAGATCTATATTCGAAACTGCATTGTTTCAATGTTAGAGACCACGTATTCGTCTTACGAAATGATGATATATATATACAGCCACGAATTTTCATTTTCATTTCCGTTCCGCCCTCTCTTAACCCTCTTTCCCCTCTTCGTCTCGGTTCGACGATGAATCATTCGATAAGACGAAGAAAATACGGAATGCGACCTTCGATCTTCGATCTTCTCGGGAGACAAGAGACAAAGCCGCCTCTCTCCATCGTCCTTCTCTCTTCGTGAGAGAACGGATCGTGAAATCGTGGCTTCGATGTTCCAATAAGTCCGCGAATATCTATAAAAATGTCGGACATGTTCCCGAAACTTTAAATCGGCCGGCTATTATTCCGATGAGGGGTGGACGAAAGTTTCTCGATAAATCATCGTGAAAAACCGAACGGGGACGGCCGAAGGTAAGGAAAGGAGGGAGGAGAGGGGGAAGGGGAGGAGGGGAGGGAAGAGAAAAGGGCGGAGTTGTAAAACTAATAAATATTAATACCGCGCTGTTATTTTATAATCGATCGAAGGAAACCTTTATTTTTTTTTCTCTCTTTCTTTCTTTCTTTCTTTCTTTTTTTCTCTGTTCGATATACAGTTTTTGAAATTATTTATTATATAATAATTTTTTATATTCGAGCAATAAAAATAAGAATTTGTCTTGTCAGACGCGCAATCGCAAAAAAAGCCGAAACAAATTTGACGCTCGTGTATTCGTACGTGAATTCTCGTAAAAGTCGCGATATATATATATTCGCCATTATGTAATCTGGTATCGGATGATATCACGAACAGGGGTTACAAAAAAAAAGAGAAAGATAAAAAAAAAGGAATTAGCTTGAAATTGTAACGTATATCGTCCACATATTGCGTCCGTGCGATTTAACCGGAGAACGATGAATTTTTACTCGTAATATATGGCGAATACACAACACCAAGCGTAAATATGGTTATTTTGAAAAACGTAGTACGAATAATTGTCTCGTTCCACATCCCAAAGGCATTGAAAACCCGCGTGTAAACTTTGATCGAAACGTTGAACTATCGTCGCCTGCACCACTAGCTTGTACCTTGTAAACAAGAGAGAACAAACGAGTTACCAAATCCACCATCAATTATCAATAATAATTAATTTCTTAACAAAACGACGCGCGTCTATCACGCTCTCGTATAGAAAAAAAGGGAAGGACGATTTTACGAAGAAATTTACAAGAGAGAGAGAATCGTTTGGCATTCATGTTTCGCTTATAACTCGTGAAAAAATGTAAACGAACCAGAGCTTACTACCTATCGTAATTCTTTTTGAGGAGCGCGTTTTGCAACTCGTTGTCGATCTCGAAGCACAATTTAGCCATGATGTTTGGATGATAGGACGTCACCGTCGACAATTTACTCTCCATCGTATCCCTCACCATGTTATCGACCACCTCTATGTTGAAGGGATTAAACGATTCAAGCCGATAGGTATTCTGATACTTGGGAATCTGAGCATATTTCATCGAAACATATCGGTGTCAATTAATCACTTGTATCACTTGTCACTCGTTTCGATTTTCAAGGAATACTTCGTAGACGTTAGCTCGATATCCTCTTTCTTAACCTTAATACCTTTTACGTACCTTCATCCGATCTGCACGTTTATGGAAAAACACTCGACTCGCCGAATTCGTACCAGAATTCTTCGAACCTAACCTCTTTTTACCCTGAAGAAGAGAATATATAAACGTTATTAAGTCGACGATGAACAATCCTTACTGATTGATAATCCTTATCGGGATTCATCCTCTCGATTTACCTCGTTAAATTGCACACCTCTTAAACTAACAGGTTTTTGCAAATTAGGATTTGAAACTTTTAAACTTTTCGCGGAGCGAATTTCTGTGTTGGTTTGCTTTCCTTGTTGTTGACTCATTGTTGAAAAATACGATTTAAAAACACGAGATTCGAGATTACAAAAAATTGATCTCAAAAGAAATTATATGTATATATCATATAAGATAAGGTTAGACCTTAGTAGTTGTATCGTCGTGAACGAAACTAGAGAGAAACGATATTCGACCATTTGTTTCGGAGATTGTCACGTTCGCCACGCGCCACTTTTGGCGCTTCGCTATTCGTTTGCTTTTTCCGATTCGATTCGTTGATCCATCACGGATATATATATATCTATAGTAAATATAATTTTCTACAGTTTCAAACTATAGATGCGATTCACGAGGAAAGATGGTTTTCGATCGAAAAAAATTGGAATAAAAGAGATGGAGATTCGCGTTCGTATTGTAGGGGACAAAGCAAACAATACGCCGCACAACTCTTAATTTATATTGAATGTAAGAAGCTTAGCGAGGAAAGGAGACGTCGAAAGCAAGTCTTCGAGAAATCACCGTCTATTTATATTCTATTTCAATTTTTCTCGTCTTATGCTTTTTAAACAAGGATTATCGAGATGACGAGTCAGAGAAGAAACGAGAAACATTCTTTGTTTCTCTTCATTCGCTTTTCTTTTCTTTTTTTTCTATATAGTATGTATATATATATATAAAATATACGATATTACGACGATCGTTTCCGAGAATTACTTCTCTCTTCAATTGCGATTTCCGACCGACCGACCAATTACTTATTCCAAAATAATATCACTGCCTGTCGAATACGAAAAGCAAAGAGGAAAAGCATCGAAGAGAGCATCCGGACTACGTAGAATAGGATGAGAATTACTATCGGAGCGTAATAAATTCGCGATCGACGCGAATCTTGAAATAAAAAAAAAAAAAAAAAAAAAAAAAAAGAAAAGTTGGAAATTACACTGATTGATCGCGTCTTAACTCTTCGCAAGCGAAAGAAACTCTTTTTTCTCTTCGAAACGATGGTAGTTTCGTAGCTAAGAAAAGCGAGAGAGAGTCGTAACGATGCATCGCCGATTAATCGTGAAAATTATTCGAGACTCAAAGGAAAGATAGGTACCTCTATCTTTCTTAAAGGGAAACCTGTCGATTCGAAAATCCTTGGGAACGAGCCAACGAAGCCGTGAACTTCGATTTTTCATCGGAGGTAAAATTCATAGTTGATTTATGCCAACGGGCATTATTGCGACGATCTCTTACGGAAAGAAGAGTTGAAGGCTCGCAAGAGCCGAGCGATTCCTCTCGATAAAAACCGATATTTGCGTGTACGCAGCGTCCCTCGTATAATTCAACTTGCATTCCCTCCTCGCTGTTACGTGACACCCATCGTTGATCCCATTCCCAATGAAAACTATAGAATTGTCGACAATGGAGACGGGGAGGGGGGAGGACTCTAACGATAAGAAGACGGAGAAAAATGGCTGCTTGTTATCGATTTTCTAGAAAACTTAACTGTAAACGCGCAAGTTTCCACCGCTCCCTCTCTCCCCTCGCTTCAATCTTAACTTCGATTGGTAATAGTTGTATGAATATATATATATATATAGAATATTTTGATCGATCGATATAATTCGTAATCCTCTCCTGTGATTGGTAACGTTTTGCAAATTATCATCCCGTTAACTCGCTATCACTCGAGATGATTCTCGGAATGTAGAAGGAAACTTAGAAATTCCAAGTCCATTCTATTCCTTTCCGTGGCAAATTTACCGAAACTCGGCTCAATCTTATCGACCAACGGCTTACGGATGCCAACGTTTCGCTTCGAGGGCTCAACTTCCGTATATAACAAATGATATTCGGAATCTCGTTAAAGTTCAAGTTCGCTTAATACGCGGATAAGTAAGGATCGTTCGCTTGCTTTAAAGATTCATCCTTTAAAAGCGTACGACTTTTACCATGGGGAGATTGTAAATCAAACGAAACGCGTTTTGAATATCTTTCGATCGATTTTCGATCCTTTTCTTTTTTTTTTTTTTTCTTTTTAATCAACGATTCAACTTGAATTCTCGCTGCGAAATTAAGAAGAATCACTTTTCGAGAAAGGGATACACAAAACTGTGCATCGTTCTCTGCCGAAATCTAATCCATTTGATCGAATGAACGAATCTTACCTTTCGAAATCTTAACCTCATAGATAAGAAAAAAAACGTGTTGGCTTGTAAATAATAACGGCAACGACGTTGCCGATCTTGATGGGAGAGAGAAGCAAACGTGAGAGGACAAGAGGATCTTCTGAACGAATTTACACGTGTCCCCGCCGCCCAACAGATGCTTCTCCCTCCCGATTTGCATAAAATGAAACCTGCAGCATCCGTCCCCTCCCTCCCCCTCCCCCAAGGGACGCTGTGTGCCGGACTTTAGAATCCCATCCCCTTCCCCATTATCGGAAAACGTGGCCCGGATTTAATGCGCGTAAGCCGGTTAATCGTGCACGCCAATGCGTTACACGTTACACGAAAATTAACTTAAAATTGAAAAAAACCAATTTCGTACAAGCGCCGCCAAGCGCTGTTTCCATTCGTCGTTAAAAGAGAAAAGAGAAAAGAGGGGGAAGTGTGGAAGGGAGAGAGGGGAGAGAGGGAAGGAGGGAGGGGCAATTTGCTACGCGGCTACCTTACCCGCGATATGACAAATGGACGAAATGAAGTCGAGTGTCGATTTAACAGATGTATCTATTAAAACAAATTCTTGTTTTTCTTATTTTTCTTTTCTTTTCTTTTTCTTTTTCTTTTTCTTTTTCTTTTCTTCTTTCTTATCTCGTACACATATACGAATATCGCGAAATATTTATTATTATTCTATAAGAATATTACAGTCAGGTGATGGTTAGAAGACATACATGTTCGATACATGTCGAAATCGTTGGCGCGACGACGCGACGCGAATCATCTTCTCTCGCGGGTTTTTTTCGATTTCGGTAGAAAAATTCGGTTCGCGCGAAGGTAAACGTCGAAGCTCATAAATCACGGGGATCTCTCTTTCTCTCTCTCTCTCTCTCTCTCCCCTTCTCTGATGCGCGTCATTGATTCGTCGATGTCGATCGGGTGACGACGATTTTTGACGGGAACAGGCGTGGACAATGAAGAAATTCGTCCGTTTTCGTTCACCGAAATATCGTGTCCATTAGCAGAACCAGGCTGAACAAAATCGCCCTTCTGTTGATGTTCCCGGTTCCACCGTGTTGCATAGCCGCAGGATGTTCACCTGAAAGAAAGAAAAACCGCCCGTGTTCATCGTACGTTGTCCGTACGAACCGTCCGCAGCTAGGAAGAAAGAGGGAAAAATTTTTATCGAATTTTAAATGAAATTTCTATAACGAAGCTTCCGATTTACGTTTGAGAAAATTACGCCTTCTTTTTTTTTTTTTTTTTTTGAACGTTCGAATCGAACTCGTAAACTTTCTCCCTCCATTTTTTTTTTCCTCTTTTCCTTCCAACTATATATATAATGAAGTTTGAATGCGATGAACCGATCGAAAAGATAAACTGGAATCAAATTTTTCGCGAAATATTTTTAAAATATTTCGAATCGTTCGAACAATTCGAGATCTCGAGGATTTGGCGGGAAAAGAAAGATTCTTTTTTTTCTGCCTCCTTTCCCTCTCCTCAACGAAAGAGCTCTTCCTTGAAAAGAGAGTCTATTATTTTTATTCTCACCGTTCAACACGTGTACCATCACATTCGCAGCGACCTTGCTCGACACGCACGTGTAATTACCACTGTCGTCATGTTGGGCGCGCGTTATTAGCAGCTTGCTAGTGGTCCCGTTCTTACCTTTCTCCGTTTCCAGGGAAACGCCACCCCTGTCAAAAGTAAAGACATTATTAAGGACGAATTCCGATAAAACCGATCGGATATCGGATCGACGCCTCTCTCTCTCTCTCTCTACTTTTATCCCTCCCCCTCCCCCTCTTTTCTTTTTTCTCGAAAGGGAAACGATTTGTGGTGGTCGATTCGTGATCTTACCTCTTTTTTCTTTTTCTTTCTTTTTTCTCTTAAATCGAATAGAAAATAATAATAATAATGATAATAATAATAATAATAATAATAATAATAATAATAATAATAATGATAATAATAATAATAATAAACAGAAAGATGGAAAAACACACCTTGGACCGTCGAAATCGATCATCGCACCGGCATGGTACCAAGTCACGTTGCTCGGAGAGATATCTTGCACGTCCACGATACATGTCAAACTAATCGTGCTTCCCTTTTTCACATACACTTCCTCGGGCCCCGTGATCTTTGCCTGCACATCTGGTGTCAGGCGATGATGAAAAGCGAAAAAAATAAGAGGTTTCAACTAACAGGTTTCAATATATACAGTCTATATCCGTCTGGGCATAGAAATTCACGACAAGATCTGACCGAAACTTCGAGATACATGAATAAAGAATCAATGAATAAAAGATGTTGCGAGTAGTGAAATTTATTCATAACTGTTTCGTCATTTTGGCCGGCAAATAAGATAAGCTGAAGAGAAACTAAAAAAAAAAAAAAAAAATAGCATGTACGAATTTGTTGGCGTAGAGAGAATGATTCAAGATATTTATTATAATAGATTGAATATTACAGAATAGGATAGTAAGTTCTACGTTTTTCTAACGAACGGACGAGGTGCCATTTTAAATAAAAGATTTTCCGCGGAGAATAATAACATCTGTTTCTAGAATAAGGGGAAGCGACAGAAACTCACCCAAAACTTTCAAAGTAATCGCCCTATATATCTTGGGCTCTGCATTAACTTGACACTCGTAAATGCCATCGTCCCGTGGTTGAACGTAATCTATTCGCAGATTCCAGTCGTCGTGCTCCGGATTGCCGACTATCTTAAATCTTGCGTCGCTCGTATAAGTCACCGACATGGACGTTAAGATGTGTAAGTCCCTTTTTCGAATCCAAGACACCTGGGACAAATTCCGAATGAGACATGGAAATATTTCGCCGCCCGCTAACTGCCCGTATCGAACTCGTTTCGCAACTATCTGTCCTGTGAAATATGCACGAGATAATTAACGATCGCCGTATTTCTCATTGTTGTATTTTTCTTTTTTTTTCTTTTTTTTTTTTTACGAATTCGATTTTACAAAATTTTAACAATCCCAGAATTAATCACTACTAATCTTTTTGAAACCTCTCTTCGTGTACAAATGAATTGGGCAAAGATTAATTCTACCGCGAAACCAAGATTGAAAAGAAAAACACTTGTATCGTAATGCGATATATATCGTTCGTTAACCAGAAAAGTAGGAAATTATATTAGAAATAATTTCACGAGAGCGAAAATTTTGCGTGTTTCGCGGCGGTAATACTGTCTTATCTTAATTAACGACAAAAACAAATTGAAGGTTTACGTAGAGAAACGAATGAGATACTGTTATTTCACATTTCGTTGTTCCATTTTTTTGATCTTCTCCGAGAGATCAAGAATTTCTCATCACGTTGCAATTTACGATTACTGGAATTTCTATGACAGAAAATTTTAAGCATGTTAATTTCATATCTCCTAAATTTCTAATATATAATCATACCTTGTAAATCATAGTTGTAAAACGTTATACTTTTTAACTATGACATTATCCATTTCGAATAACATGGGATCTTAATTCACCAATTCACAGTGATATACAAGTTCTTGAAATGATTCACTTCTTATTATTATACAGTGAATGTAAAATATATAATTATGAAAAATTATATAATTCCCATATACAATACGAATGGAAATATATCACGCACAATAATCGTAAGTGGCGCAACGTGACCTCATTGATATCCAACTGAACGTGTTGTAATAAAATAACGTTGTTTTATTCAAGTTCGTCTCGTTATTGTTTCGAAAGTTTGCACGTAATTGCGAAGCGTGCAAAGCGACACTACTATTCAAAGAAACGTGAAACTCACTGTTCTATTCCCCAGATTCTTAACACGACACAACAGCACAACAGTTTGTCCCACAACGGCGGTCACTTTTTGGGGCGAATCTTTATAAAAATACGTCTTCTTCGCACCTCGTTGTGACCGTTCGCCTTTATCGGTTTTTTCCCCATCGAATCGTTGCACCGCTAAAATTCAAGTATCACGCTTGAATCATAGCAAAAATTTTATTTAGTAGTCTCTACATCCAGTTTTTTTAAGCGAAACAACCCAAAGATTAAAGCGACGAAAAATATTTTCTATTTTTTTTTTTTTTTTTAATTTCAATTTTGCCGATAAAAAATATTTTATTTTCCGTTAAACAGTAACACCAACACATGGCACAAAATTTCAGTAAAAGGTACGTCGAAAAAATAAAAAATAAAATTTGCTAATTTGTTCGATCGAAAATCTATTATTAATCGTACTATTAATTCACGCTAATGAATTCAACGAAAATCAAAATTTTTCAAATTGTACTACACTTTGAGATTAATTGTACCTAAAGTCCGATGACCGGATGGCGGTTCTGCGTGTAACAGGTATCCGATTCCAAGCAATATAAGGGCCATGCCATGGAATGGTGCCATTTTTTTTACGTATGAAATTTTTTCATCTTCATTCGTTGCCCTTTTCGTTTCTTTCAAATTTTAACAAATCTTCAAAAATTATCGATGATCTCTCGATCATCTCTTGATCATTATAATTTTTCGTTCTCCACCTCTTAAACAATTTCTTCGAGATAGTCATGTAAATGATATTTTAATTTTTTACAAATAATATAAATGAAATTTTCACTCACATAAATTATAAATGTTTTAATTCCGTCGCGAGATAATAATTGTATTGTAATTTTATGCAATTTTATATGATTTCGTTCAATCTTTATCATTGAAGTAATAGAAATCTCGATCGACAAAAAAGAAAAAAATAAAAATCAAAAAATAAGATTGCACATATTCAATGAAGAAATAAATTTTATTTCAAAAAAACTTATTATCTTCATATAACAAATAGGATTTATTCATAGAAAAAGAAGTAATATTCAATATTCTTGTACTTATTTAAAAAATAATATAAAATGAAAAATATATAAAAAATTTATTAATTCAACTAATTTTTTACGATCATTGAAAACATAATGAAACACCTTCGAGAACAGCGCGCTTCGATAGCGTTTTCAATACTGAAAGCTATTCCTATTCGAGGGAAGGAAAAGGTTAAAATCAGGGTGCAGTGGCGCCTCGCGATATTTCTAATTTGCGATTGCGCCGACTCAATCTACTTTTATAATCTTTTTTACGATACATCTATTTGTTCTTAATCGCACTTTAATTATTTTTAAGATTTTGTATCTTTACTAAGATTAAAATCAAATATATTCAAAAATTTTTTATCATATTAATTTTCGAAAGTTTAAAGAAATAAAAAAAATATTTAATTAAAATTGTTCTAAATTAAAGATTAAAATATTAGATTAATAATTTTTTATATTTTAATAATTCAACAATTGTTTAACAAAATTATTATTCAATGAAATCAAAGAAATATTTCTTATTATATATATTAATTCAGTAATAAAATATAGTATAAATATCGTTATTTTTTATGCTTGCAGGTACATAAGTTACATAAGTATAACATATAATTTTTTTATAATACAAAACATGATAAAATTCATATACTTTAATAATTCTTTTACCAATAATAATTATGTAAAATTATATATAATTATATATAAATTATATATAATTCAATGGATATCGAGCAAAATAAATTGTATAATTATTTAAATCCTTATTGATTATATATAGATACAAAATTTATATATTATTATATTATATTATATTATTATAATATTATTATATTATATTATGCATATGTTATGTGTGTATAATAATACACTATTAAAATAAAATATTTATTTTCTAAAAAAATCACCTTTTGTACCACCAGTTTTTGAAATTAATTCGATATCGGTTATTTTTATATATTTTGGGGAAGTTGCATATTTACACATATCATAAATTGTTAGAGCCGCAATACTTACGGCTGTTAAAGCTTCCATTTCTACACCAGTTTTTCCAGTGCATCTAACTTCTGCCGTGATTTCTATGCGATGTAATTTTTCGTTTAAATGTAAGGATACATTTGCATAAGATAATGGAAGTGGATGACATAAAGGTATCAAATCAGAAGTACGTTTCGCTGCTATGATACCTGCCAATTGTGCCACAGATAATACATCGCCTTTTTTTATATTATTCTCAACTATCAATTTGCTTATATTTGAATTAACTTGTACAATTCCCTTTGCTATTGCGATGCGTTTAGTTTCATTTTTCGAATCTACATCTACCATGCTTGCTTTGCCACTTTGATCTACATGTGACAATGAGGAAAATACTCTTATACTCATATCATTTTTAAATCGAAGTCCCATGTAATCCATTATATATTGTCTCGTTATATCTTTATAACTTTTAAGATGAATACGTTTCTTTTTAACTGTAAGCACAAACAAATAAAATTAAGCTTATGATCTTTTTAAAATTGTATCATTGATTATAAACAATTCGAGCGATAACGTTTGTGCTTCTTTTTAAAGTATTAATACATTATTTTATATTAATATATAATTCTTATAATATTATATTAATTATTATACTATATTAATTAACCCCCAATCAAAATCATTGGCCTGTTTTCCATGCGGGATAGATTGAACATTCCTGAAACATACGTATTATCAAAAAAGATATAAACGTTATCGCCTGATAAAAAGCTTAATATTTTATTATACAAAGTAATTTCATATAATCCTATTTTAATTATATAAATTAAAAATAAAACTTAATACCCGCATGCTGCTTTTTTTTACGTTGCACCGCTTGTCCGATCATTTCTTTCAAAATATCATTAGATACTCCACTACGTAACGCATCTCGAAGAGATATTTCTCCCTTTCCTTCAAACAAACAAACTTTTAAATTTCCATCTGCTGTTATTCTTAATCTATTACACGAATTACAAAAATGATCACTCATTGATGTAATAAATCCAATTTGTCCTGTAAATCCAGGTATATGGTACGCCTAAAAAAAAATTAAATTTTTAATAAAATATATAAAAATTATAATATATAAATTAAATTGTTTAATAAAATTTTTTGAATTATATACTTTAGATGTATCATTGTACTTATTTGGAAGACGTTGAAGATTAGGATATATATCTCTAATAAATTTTTTCATAGTCTCGAAGGAAACCATTTTCTTTTGATTCCACTCATTTCCTTGAAAAGGCATATATTCAATAAAACGTATATCAATTGGACGATTTTTTGTTAAATTAACAAAATCAATTATCTCATCATCATTGAAATCTTTCATTATAACACAGTTCACCTACAATAAATATTACATATAATTATATTATTATACTAATGTAATCTACTAATCATATAAATTCATTTAATTATTTCACACCTTTACTGGATTATAACCTAATTGAATAGCTAAATCAATTGCAGCCATAACTCTAGACCATCCCTTTCTACGGGTAAATTGTTCAAAACGATTTTCTTGTAAAGTATCTAAAGAAATATTTATTGCATCTAATCCAGCTTTTTGAAGAAATGGTAACTGACGTGTTAATGTTAATCCATTAGTAGTAATTGCAACTTGTTTTAAATTAGATAATTGTTTCAAACCAGCTATAATAATTATATTCTTTATTGGTATAAGATCTCAACATATATATATCATATAACTATATTACATATAAAATAATTTACCAATAATATCCACAATATCTTTTCTGACAGTTGGTTCACCACCAGTTAAGCGTATTTTATTTATACCTTCATTTACAAATAAATCAGCTATTTTAATTATTTCATCTGTTCTTAAAATACCATCATTCTTTGTCAACTTAACTCCTTCTGCTGGCATACAATATAAGCCTATAACATATGTAACATATCACAAAATTATTTTATTAAAATTGTAAATGTTACTTACATCGAAGATTACAACGTTCGGTAATCGAAATACGTAAATATGTATGACGTCTTCCAAATGAATCTGTGAGTATATCATTGTTATGTGTATTATTTAAATGATCTCTAAATTGCTGTACCTAAATAAAATACATATAATTTTTGTAAATTTTCTGCAATAGATGTCACACAATAAATTGTATAGTTTTTATAAATATTATTTAAAAATAATTAATGTTTTCGATATACTTAGAAAAAGAAAAACTTACTCTACGTGAAACATATGGTGCAACAGATGATTCTGTAGATGAATACACAACACCGAAAAACGATTTCGTAATATTAATTTTTCGAAACATTTAACGTAATTAATAAAAACTAATATGATTTATGATTTCTATATTTAATAGAATAATTTTTATATAAAAAATAAAAAAATTATATAATTCAAGATTTCTCAAGATGGACGACGTATTTATGTTATCTCTTTCATCGTTTTGTTCAGACTGTACTTATATACGTTCTAAAATAGTTATCAGCCGAACATTAAAACCATTTTTCATCCTTGAATTTAACAAAACCTGTTTTTTACCGCGATAAGTAACATTAATCTTATAATACGATTCAAATTTTTTTTGCCGCGTATTTATTTCAACCAATCATCAAACGCTTTATATAAGCATTGTATAAATTTTCTGAAATATATATATATATATATATATATATATATATATATAGAAAGAGAGAGAGAGAGAGAGAGAGAGAGAGAGAGAGAGAGAGAAAGAGACACACACACAAATTTTACAGTATTATTGAATTATTTTAAAGCAGTTGATGTGTTTAACCTATTAAGAAATAAAATGTTATTTATTTAATTAAATCCATTAACAATATAAATTTTATAAAACATGTCTTTATTTCCAGCTTATTCTGAAGAAAATAAATCTACAATATCCAATGAATCAAACAATTTTTTAAAAGGTTATTGAAATGCATCATAAATCAATATCAATTATAAAATAGTTTATGATACAATATTTATTTCTAATTACAGAAAATGACTCAACCAGTTGGTTATACAATTCCAGTTGTTTAGAACAAATTTCATCTAATAATTTTGATGTTTCTTCAGATTCTTCAGATGAAACTTTTTATTTGCATAAAGAAGAAACTTTACATACTACTATTGTAAAAAAAGAAAAACTTACATTGGAGGAAAAAAAACCAACTATACATATTAAAAGAAAAAAAAAGGATAAAAAAAAGAATACACATGAAAAATCAGAATATGAGAAAGATGTAAAAAATGTATATTTTGAAGATAAGTATAAAGATAAGGGAAATTATACTATTAAAACACTTTATTCTCGAATTAGACCATATTATAATATTAAAAAGAGTACTCTTGGTTTTGTTTCTCACAAACAATTAAAAAAACATATTTATGAAAGATATTATGTAAAAAATATTGACTATATAGAAAAAAACAAGAAAAAAGATACCATTATTAAAAGAGAATCTATTACCAATTCATTTAAAGAAGAGGAAATCCCTTCATGGCACATCAAATTAGAAGAATTACAAAAAATGAAAACTAAACAATATAATGAAAAATTAACAAATAATCCAAATGATATTCAATTATGGTTTGAATATGTAGAATTTCAGGTATATCATATTTACATTTATAATAAGAAATATAATATATTTAATATAACTTTAAGAAAAATATGTAATATATATACATATACATTATATTTACATATCAAAATCTATATGAAAAAAAAAAACTAAAAACTAAAAAATTTAAAAATAAAAACATATTTTTTGGAATTTTCCAAAAAACATTAGATTTAAAAATAGTTTAAATATATTAATTGCTTTTTTTTAAATAAGAAATTTAACAATATATATAATTTAATTTATATAAAAATTTATTTAAATAATAATAATAATAATATTCCATAAAATATATGTTAAATAACTTTTATTAAAATTAGTTTTATTATTTGAAGAATATTAAAATTTAATTTATCAAAATCTTTTTTATAGAATATATTACAAATATTTTTTTTCTAGGATACATTAGGATATTTTCAACAATATCAAACAACAAAAGATATTCATAGAGCAATAACATTAAAAAAGTTAGCTATTGTTGAAAAAGCCCTAGAAAAAAATTTAGAATCCACAATTTTATTAAAATTAAAGTTATCTCTTATGGGAGAACTTTTACCTGCTGACGAATTTTCAAAACAACTTGAAACCTTTGTCAATAAAGATTCAGGAAATGTTACTTTATGGCAAGAATTTATTATGACTACTCAAGCTTCAGTAGCAATGTGTACAGTGCCAAAAGTTTTAGATTTATATTCCAAATGCTTTTGTATTTTAAAACAAAAAGCTAGGACAAATCCTCGAGTATATGATGAACGATTATTACGTATGTAAAAAATTATAAATTATTTCATTATTCTAATTATATAAAATAGATTATATAAAATAATAATTTCTAATTTGTTATGGATAGAAATGATGTATTGGTGTCTAACATTTTTACGACATACTGGACTTTGGGAACAAATGTGGGAAACAATGCGTTTAAATCTCATTCTAAATCTTAATTTAGATAAAGACAGTTTATCTTTCAAAAAAACAATAGATGAAAAAAAATTAAGTAAGATATCTTATCTAACTAATCCAAAATATATTATTTATATTCTATTTATTATCTTATTATTTTTATTAATTTATAGTTGGAATGGAAGAAGTAATATTAATGTCAAGATTACCATTAAATCAATTATGGCAAAGAACAGAGTCATTAAGAGAAAATTGTCATTGGATTAGCGTCAGTAAAAGTGAATTAGATCTAGTTGGCGATTCTCGAAGATTTATTTTACCAGATGATGTTGCAGATTTTGTTCATCCAATACTTTCAAGAAATTTAAATTTTCGAATGGCAATTCATACATTACTCTTACTTAAAGTACCATTATTACCAACACGAGATTATATGTTAAAGGTATATTTAATTAGATATACAATTCCGAATTTTTAATACAAATTCTAATAATTACATTATAAACTAAATAATATTTTTTTTTGAAATTTTATATATATTTAGACATTAACATTAGAGGAATTTGATTGGGGTGTAGAAACTTCAGAAATATTGCTTCCATTTGCTTGCCCTATGGTAGGTGAAATGAGCGGATATAGCCAAAGAAAAGAATTATTAAATGGCATACTTGAAGGACATTTAACGTCAGGTCCTCAATATCTTATGTTTCATCCTGCACAAGAATCATATTTAGATTTTATACGCGAAATATTTTTTACAATCGCTGAAAATTTACCTTCTTTGCAACGTACTAGTATATATGTTTGGTGGTTAAGATTTGAAAGATTACTTATCTTTCTTCAAAAAGATGATATATTAAAATATGATAATAAGTAAGATTCATTTCATATTATTTTATATATAAATAAAAAAAGTATATAAATATTTATATATAAGTATATGTATAAGTATATAAATATATAAATATAGTATATAAATATTCTATATATTTTTTACAGACGAAAAAAATTAAAAACAACATTGAAGGAATTCTTAAAAAAAGATGAAAATAGAAATAATTTACATTTCTATAGAGAATATGCATTAATAGAAAAAGAAATGGGAAAATTTGATAATTGTGTGAATATTTTAGAAATGGCCATTAAATCACAAGATACATGTCCTTCTTTAATTTGTATTCCTGAAGAGAAGTCAGCACTATTAAGTTTATATCGAACATTTATTGAAACTTTACTCAATTTAGAAACTTATAAGGAAACACATAAAATATTAATATTAAATTTAATGAAACAAATAATACCAGAAACAAATGAAAATCAATTATTACAAGTAGAAAAATATTTAGAAAATTGTATACGAACTTTTTTACAAGAAGATTCTTTTGAGAATGAAGAAAATACATATTTTTTACCAAATTATAAATGTGATACAATTGTATGCTATGCATATTTATTATACGTACGAGATCATGATATTAATAATATAATAAATATATTTAAAAAGTGCATAAATCATTACAAGAATCAACATTATATACAAGTATTAAACTTTACTTCTTTGTTAGTAATAAAATTAATAATAAAAATTTTTCTATGTATTTAATATATTGTACATTACAGGAAATATTGCAAGAAAGTCAAATAGCACTTTTACAATTACATTGTAAACAAATTCAAAATGAAAGTTTTTTAAAAATAAAATTAGATGATATGTTAAATTTATACCCAAATAATTTTTTTGCTCTTTCAGTATTTGCATGTATTGAAGTAAGTATAATAATATTTTTTATAATATTATTTATTAATCATAATCAATATCAAAAATCATAATATTTCTTCAACAGAGTGAATTGCCTATATGGAAAAGTAATAGTCGAATGACAAAACTTCAATTATGGAAAGCATTTGCTATATGCTTAGCAAATCGAAAACGTATTCATAAGTTACAAGAGCTTAAAGATTATATTAGTATGAATGCAGCAATTAATAAGTTACTCTATTTTCATCATACACTTGCAAAGTAGGTTCTTAAATAATTTATATAAATTCGCAATATAAAAAATTCGCAAAAAAAACATTTAAAAAAATAAAAATATTAAATTTACAGAATATCAACAATTAAAAATTGCCCTCTATTATGGAGATTATATATGCTTCTTCTTAGAGAATATAACTTATGTGAGAAAAAAGGAGAAGAAGTATATCACGAAAGTGTTGCATTATGTCCTTGGGCTAGAAGTATTTATATTGATGCAGCTGAAGTTGCACCTCAACTTCTGACACAAATTCAAGATATGATACGGGAAAAGGAATTAAGAATGCATGTTACCCCAGAAGAATTAGATGTTTTACGTGGTTAATTGTAATTGTAATTATATACTTTAATTATAATTATAATTAATTATAAATTATATACTTTTATAATTAATTTTAATATATAATTATTTGTTTAGTTAATAATTCATGTAAATATTTTTTTTATGTATATATGTAAATACATATATAAAAATCTTATAAAAAAATACAGATTGCCAAATTTATTAAAAATATAAATTATATAATTATCTCAATTTGTTATACTTTTCCTAAAATTGAAAGTATATATTGATAAATACATAGTATATACTGAAACAATATTAGATTGTGGTTATAATTCATAGATATCTAAAAGAGTAATAAATAAATATTGTTTTTATATTATATTTATTATTTTTATATAATGTAATAAAAATCTGATATAATAAAATAATAACTAACTGAATACAAATAATAATTAAATTTATATAAGCTATACTATAATTATGAGTAAAGACTTAGGTTAAATTAATCGTCGTGTAATGTAATGATTATATGAAAGTTATATTAATAATTTTATTTGTAATTGTAAATTTTTTTTATCTTGAAGTGTTTATTTTATAATTTTACAGCCTTTTTATTAATTATTTCAAATTTTCTTATTCATTATTAAAATATATATTGACATAAAAGTTAAAAAATCTTGCATGAATTATTGCAATTAAATTAAAAATTCTAAATTTATTTCTTCAATATGGATTTGAAAGCTGTTGTTGTTTCGGGTGAAGCACCAGAATCTGATGATGATAATGCAAGCATTGTTACTGTATGTTATTTTTATATTTTTTATAAAAATTATATTATGTACAAAGAAAGAAAATGAAATGAATAAATTATATTTTCTATAGGGTATAGGATTTCCATTTGTAAGAACTCCCAATTATTGTGGTACAATTATTTCTGGTGAAGCTCCAGAATCAGATGATGGTATGATTTTATATTTAAAAATATAAAAGATATTTAGAATATAAACAATAAATATATTTTATAATACTTTTTTTAAATCTAATGTAAAATTAAATCTAATATTTATTAGATGGGACAAGTTTAAGCAGTGTTAGTGGAGCAGTTGATGCTATGACTTGTATACCAGAAATGAAAATACCAAAATCAAAAAAATGTTCCATAAAATACAATAGTTTGCTTCATAAGAAATTACGTAAGTTTAAATATTAATGCTATTAATTTAAAAAACAGTTAAATAGATGTATTTTTGTCAACATCATTTTATTAATCCTTTTTTAATACAATATTGTTATTGCTAAAGTATTATATAATAATTTTGGCGCAGAAAAATTTATTATAACATAATCGGAATAATGTAAATACTTTTTCTAGACTCAAGCTTATTTTATTCCAGCTAAAACTTTAATTATTTAGAACATGTAGTATATATTTTAAATATTTTTATACATATAAATAATATACAATATCTAATTTAATTAATAAAAGATATTTAACATTTCAATTGACATATTTATAATAAAACAGATGAATGCAATGAAACTTTGGATAAGGATCTTATACAAATGGTTGATGGAACAATTGGTGCTGCCACTCAAGAATTAACAACTGTTAATAAACAATTGTTAAGAAGTGAACTTATTCTTCAAGAAGCTGTCTCTCAATTACGTAACGCTTGCAATCGAACAAGGGATGCTTCCAATGCACTGCTTCAACTTATAAATGAAAATTTTGTATCCTCTATTAAAACCTAATATGTATAAATATACTTTGTTTTGTAAGGTTATTATTCAAATATGTAATGAAAATATTGATATAATAATAATAATAACAATAACAACAACAACAACAACAACAACAACAATAATAATAATAATAATAATAATAATAATAATAATAATAATAATAATAATAATAATAATAATAATTATAATTATAATAGCAATACTACTTTAGTATATATTAAATATAGTATTAAAAAATCAGTATTTTTAAAGGACATGGTGGGTGGGATATTATTGAGCATCAATTGTTTTCTTTAATTGGCAGTTCTATTAAATATATCAACTGTTTTCTAATATGTCTTAAAATTTAAGTAAAATATTACTTTGTTCAATGTTTCACAAAGAAAGACCATTAGAAATTTTATATATATATACAGAACAAATTTGTAATTACTGACACATTTGGATGCTATTAATTATTAATATATCTATGCTGATCGTTGCATTTAAATATCCAAATGACAGTAAATGTAAATATTATTTTATAATATTCAGATGTTAAGGTATATATCAAAGAATGTCACGATGTTTTGTTTAAAGTATTTCTGTAAAGAATAAACATAAGCATTTTTGTTTTTTTCACGATTTAGAATAAATATAATTATGTAAATGTTAAATAATTAACATCTTTGAACATTAAAAATTTGATTTTCTTCTTGCAATAAGTAATATAAATAACATAAATATAATAACAAATTTTATTTTGATATATATTATTTTGCATATGCATAATCTTTTCAGAAACACTTGTATATTTTCTTTTTTTTTTTGCAGTTTTTCTTATCAAATGCATGACTTTGGTATCAAAGAGCTGATATTGATATTTCTTATTATCATGCTAAATTTAGTGTACAATGAATTGATGATTATAATGAGGATGCATTCTTTTTCTATAAATTCAGTCTTAAACATTTCATCAATCTTTGTTGAACTAAATCTTGATATAATATATCTACATACAAAAATTCATAAATCAAACGAGTCGTCCTTTTTGCTAAGTGATATGACAACATCGTGACGGAATGTGTTCTTTGACATGATATTTCTATATAACTTTTGTTTATGTAATACATTCAGATTATTTAATGGCTAAATTGCATATATTTAACTATGCATGTGTATTTAAGATCTCATTTTGCATTAAAGTAATTCCTCATGTCATATTCTACAAAATAAATAATGCTAGAAAAGTATATTTATACTATAAACTTATAAAAAATAACATCAAAAAACAATTACTATTAACGAAATATAAAACTATTCATTATTATAATATTAACTCATATTATAAATTTCAAGCATTGATTTCCCACTTTCTTGTTAATAAATTTAAATGTTCACATATTTAGCAATATTTGCAAATTTCAGAAATAAATTTTGACTATTCGTCAAAATTAGGAACTTATTAGTTCCTATATTCATTTTTTTTCATTGCTTTCAAATTTTTGCATAAGAATCTTAAGATTTTCATTAAGAATGCAAACATTCAATTGTTATGAGTAATACGATGATGATAGATAGCGTAATAAACTTTGTAAACGCTATAAATGTTAATGATGGGCTCAATTCCAGAAAAGGATTAAAGTTTGTTGTAATTGGCGACCTTTATAAAATATGCGACGTCGGACACGATACATATTAGCCAATGTGAGGGCGCCCACCCCCCACATGGCCTACGCTCGCTCTATTTCTCCACCACTTGCACACATCTGAAGAACATCCAAGGATCCTTGAGCTTGTCGTTTTTCAGCCAAGAATCTGCCAGAAGCCTCTTTTAATTGTTCTAAAAATATTCTAAAATAATTTAATTAAATGATGTTATATCATAAAATAGTTTAATAATATTATAATATCATATATTTTAACATTTTAAATTAATTTTTAAATCTTTCATATTATTTACTATATAGGATTATTTACTATATTGTTGACAACTTATAGTAAAAATAAAAAAAAAAATAATATAAATGATTATAAAGTTTTACAATAAATATTTTATAATGCAAAATAGATAGCAATAGATTTTTCATTCCAATATATAGAAAAGTTTATTTATCTTATTTATATAATCAATTTATTATTAAATAATGATTTAGTTATTAATATTCTTATTAATAGTTAATTAATAGTTATTGATAATAAATCTTCATTGATTAAATTATTATTTTGTATAAATGTCAAGTGTTTGTAAATAAAAAGTACTGATATTTTTGTGTAAGATTTATGTGGAAAAAATATTTAAATTATCACATTTTATTATTATACATATTATTATTATATAATAATATTTCTCATATTGCAATAGAGAATTCATTAATATCTATCTTTCATGTATAAAATATTTACTTATTTTATATATTTACTTATTATAACTTTGTTTTTAATAGAACATATATTGCAAAACTTTATATATATATATTTTTTTTCATTTTTTATAATTTGTTCCAAAAATCTTTGAAATATTTTATAAAAAATAAATCTTTTAATATAAAAATAGAATAAATAATAAAGAAATATAATGATATGTAATGATATGTAATAAATATTGTCAAATAAAACAGTAACAAAATTTTTATAGTTTTATATATATATATATATATATATACTTACATATTGCCAGATACTATATCAGCTACACTATCTGGATCCATATCACTGAGCAATTCTAAATTATGTCCATCAAGTAATGATATATGTGATGGATCTCCATGCAATGATGAGACTAATGCTTCTATTGGTGGTCGACGCCTTCTAATTTCATCTCTTCTTTGTCCACATTCTATATTGTCTACATCATCAACAACTATATAACGAGAAGCAGCTTTATTGCTTCCTGCTGCCACCCATTTCTGATTTCCATATAGAACCATTAAACTAGTATTTCTTTCTAATGTGGCAAAATATTCTTCATCATCTACCTCAGTTCCTAATATGAAAGTAATATTCATTTGTTAATTTATAAATAAAATCTATATTGCTAAAAACAAAAATATTATCTTACCATCTTGTTCTAGAACAATTGTTAATTCAGCATCTAAAGGTAAAGATAAACGATTTCTTGCAATACTAATTAATTCTTTTAAAGAAGAAGCAGTGATTCCCTTTCGTTTTTCTCTAGTATGATCAACAATTTTATAAGGATTTCCCAATCCTTGCGAAATTCCTGCTGTTTCTGACATATTTTTTTAAATAAAAAAATAATCTGAAAATTGCTCACAAAGAAATTTAATTTAATTTTGTATTTTTGTCGTTCGATCAAATGTCAATCAAATATATAAAATTTATGTCATCAAAAATTTACTTTCTTTAATAAGATTGACCGTTACTAAGGCCTGATTATCGTTGCACATTGGTTTATCAATATCATTGATATTTTTAAATTAAATCGTAACACAAGATTCACATTCACTCAATAATGGATATCACCAATGTCCATTAAATTTTTATTAGAAAAATGTTTGCAGAATACTTAAAATATTAAATACATGCTGATAATTTGGGTGTAAAATTGTAAAATTGGAAGATAAGTAAGAAAGGGCAGTGTTTTGGATTGCATTGGATTGTTGATTTTATAAGGACTTTTTATAAGGACTACGGTTATTAACAATTTACATACACATATAAAATTTGAAAGACGTAAAATGAATTTCGTTCGAGTGACTGAACTGACCGTATGTCAACTCAACACTGGGTCAATGGTGCAACTACCCCTCCTATTTATATTCTCTGTAGACTACTGCGTATGGTATGTCCAAAAGACACCCACCATAGTATTCCCTCCCAACATGGCACCTACACAGAAATCAATAACTTACCCACTCTAGTAATCATTTTTTTATTGTCGTTAAATGAATTGTTTACGTTAGAATGCAATATCTCATTCATAACTTAACATAATATATGTTCCAATAGAATAAATGTAATTTAATTTGAAAATTTTTTTTCATTATCCAATTTTATTATTTATATAAAATAATAATATTTAAGAACAAATTATATTTATTACATAAAAGTTTTAATTATTTTATAACATAACATTAAAAATAATCATTTTTGAAAAAGTAAATTATTATATTAAAAATATCTAAATTTTATATTATTCTGTCATTAATAAATGTAATATTTGTAATGAAAATAATATGTATATGTTGCATAATAATAAAACTATATATAAAAGTATATCAAATATAATTAGATAAAATTAATTTTGTATAAAAAATGTATATATAAATATATACATTTATTAAAATATTATATGTATATATATATATATATATATATATTTATGTATGATATATTAAGTCCGCTAATTCAAAAGAATATAATTACATTTTATATAAAATATATAATTTTGCAAGAATTTGTGAATTTAAGACACAGCACTGTAGTTAAATTTAGATCAATGAGACTAGATACTGCTTTAAATTTAAAGTTAGCTCAGAGTTAGCCCAGTTAGGGCTTTTAGTAGAACCACAAATTTCATTTGAATGTTATCAATTAAGTTTTTTTAAAATATCATAAAGTTAAATTAAAAATGCCTTTACCAAGTGGAAATAAAGAACCTGATGATAGCCAAACATGGGAATTAGCAGAAAGATGTCTTCTTCCAATTGCATTTTCACATGCAATTGCAGTTATTTTAGCAACTATATTAAATACATTAAGTATATCACAAACATCTAGTTTTGTACTTTTTCTTTTATTATTGGTCATATCCATAGGATTTACGTTATTTTACCACAATTTAAAGGTGAGTTATTAAAATACATATATTATTTATTTATAAACTTATATACTATTACTTATTTTCTTTTATTTAATTATATTGATAATTACTTCTAAATTTTAATATGAATACATGTCTTACAATATTAATATTTAAAAATATAATCTTCTAGGTAACTGCTGCAGGAAAAGCAATTCTTATTACAGGTTGTGATTCAAGAGTTGGATATACTTTAAGCAAACAATTAGATGAATTGGTAAAATTATATATTATATATTAGTTTTTTTGTAATTGTTATTACTTATTTCTAGTGTATATATTATAGTTAAAGGAATTTTAAAAGAAAATTTTTTTTAAAGGGATTTACAGTATTTGCTGGTTTTAATACAAAAGTTGAAAATGAAGAAATAATGCAAAAATTAAGACAAGAAGCTTCTGGTAGATTACATATATTACAATTAGATGTAACTAGTGAACATGATATTCATTCAACATTTCTTTATGTAAATGAAAACTTACCAGATGGTGCTCCAGGTTTAAAATTATATTTCTTTATAAATATATAAATATTTATTATTAATATATATTTAATATTAATGAATATTTTATAATAGGTTTATGGGCATTAGTACATGCTGCTGCTTGGGTAACATTAGGTGAATGTGAATGGGTACCTCCTTCTGTATTAAAACGCAGTATAGATATTAATTTTATTGGCCTTGCTAGATTAACTCAGGTAAATTAATATTAATATATTATTAAAAATTATATATTATAGTATATATTTAATTAAATATATCAATAAAATAATTTTTATTTAAAGGTATTTTTACCTCTAATTAGGCGATCAAAAGGTCGTGTTGTATTAGTTAGTAGTCTTTTAGCTCGTATACCAAGTCCTGTTCGAGGCATTTATTGTGCAGTTAAGGTAGATCATTTAAAATTATCAATAATTGTATACACATATATAATATTAATTAAACATATTTACATATTTTCTAAATATTTATACATTGTTTTATTTTAATTTTATATATATATATATATATAGGCTGCAGTCGAAGCTTGGGGAGCTTGTCTCAGATTAGAAATGAGAAGATGGGGAGTAGATGTAGTTATTGTAGAAACTGGTGAATATGTATCAGGAAATGCATGGTTAAAAGATAATAACTCATTATTGGAACAAGCTAGAGAAATGTGGATTCAACTGGACCCTCAAACTCGTAAAGAATATGGACAAGAATTATTTCAAAAAGAAATGTTGGCTCTTGAAAAATATACACAAGAAATAGATGTAGATATAACACCAGTAATTAGAGCTTTAATAGATGGAGTAATAAAAACTTTTCCAATGAGAAGATATACACCAGTGTCACGTAAAGAAAGAATACAAGCATTATGCAGTGATTATCTTCCAAAACCAATTTATGACATATTATATATAAATTAAAAAAATACAAAAATATAAATAATCAAAAATAAAAAATTACATGTCAATCAAAATTTAATAAATACTACCTATTGATCAATTGTTTATGAGATAATATTATGAATAATAAAATTATTTACTATTTAAATTTTATCCTTACTTCATATAATTATTTAATTTGAATAAATCCAATAAGATACATTATATTTATACATATTAATATATATTATTCATTGTTGAAATAAAATAAAAAAAGAATAAAAAATATCATTATAATTTATAAAAATATTATTTTTTTAGAAATTTTATTGCGAATTTTTTCATTGCAAATAACTTTGCGAATATATTTTAGAAAATTTTAGTATTCATTGCAGTGCAACCATGGATTGTAACTGTAAAACAGAACAATATAACATAAATTAAAATGCAATATGTTATATATCAATAGAATAAAAAAATTTGAAAAAATTAAAAAAAAATCAGATTATGCTAATGTACTTCAATATTCGCGAGTAGTGAATTGAATTGGATTAAAATTCTTACATATTATAAAGCAGTCAACTTCACTAATATAAACTAATTTCAAATTTTTAATTTATTTTTTCTATAATATTTTCTAATTATTTTTAAAATTGATAAAATTATAAGATTAATATTATAAAATAAATAATTATAAAATTAAAATTGATATTTATAAAATTGATAACATGCGAATAATATCTACACATACCTTTATTAAATTGGGCACAAAATAGATTAATTTTTTAATTTTTTCAAAAAAAATAATTTTTCGTAAAATAATGTTCTATTTATAAATAAGGTGGTTAATATCATTTTGAGATATTGCTACAAATGTTCCGAGATTTCTATAAGCAACATGTAGAAAATTAATATTATGCAAACAAAAATAATCAACTAAATAATCACTTTCTTTTTTTTTGTAACCAAATTGTAATTAAATAATCACTTTTTAATTAAATAATTAAATTATAAATCTCTATAAAACTGTTATTTTTGTCAACATTTTTGTACTATAATTTTTTATACGCATTGCATTACATTCAAGATAGATTGCGCTAGTAGTTTTAACGATTCCATATTTCATAATGTTGGTAAAAATATTTTCATGAGACAAAAATATTATTCAAAATTTGAGAAAATTAAATGAATTAGATACTGATTATAAAAATAGAAAAAAAAACGAAAATACAAAAACGAATCGTAATTTGTTAATATATTTATTGACAATTCTTCTCAAAAGGAAAAAAAAGTAAAAGATAAAAAAGAAAAATCAATTACTTAATAAGTTAATACTGAAATAATATTTATTTTTCCTTAAAAGCGAATACATTTCTTTAATTATTATTATTTTTAATTATTTTAATTACATTCAAAAATAACAATATCCAATATTATATTATCTTGTGTTTGGTCATACATACGATAAAATTTGGTATATATACATATATATATATATTATTTTATATATATATATATATATATATATATATATACATATATGTGTGTATATCGCGTGTGCTTTCTATACATAGAGTATTACGATTGTGTTAAGAGTTTTGTAGTGGTTGTATAGTGGCAGGGGGAGGTCCTTAGCCCCCTTCGTGAGGCACACGCCGGTAATGAGTGTTTATACCATAACTGCGGCGACACCAACAACGAGTACAATAATATCAACAACAACGGCGACGACAACAACAGCATTAACAGTAACGACGACGGCTACGCCAACAACAACGGCGCCGGCGGTTGCCGTGTCGCCTGAAGCTGCACCTGGTTGGATAGAATTTTGTGAGAGACACGCCCGCGCTTCGGCTTCTGATTTTGCTAAAGCTTTCTGTACCTATGTCAGTTTAAATTTACCTGAAAGTGCTAGATTAAATCTTTCTCATCATGATTTTTTAAAAAAATTTGTTGAAAGTTTTTGTGAACACTTCGAAAACGAATATCTACGTCGTACAGTTAGGTATGTTATAATATTATGAAAAAGATATATTTTGTTATTTGCTTTCATAATTTTTTTAAATTTATCATAATGTATATATTATGCAAAAAGATGAAAATATTGCATTATGTTTTGCAGATCACCATCTTTATATGACACAAGACATAGTGCAACTAATGATAGAGATATTAATGCTATAAGTCAAAATAATAATGCTCCTATTCGTATATCATCTCATGAAGAATTCAGTGATTACTCTGAACATGATGGAGATGCAATATCACCAAAACCATCACACAAACCATTTTTCCGTCGTTTATCTTTTAAAGGACTTAAAAAAGGAAAAAGCCTTTTTCATAAACAACAAAGTGATGAAGTGGAATTATCTCATAGTGAACATCGTAGAGATAAACATTCAAAAGCTAAACTTTCTAAAATTGTAGTAGAATGTAGAAAAGAAGGCATTGTTAATTCCTTAATGGGGGAGAATATTGATGGAACTCAAAAATGGGAAAAGTCTAGACTTGCTTTAATAAAAGCAATTGGTGGATATATGTTAGAATTTTATTCTCCTCCAAAAGCAGTAAAACCACGCAGTGGTGTCTTTTGTTCTGCAATTACTGAAGCCAGAGAAACAACTGCATTAGAAATGCCAGATCATGAAAATACTTTTGTATTAAAAACACAAAATATGGAATTTGTAATAGAAGCTCATGATTCAAATGACATGAGATCATGGTTAGCTACTATTAAATATTGTATGCGTACAGTACAACAAAATTCTATTAATCCTAGTTCTGGAGTAGAGGCTACTGGAGAATCTTTAGGTCATACTTCATTAGCTATTAGTAATGAAGGAGATAGATTAAGAACTAATTCTGCAAGTAAAAGTTCTCGATCTACTTCCCATGAACATGGAGATGAAATAGGTGGCAATCCTCCAGAAATACCTCCTAGACTTCGTATAAGAAGTAATAGTAATTTGGAATTATGTTCATCACAACAAGATATTGAACAATGTAAGATAGATTTATATATAAGAGTTTTAAAATTATATTTATAATTATCTAATATGTATATTAGAAATAATTAAATTTTGTTGTAGTAAATGTAAATGATGGTGAATTAGATTTATCAAGTAGTTTAAGAGAATATCCATGGTTTCATGGAACTCTTCCTAGATCAGATGCAGCACAATTAGTTTTACATAGTGCTGCTAATGGTCATGGTGTATTTCTTGTTCGACAAAGTGAAACAAGAAAAGGAGAATTTGTATTAACTTTTAATTTTCAAGGTAGAGCAAAGGTAACGTTTTTTAAATTAAATTATTTTATATAACTATTAACTATTTTAAACTATTTAAAATAATTTATTTTGTAATCTTTGTTATAGCATTTACGTATGACATTAAATGATCAAGGACATTGTCGTGTTCAGCATCTTTGTTTTCCTGCTATATATGATATGCTTGAACATTTTCGTCAGAATGCCATACCTCTTGAATCTGGTGGAACGGCAGATGTAACTCTCACAGAATTTGTTGTGGCAAATCATGCAATACGATCAGCACATCATAATATGTCTGGAATAAATCAACAACAATTACAAGAAAGAAGACCTCCAGCTGCTCCAGAGGCAAGAGAAGTAAGAGTCAGCAGTGGAAGTCTAACTCCTCTTGAGTGAACGCGAGTGGCCAACACCCACAGTCTGAAGTCTAATCTACAGACAGTGAGTAAATAAATAAAATGATGCACCCATTTTTTTGTGCGACTGGTAATATATACATTCTAAATTGATATTCATATCATTACAATATTTTAATAATTTATATATCCATATTCGGATTATTTTGTATTTAAATGTTACTAAATGTTTTTTTTTTTAATATAAATTATTTTATTGTTTTTTATGTATACAGATATACATAATATAAAGTGTTTTAGAATAGATGATATAAGCAGATAAATATATTTCTACATGCAAAAATAAGTCAAAGAAAAGAATAATATTTTTTTATTTAAAACTTTTTAATTGTTTCTAAAAAATTAAAATTAAAAAACATATTGTTTATTTGACTGTACATTTTCAATTTTAATTTCCTTAAAAAGACTTAAACAACAAAATTTTATTTTACATTTTTCATATTACATGTATTTTCATATTTATAATCTTGCTGATTAATAACTTATATCTAATAATGATTTATTTAAATTCATTTATATTTAAAAATTTGATTTAATTATATTAAAAATTTATATTTTCAAATTTGATTTATTCAATAGAAATTTTGTTATTAAATAACAAAATTTTATTAACTTTTTTTTTTTAATTCATTTTTGTATGTAAAATTTTTTCAATAATTTAATATTTATTGCATCTTTTATTATGATTAATAAAAAAATTGCTTTATTTTTTCTTTTTTTAATTAGTATAAGTTTTATATAGTTAATGTTTTATTATTTTTATTATTTTGAATAGAATTTTTAAAATTAATATTATTTTTAATAGTTATAATATTTTTATTAATTTTTTATCACATATGTGTACAAACTTTTAATCCGAATGTGGAAATTTAACAGAATTTAACTAAATATTATACATGTATATAATTGGTATTTTAATTGAAATTCTCAAAATTAAAACTTATGATAACTCTTAGTAGTAAAGAGTTATAATTAATATATGAGATAATGGTGCTTAATATATATGACCGTGGGACAAGGAGCTCGCTTTTATATGTAAAATATTCTTAAAATTTCTGGTTCATTTTAATTACTGTGAATAATGAAAAATTATTTTATTTTATATATAATTAATATTTAATAATTTTTTGCAAATCCAGAAAATTTAAGATAAAATTTGACGAATTATTGTTTGAATTGAATTAAATGTTAAATGAATATTTATATAATATACAGGTGCGCACATATGGAGGTTCTATAAGAACACGTACAGAATCATTGGAAAGATTGGAACAACAAAACACCAATACAGAACAACAAAGTTCATCATCAACTAGTGGTAGAGCAATTCAAAATACTTATAGTTTTCTTTGACGTTGGATCCATAATACTCTACCATCGGGTTACAATCCAGTTAGTCCTCTAGATTAAGTAGTTTCTCCATTAATTTAGAAAATCAAGATAATTTTTAGTTGAACTTATTGTTATTATAAATTGTCATTCTAAAGTGTACTATTTCACTTATACAAATAATGTATTTTTTAATCAATTATTTCCGATTATTTCAACTTTGCAAGATAAAAATTACTTATATTTATTAACATATTTACATTCAATTTTGAAAACAGGACATAAATTTTAAAATATAATTATTTTATAAATAATTTTTGAAATAATATATATAGATTATTTTACAAATTCAATGAAATTTATAACAAAATTTTATTGATTGTACTTTTTTGCACGTTCAGATATATCAGCTCAAATTATCATTAACACATATTATAAATATTATAAGTATTATAAAATATTTCAAATATGTATATGAAACTAAAAGATCATGGCCTTTATTTTACTAAAAGAAAGAATATTTTAAAATTATAGCATATTCATTATGTCATCTAATTTACTTAAGTGTATGTACTTATGTCAATATATATATATATATATATATATATTATATATAATATATAATATAATATTTAATAATAAATAAAGAAATTATATATATACACATATATATATAAACATATGAATATAAGTTAGTCCTGTTTTATATGTAAAATTAATATGGACAATCTTTTTACTTGTCTCTATGATTTTTTTTATAAATTTCAAAATATACTAAATAATACATGCATATAGTATTATATATTAAGTATATATATTAAGAAGATTTAATTTAAAGAAATCAGAAACTAGTCTAAATGTTATGTATAAATAATTCAATCGTAATTAATTGAATAGTTAAATCATAGTATTCAATTTAAAAATAAGATTAAATAAAAAATATATCAAAACATATATATATATATATATATATATATATATATATATAATACTATGTTATTTTAAGATTATAATATTTTATGATAAAATAAATATTAATGTAAGTATTATTATTAAATTGATAAGCACATAAAAGTTATTTATATAGATATAGAGCAATATATGACTGAATGTGCAAAATTAAATTATAAATAAATATACATTATTATATTAGTAAGTATCTCAGTAATATAGTAATTAGTATGAAGTATAAGAAAAAAATATTTTCGTTATATAAAGGATAAACTGATTACTGTGATAAGATTTTTTTTTATTCAATAGTAATACAATTTTTATGAATTTTTTTCACTTGTATATATAATCATTAAGATAAAATATTTTTTGGTTAAAATATTGTTCAAATATTAGTTTCTAAACTTTTTTTTTTTTTTTTTTTATATTACAAAAAGTAATTTCTGAAAATATTTTTCAAATGTAAATATTTAAGAAAAATCTATTTTAAAATAAAAATTATTATTTTTAAAAAAAACAATGATAAAATAACAAATACATGATGACATTTGAGATAATAAAATTAAATTTATTTGAATGTTCTATATAAGTATACTGAATATTTATAAGTACAAAATAAAATATAAATAAAAATTCAATTATTTTATTATTATATACATTTTTTCGTTATATTTTATTTTAAAAAAAAATTTGTGTTATTATTTTTTCTAAATTTTATAAATTTCTGAAAAATTTTGTTGTGATCGAATTATATTACCTACATATTAACCTCCTCTTTCGCAAAATTGTGAATTCTTCTATTGATTTTACTCATGTATATTTTTTATATATGTATGTATGTTTTTAATAAATTAATAAACGATAAAAAATAATGTATATTTTTAATAATAAAAAATCAACTTTTTATTGTATTTAGTATTAATCATATAGGTTAATAAAAAGTAGCATCAGCCATTGTAATCAATATGCTATTGGATACAAATAAATCTTGAATACTTGTTAAATATCCAATAAATAGATATTACATTATCGTTTAAATAGATAAGAGTTATTTCCGGTTCAATAAAAAAAAATTCTTTGTGTTTGTAATATATAACAAATAATACGTTAATTTAACTCACAATTATCGATATGGCATCTCAGGTAATCTAATTGTCAATTTACTACATAATAAAATATTAATTAAATAATGTGAATTGAAGGTGTACGAATTCAATGTAGAAATGATGTGTGAAGGATGTGCCAATGCTGTAACAAATGTACTTAATAAGAAAGAAGGTATGATTC
Source organism: Apis laboriosa (assembly GCF_014066325.1). Taxonomy (NCBI): domain Eukaryota; kingdom Metazoa; phylum Arthropoda; class Insecta; order Hymenoptera; family Apidae; genus Apis; species Apis laboriosa. Next base: position 833,404 of record NW_025221020.1, read on the forward strand.
ATTATATATTTATAAATTTAAGAATTTTCATTTAATAAAATTTATATATAAATTTTATTTAAATTTTAAAACATTTTATTTTTTATTTTTTTTTTAATAGAAATATTATAATTTAATATTGATATTTTTTTATTTCTAACTACAAAAAATATCAAATATTAAATATCAAATTGATTTAAAAATATTTTAGAATTTATTGGGTTAATTATTTAATTCAAAATTAATTTTTAGGTGTTAATGATGTACAAATAGATCTACAAGAAAACAAAGTATTTGTCACATCTATACTTCCTTCTGATGAAATATTACAGACTATTAAAAAAAGTGGAAAGACATGCAAATTTTTAGGAATAAAAAAATAAATATAGTATATACTTAATTATATTTTATTATATCATTTATTTTCAAGATTTATTTTCTTCTATAAAATTATTGTATTAAATGTAGTTCTCTTTACATTAAAGTTTCAAATCATGCATAAAAAGAATACTTAAAAATTTATTTTTATAATAACATATGTTAAGTATTAATTAAAAAATTTTTATTTTGAAATTAATTTTAGAAAATATTAAGTACAATTTAAATATATATTTTAGAAATATTTATTATTTACTTATATAATCAAATAATTTTTTAAATAAAATATAAAAATTTATTTTCTTAACTCTTCTTCTAATACTGATAAACGTTGTTCTAAAATAGTAACAGCATCACTTAATGATTGTACTTGTTCATTAAGTGCATCTACTATTCCATTTGAACATGTTACTCTATTTAAATCAGGGGATTCTTTAGATAAATGTGATATGTTTACAATACGACCTTTTTCAAAAGGTCTTTGATTTCTCATATTTATTACTCTATATTCTAAATTTTCATTTAAAATTCCAGTATCTGGTACTTCACAATGAATTCTTCCATTTTTTAAATTTGTAATATCATATTTTTCATCTAATGACTAAAATAATAAAATATTTTAAATTATAATTTAAATATTAGCTATGAATATTAAATCGTGCAAATATATATATATATATATATATATATATATGTATGTAAATAATGTATCTTAAAATTGTTATTACTTCTATTTCTTCTTCTCCTCCAGATATATCATCATCTTTATGTAATTTTTCATCCTTAATTTTTAATTCTACTTCTTTAACAGGTGAAACTAAATGTCTAGAAATTTTTCGAGCAATATCATCCTTATCAAAATTTGTTTTCCACATTAATAATTGATGATCTGTTCCACCAGAAGCAAAAAATTCTCCATTAGAAGAAAATGTTACTGATGTTACACTGGTACCATTTACATGTCCTTTAAGTGTATAAATTGGACGACCCTCTAACAAATCTAAAACCTATTTTATAGTTTTTGATAAATTCTATATAAAGAAATTATTAAAATATAAAAAAAATATTTACTTTCATTGTTGAATCATCAGATGCAGTTAATATGAAATTTCCTTTCGGATGAAATTTTATCATATTTACTGAACCCTTATGAGTTGCATAATGTTGATACAAAGAACCAGTACGTATATCATATAATTTTACACAACCAATTGTATTTGCAGATCCAATAACATAACCACTTGGATGAAATTCCACATGTGTAGAATAAGCTAATAAGAAATTTAATAGTAGAAATTTTTAATTATAATTTAAAAATCCTTAATAAACTATAACATTTTAAAAAAAGAGAGACAATAAAAATTATTCATTTTTAATATAAATATAATTTATATATCATTATACCTTTTACATCATTAAAAGATTTAATACATTGTCCACTGATAACATCCCATAATTTTATTGTTTTATCATCACTACAAGAAATTATAAGTCTACCATCTAAAGAAAATCTAGCACATCTGACCCAGCTTGTGTGACATACAAATGACATAAGGAATCTTCTTTGACATACCATCCATAATTTAACACTTTTATCATCTGATGCAGTAATTAACTATGTATAAAAATATATATATTTATTTGATCAAAAATTAATTTATTTCTCATTTATCATTTAAGATATAAATACCTTTTCTCCATCTGGACTAAATTGTACTGATCTAACAGCACCTGAATGTGCTTTAAAATCTAAAGATTGTCCTGTAACTTTAGGAACCCAAATTATGACAGATCTATCTCTAGAAGCAGTAGCTATCACTTCCCCTGATGGTGCATAAGTTACATCAAAAATTACATCTTTATGTCCAAAAAATCTGTAAGCCCTTACAGATTCTTTCAAATTCCATAATATTATACTTTTATCTGAACTACTTGATGCTAATTGAGTAGTTTCAGGATGAAAACATAAACTTGTAATAATATTTTCATGTCCTTTAAAATGTTTTTCTATTGTAGGGTCACAAGCAGTTTCAATCATCATTCTAATATAAATTGTATAAAAAATTTTCATTTAACATTAAAAAATTATTAATATTCTTAACCTAAATAAACTTATTAATATACGTACAAATTTCATAATGTACATGTAATACACGTATAATTATAATTTTAATATATGTATATTATTTTAAATATAATTGATTTTATTTTAATGAATTTAAAAAAAAGTAAAAAACATTACCTCTTCTTAATCACATCGATTATTATTATATATTTATATTATAATTGTTTTAAAGATATATTTGCGTTTTATTACATACGCAATACAAAATATATACTCAATATATATAATTTTATTAGAAATAATAAAATACTTTATATTATCGATATTATATTAATTCATATATTAAACAAGATTTTAACCACGTTCAATTTAAAACGAATTTTGACTACGATAATCAACTAAAATACTATAGTATTATAGATATAGAAGCGCGAAATTCGAATAGCTATTTTATTATTATTAAATATATTATATATATCTATTTTATCATTATATATTATATCATATCTTAATTAAATAAAATAAATATTCATAACTTTACTAAAAAAAAAGAGTGAGAAAAAAATTTCAAAACAGACATTGTTAATAAAATATGATTAATCAAATACTTTATTCGATTTTTTTATTTGAGAACAAGCTGAAGAATGAAACGTTTCTCATGTCGACAATGAGTACGATACGTAGGCTAGTTAGCAGGGTTGAATTAGATCTTTATTTGGAAGATACATAGGTATTCATAGGATAGTTGAACATAACTGTAGATGGAGGTGATTAAACACAAATGTACAAACGAAATACAATACGATACTTTTCATCACGTGTTTGGCGGTGTGAGCGTGGCTTTTGTCAATGGCATATTGTACAAATATGCCTTCTTTACCTCTAGTCAGTAATTGTACACTCGACTTACATGCTAAAGCTCCGCACTATCGCTTCTTTTTTTTTTTTAAAAATAATCATATATATTTTGCGATAAAAAAAATCAGGTAATGTTGCTTTATAAACTTGACATTGCACTGCAATCTCTTTTACTTGGCCAAATGCATAGGCGACCGTAAAGAATTTTGGAATCACACAGAAAAAACAGTAAAAGGAGCGAAGTAATTAGTAGCAATCATGAAACATGTTTCATGAAAAACATCTTTATGTATCCACATATTACATTATAATCTTTCATTTTTCCAACTACTAAATCTCGACAACTTTAACTTTCTAAATACTTCATAGATTCATAGACCGAAAATGGAATATGAAGTCAAGAAGATATATAGCACTAGAAGAAGGCATTGCTCACTGTATCCTCTTTTTTCTGGTATTTTAAAAAATTCTCTAGAACGATGCGCCGCAAGACAAAGAGATGGTCGTGCAGTTCATCTATTCGTGTAATTACTTTAACGTTATTCGTTAAATACATCCTTGTGTCTTTGCGTGAAATGCTTGTATGAGTTCTCATTTTTTTTTGTATTTTTTTATAATAAAATTATTTTTCTAATCTTTGTTGATCAGCTGTTGTTGCCCTGTGAAAACTGCCTTCTGTCACAACACAATAATACTTGCATGGTGGGTTCACGCCTCTAAATTTGGTTAATCTTTCCTTATATCACATTGTTATATCTGTATAACTCTTTGTCAATATTAATAGATCTTCTTTTGATAATTGTAGATACCAAATTCAAATGCAAAATTTTTATATTCAATGTCTCATTTAAGAAATATCCTAAGCCGCAAAAAAATATACCAAAATATCTTATTCCATTGATTAAATGAAATTTTTTTTAAATTTAAAATTACATATATATTAATATTTTTTATGCTTTATGTTATTTGCTTAATATGTATGAATATAATATCGAATGAATATAATTAATTAATCATTTACAACTATTAAACAACGATCTAGAACAATGAAATTGCTATTTTACATGTTAAAATTCTTGGTATAGTTTTTCCAAGCTTTTGTACGTATTAAAGATACGACTTAGGTTTTTTCATAAATAGACAATTGAATTACGATCTTAAAACATTATTTATGGTTCATATGTGCATAACTCTATCATTTTATTACTGTTGCGTATGAGGTTTACCACGAGGCGCATAACCGCCACGATTTCCACCTCTTTGACCGCGAAACTGTCCTCGACCTCTATCCATACCACGCTCACCTCGTGGACCTCCACCTCTTGATCCACCACCGCCTCTTTTATAACCAGAATTATAACCGCTATTTCCTTCGCTATTTCCCCAAGATCGTTGTTGATAACCATTTTGATAGTTGCTGTCATTACGATAATATGTTCCTAAATATAAAATTATAATTTAATCAAATGTATTAAAATCTTTTGTTTTAATAAATAATATAATACATTATACCTTGCCCTCCACGACCATTTTGTTGATAACCACCGCCCCTACCTCTTCCATTATATCCATTAGAATTGCCTCTTCGTCCACCTCTACCTCTGTATCCACTACGTTGTTGATCACCCCAAGTTTGTTGAGATGTTTGTTGTTGTGTTTGTTGTGAATCTTGAGCAGATTGTTGTGATTGGTCTGTCGGATTCCAATCATTAGTTTCAGTCATCTGACACCAATCTACGGATTCATTAGGTTGTTCTAATTCTGATTCTGGTGCTGTTGTTTCATCTTGATTTTCTTCAGTTTTTTCCTTAAAAAAAAAAAAAAAAAAAAAAAAAAAAAGAAAAAAAAATATTTTAATATTTTGATTATTTTAAAATATGTTATTTTATTAGTAATATAATATTTGTAATATACTTCAATAGTTTGTTGTTGATTTTCTTGTTGATGTTCAAAAGTCTGAGTTTGTGCTTGTTGTGATACTTGTTGTGAAGGAGCTTGTTGTTGTTGTTGTTGTTGTTGTTGTTGTTGCTGCTGCTGCTGCTGCGGTTGCTGTTGTTGGGGTTGCTGTTGAAAAGTTGTAGGATGCTGAGGACTATACTGCATATTTGGTTGTTGATGAGAAGGTGGCATTGGAATAGGTGGTGGTGGATTAGGATTAGCAAATCCAGGAATGTGGGACATATCCTGTGGCGGTTGATGCTGATATATAACTGGTTGTGCTACTACTGGTGCATTTGCAAAATTTTGATTTGTAAATGTTTGTGAAGGAATAGGTGCATTAACAGCAGCAGGAATGTGTGATACAATGGGTGCTTGAGAAGTAACATCTGGTGAATCAAGTTCTGATTCTTGTAAGAAAAAGAAATTTGGTGTGCCTATGACATCATTAATTCTGGGAGCTTGTGGTGGTTGTTGTTGAGTTTGTTGAGATTGCTGTTGTTGTTGTTGTGGTTGTGGAACAAATCCTGTTGCATTTGTGTAATAAGATGTTTCAACTGGTGCAGCTGGATGAGGAATGGGTTGTGCAACTACAGGAATTGGACCAGAAACTGGGGTAGTGCCAGAAACAACAGGAAGAGGAGCAACTTGTACTGGGAAATTAGGAATTGGAATCATTGACTCAGGTGGAATGTGTCTGTCATTGGTATTATATTCTTCATTGACTTGATCTTGCACAGGAGTTTCAGATATTTGAGTTTCTGCAACTGCTTCTGTAACCTATAAAAATTTCAATAAAATTATTGTCATTTCTTCTTTCTTAATTTTTTAATTAATTTTGTTTATAAATTAATTACAAAAATAACATATTATATATAATGCAAATTAACATATAAATACTTACTTCTTCTACTACAGCTTCAGTTTCATGAACTTGATCAAAATACCCACATTGATTAATAGAAGTAATAATTTCCTTTAATTTATTGTAAGTTGTGCCAACAACTTCTCTTTGTTTTCCATCAACAATAGCTACATAATGTTCTGCTACTTTCTGTACTTGTTGAAGGAATGTTGGTTCTCCTTCTTCTCGATGATGTTTCATCATAACTTCATTATACAAGCTGTCTAAAGATTTTAAATCCTCTTCTGATAATTTTACAGCACCATTTTTTCCAGCAAGGAAATCTTCTCTTACAGATTCTGTACCCATGTTCATTAATGCATCTTGTATAAGAAGAACTTCTCTCACCTAAAATAATTAATAAATATAAAAAACATTTAATAAACTGAAATAAATTATTTATATTATAAATCCTAATATATAATATTAATTAATAATTAATTTACCTTTGCAATATCTTGTTGCATTCTCTCAATGGCTTCTTTTCTTGCCAATTTTTTTTGTTGTTTAACTGCATCATGTGCAATTCCAACAATTTGTTTATATAATTCTTTTGTAATATCCAATGTTTGTAAAACTTCATCATATTTGGCTACTGCTGTTTTTTGATCTGCATTTAATTCTCTTCCATTTTTTTGAAGATCCCTATATGATTCTAACTTTCCCTAAATGTAACATATACTGTTAATATTATTAAAATATTATAATATAATTAATAAAATTAATTATATATAATAAAGAATTATAATATATAAATAATACGTATAATAAAATAAAAATAATTTTTGTAAAAAAAAAAACAAGAAAATTATTTTTTTAATAATATATAAGTATTATATATATTGCATATGTGTGTATATGTACACGTATATACATATATAATTTAGACAAACTAATTAATTCATAGAAAGAGAATTACTTTTATACGACTGTTAACTTTGAATAAATAAAAATCTATGTATACATATAATGATTTATTTTTGTATAAAAAAATAAATTTTTATACAAATTTTTAATTTCTTTATGAAATTGTATATTTTCAGAAAATTAATTTATCAAATATTATAAACGAAGATAAATAAAGAATTTCTTGTATATTAAAATGAATTTTAATGCAATTTATGTATTTAAATTTCATATTTAAATTTATAATATTTTGTTAAACGAAAAATATTATTACACAATATAATATACCGGTAGCGGCTAGAAAGCGTGTCACGTAAAGTTTTGTACATTTCTTTAGAAGATACCGCCATGACATGAGATTCATAATTACAAACTCGAATGTTTGATTGAACAAAGAAAAATAATTTTGCTTTCATTTAGTTTTAATGAAAAATTTCTAGTTTCAAAATATAACAACAGTAATTAACTTTTCACAATATAATAATCAGATACCTACAAAATCTCAAACGTGAGCACATGGCGTATCCAATCATGGCGGATTGCACCGTAAAAGCTATCAACTGACAGGTAATTTTCTCGACACTATTTACATGCATATTATTCAAATACTTACCTTACGCTTTTCAAGATTCCGTATCTTATGTTCGATAACGATAATTGCTTGGCGTATAGGATCTACGGTCTCCGTAGAGGCCTGTTTTTCTAGTTTAGGGTTGGCAGAAGGCATCCTTCACGGGCAACAAACGCGAACTGGAAATCAGAATAGTAACGGTGTTGCGGGGAACGGGGAAAGAGAAGCAATCAGAAGCGCATGCTCATTGTGATTTTGTACTTAACCTCTATACCAGTGCTGTAACTATTTTTTCTAGAACCTTTTGCATGAAAACCATTCAGTAAAACTATATAAATTATGAAATAATATGATAGTTATAGTAAACAAAAAAAGTTATTAGATCTAGAAATAAAAACTATTTATATGTTTTATAATTACAATGCATAAAATAATCAAATTTACATATGTTAGAATATTACATGTATATATATAAATATATATATATATATATATATAAAATAAACTACTAAAAATAAAAATTTATAAAATCATGGATTTAATGGATATTAAATAATATACATAATAACTAGATAAGATATTAGTAATACACAGTCTTATAAAATTTTTCATTTTATTGAAAAAAGATTAATAAAAACATAAATTATCCAAGTAAAATTTTGCTATTTTTTTATCATATCTTCTTTTTTAAATCGTAGTAACAGAAATACTGTAATCTCATGATTAAGAAAGCATACTTGATCATGATTTAGAAAATAATAAGTTTACAGTTGGAAAAATAAACATACATATTTATGTTTTAAAAAAATACAATATAACAATATTATTCTTCTATATGCTAATATAACATTTTTAAGCTAGTGCTATATATAATATTTTAATTTTGTAAATTTTTGTTAATTTTTTTAACAAATTATTAATAATATTCTAATGAATTTTAAATGATTAAAATTTTTGAATGAAATTTTTGCGAACAATAAATGAATATATACATAGCACCAGCTTGTTTATCAATATGAAATATTGCATGGCACATTTGCTAAAAAGAAAATATTTTGTAACTGCATTTACATTTCTTTATTGCATCAGTGACCAAATGCCCGCATTTTTGCATGTTATTAATTTTCTCCAATTTATTATACAACTCGGTAACCCGATAATAATCGCTAATACAATAATTTCATTTTACTATAGCATATGAAAGATGTCTAAAATCCTATAATTTTATCATAATAGTCATCTGTTCTTACCATCATATTTTCGTATATATAATTTACAAATATAATTTGATATATCATCTTTGAAAAATACATCGCGCCACACACGCATATCACCATCCTCATTTTTAGAGAATATTTTTTTCTTAAGAAAGCTAAAAATAGATTAAAAAACTTAAGATTTAAAGATTTAAACAATGATAACACAAAAATTATAATACAATAATTATTTTAACACAGTAATGATAATTCAATTTGAACTATAACATTTAACATATAAAAAATTTGTTAGCAAATATTATTTTATTTTTAATTTTATATTAGCTATTGAAAATCTATAAAAGTATCTTTAATTATTTTGTCAAGATGTATTTATATTTGAAATTCTTAAAAATTTTATAGCAAAGTAAAATTTTTTAAAATTATATTATTAAATTAATATACATATATAATTACTAAATAGAATAACTACTATTAAAATTATTAAGTCTTGAAAAAACATTAGAAGTTTAAATACTTCTAAATAATTAATTATATTTGATTTAATTTTAATAATATGTTCTTTATTAACAATTTGTTTATTTTTTATTGATTACTATATAAGATTTGAAAAGGAAGATATGATGTAAACTCTGATTATATGCTATTATAAAAAATGTAATTTTGCTCATTAGATTAGACATCTTAAAGCACTGATATTACCAAGATTTCTATGAAAATAGATACATTTTTTATGGAACATTCATTCATACTCCATACATAATATGCGCATGTTGCTAGTCACAGGATTATTCACAAAAATAAATGATCTAAAGTGATATTCATATTTTATAAAATGAGAATGGAATTATCTTATGAAAGTTTTAAGATGGAAGAACTTAGAAACTTGGTATTGAATTATTAAGCTGGAATTATAATGGAAGATATATAATACATATAGTTGAATTAGAAGTGAAGATATAATCCTAATCTTATTAAAAGTATTTCTATATACAAATGTTTTACAAAGTATCTAATGTTTTCTAAAAAGAAAACAATGCATATTTTCAAAATATTGCATTTATCATGAAGCATTTTATTAACAGAATGCTATTTTGGAACACTTCTGAATATTATTAACGTATTTCATACGTTATAATAAATTTTGTAGTTGCATGATCTGCTTATATACAAATTAACATGCACATAAATATCGTTTACATTTGTTAAATTATTAAAAAAAAAATATATGTAAACTAATTCACAAAGAAAATGTTCGATTTTAAAAGTTATAATTACAGGAACAAACAATGTAACAGTTTCTGTATTTTACACAGAACTTTGTAGTTATAGAAAGTATGATGTATTTAAATATATTACAAAGATTGTGACGTTTTATGTTTTATCACTTTATATTTTAAAATCATTTGTCTTTCGCATTTTTTTTTTCAGATCTTAACATATCAGACCTACATATCTTAATATATCATTACATTAGGTTATCACGATACAAATCTAGAACTAAATATTTATGCACACAAACATTCGTAAATCTCTATTATCATGCTATTAAAATGGCAAAATTGGGCTCATTTCTAAAATTTTAACATAGAGATGAATATTTTATATACATATGTCTGATATTTATACGCTTTTTAAATCGCCTTTTTACTTACCTCATCATTCACTACTTGTTATCACTATAACTACAATTTCTTGATTACACATTAATGTTTGTCTTCACCATTCGTTTCACAGCATATTATATTAACTCAATTTAAATATTTATCATCAAAATACAATATTTAAATGTTTGGTCTTCTTCATGTCCATTAAGTCAATACACACTAAATCTTTAATGCTCTTCAGGCATTGTATAAAACGGAGCCAATTTCTATTATTGTAGCACCACTAAGATGGTATACTGCTCATTTGCACATCGCAAGACACTATTTCAGAAGTCTCTTCGGTTTTCTGTGTAGGCACCTGTGAATCCGAAATATTAGCAGTCATTTCAATTGGTTGTTTTATTGAAATATTTTCATTCATTTCTTCTGTACTACTTGCTGTAGAAGAAAATATTGATTTTAAACTTGATTTTGTTTTTGCTTGATATTCCAAATTATCTATTTCTGCCCAGATTGTTCTAACTTCTTTAAATAACTGAAAAAATTATGTTTTTTTAAGTTGTTCTAATAAATATTTTCATATTATTAAAGTATTTTAAAAAATATTTTGACTTACTTGATTTAACCATGTTTCATCAGCTAATAATTCATTCAATATTATTGTGGTATCTTTATGAGGATCTGCTACTCTTTTATCTGCAACTCTTCTTGCACATTCCAAAAACATTAAATATTTCTGATGTGCAACCTTATTATATAAAGCAACTTTTGCTTGACATATTCGACACAATAAAAAATCCTAAAAAATTAATTAACTAATTATATAAATAAATTTTTTTAATATCAATTAAAAAAAGTAAACAATAATCAAAAAAATAATTTAAGTACTTTTTCTTGAGGTATTCTTGGGTCAGGTGGAGAACCTTCTAATGTAGTAGCATTGTATGGTTGACCATACAATAGAACCCTAGCATGAATTTTAAACTGTTGGCATCCAGCACATGACTTTCCTTTATATTCTGTAAATGGTATATCTTTAAGAACATTAAGACATGGCCAAGTTGATATTGCATTTATAACATTTGATCGCCATTTCGTTGTAGATAGAAGCCGTTGTTTCCTTTCTTCCGTTACTTCATCCACAGTTTTTACGTTTGATAAGAAATAATCATCTATATAAATTAAAATAATTAAATAAAATTTATATGTGTAAATTATACAAGAAAAAAATTTTTTTAATATATAATTATATTAAATAGAAATTTAACCTTGTTCTTGAAATATTTCTGTTAGAAAATTAGAATCCAAAGCTTGTGATATCAATGTTTGAATATATACTTCAAAATTATCTTGATATTTTTCAGTATCCTTCATAGATTTATCAATACATTCGCTAAAAACCAAAAAAATGTAATAATTTCTTATTTATTTAATTTTCATATATTATTTATGCTATATAATAATAATACTTACTTATTATCAATAATCATTTCATCCCTTAAAAATTCTACTATTGTTTCTGCTTTACCTTGTTGTAAGAATTTTACTGGAACTTGTTGATATATATGTCGATTTTGTGGTGCCCAACCCGAATACTAAAAGATAATTGATATGTATACATACATATAATTTAATAGAAAATTAAAAATGTTTAAAAAAATAATAATCTATTACCGTAGATATGTTTCGATATAAAGTTTTGCCATTAGATTTAAATGGTTCATATTTTTGTAATAATGTTTTACCATCTATTCTCCAAAGAGGAGGATATTCTTCATTTAAATCTGTCTTGATTACAACAAATTCTCCAGACTGAAAAATATATAATAAAATAACACTTAAAAATTAAATAATTAAAATATTCTATTATAATTCTGATATAAATCTGATATTCTTGTATAACATCACATAAAATATTACCACATCATCTAATTCATCCACAAAATGCTGCATGCAATATACAAATACATTACAAATACAAAATATCATATATACACACATATATATATATATATATATACATATGTATGTATATGTATAAAATACAAATATCATATTTATATATATTATATATATTATGTAATATAATAAAATATATTGCATATGTATCTATTTATTATGACAATTTTTATTCTTATTGAAAAAACCAAAAATATTAATAAATAAGTTAAAAATAAAGAAACAAATTAAATATCAGAAATATCATATAATTTTTAATTGATTTATTATTTTTAAATTCTTCTAAAAAAATTAGTAAATAAATCATAAATATTTAATAAAATAAACAAATTTATTATTTATATACTATTTTATATATAAAATATTTAATATTTTATATATAAAAAATAGAAATAGTATTATTAAATTATATACCTTAAATGGTGAAATATCAATATCTTCATCACTGATAGATGCTAAAAGTTTCTCATCTATTTTACAAGATAACTTTCCAGTAACATTAGAAGTTTTTGATGGTGTTTCATGTTTTTTTCTACTTGATTTCTTTGAAACAACAACATCACTAGGAGAATAATCTTCTTCTTCTAAAATTTTTCTACTTTTTTTAGTAATAACAGGTCTTCCACGTTTCTTTTTCTTTTCTTCTTCATCTCCAACTAATTTTACAGCAGGTGTCCAAGCAGGATCAGAATCAGAATCACCCTGTTCTTCATCATTATCAAAATAATCTATACCCTGTTGTCGATCTAAAAATTGTTTTACTGAGGTTTTTTCTTTTGCTTTTCTTCTAGATGTTTCACGTCTTGGAGGTAAAAGCAAAGGATCTACTATAAAAAAAGAAAAAGAAATAAATATATTCAATTATGAAATATTTTTTAATCTAAGAAAAAAATAATATATATATTTACCTTCTTCGTATTTTTTAGAAATTTTATTAATTGTAATCATTGCTGCTTCTGCTGCTGCAGCAGCTGCCGCTGCAGCTTTTCTTTTTCTATCTGTTGGTCCTCCAGGTTTTATTGGTCTTCCTTTTTTAGATTTACCTTCTGATTTTACTGTTACTTCCATTATATTGGAAGTATTTGTATTTGTTACTTTCTTATCCGATTTTTTAGGAGGAAATAGAAAATCATCATCACTAGTAAAACCATCATCACTTGAATCAAAATTCTGTTTTTTTCGTTCTTTAGGTAAAGGAAAATATCGTGGATCATTAGTATAATCAATCACTGGTGTTTCTTTAGGTTGAGGTGGTTTTTCTATTTGTGTTTTCATTATTTCTCCATTTACTAAACTTTCTACAGATTTTTTAGGTTCTACAGGAATATAAGGTTTTGATCTATTCCAAGTTGCTTTTCTTCCACCACGTATTGCTGGAGGAGGTGAAGGTTCTCTTTCACCTTGTAAAAATTTTAAATAACTTGTCATAAATCCTGAATTAGGATCTTTATTAGATCGTTTGAAATCTTTATTTAAGATGCTAACAGTTTGAATCAATTGTTGATTTTGTTGTAGGAAACCTAATTCTTCTTCAATATTAGGAACAATTACTTTAGGTTGATCATCTCTGATATCTTGATTATAATTAGGATTTTGATTTGTTGAATTTTCACCAAAACCTATAGGTGTAATTTCAACAGAAGATTGAAATTCATGTGAATGATGATGGCTTGAAGGAATATGAAAGGCTGGAAAATATGGAATAGGAGGTGGAGCATGATGATGAGGTACCATCAAAGATTGATGTTGATGAGCTGGAGAACCAACAAAATTATTTGAATGTAAGGTTGATTGTGAACTGAAAGCACCTGATGCAGTAGGAAACATTTTAGCAGGAGGTGGAGGTAAATTCCATCTTTCAAAATCAAAATAACCATTTTGTTGCTGTTGATTTGTATTATGATGTGCAGGGGGTGGTATTCTATTTAAGTATTCTGTCATTGTCGTTGTTCCACTTATTTCATTTAAAGAATTATGTCCACTTTTTTCTAAACTTTTTCTTTTTTTATTTGTATCTACTTTACGTCGTTCTTCTATTTGCTTTTGTTGTTCAGTTGGAGCAACAGAAACAGTAGTTTGTTGTTGTACTTGACATGAACCTTGTAAAGTCTGTAAATTTTTTACTATACTCATAGGATCTCCTCTACAACTACTTAAATCTTGTAGTGTCACTTGGCTGGATTCAAAATATGATTGTTGTCTATCAGATACATTAAGCACTCGTTGTACTTGTTGTTGAATTGGCAAAGTTTGAGGATTTACTTCAGAATTTCCACCAGTATATAGAGTAATAGAAAATTTTCTATTATTTGACTGTCGATTATCATTTTCCCAACAAACTTGTTTTTGAGTTTGTGAAAAATCTTGTTGCTGTCTATCATAAGTTTTACTATCTGTATTATAATTAGTTTTATTTTCAGTAGTACCTAAAGCTCTTGTAATGACTGATGAATAAGCAACTTGTCCTTGTGATGCTGGTCGTGGTACAGTAACATCTAATGGTGATGGTGGTGTAACTTGTTGTTGCACAGTTCCTTTATATGATGATCCACTTGCACATTGATTTGCATTTTCTGTATGTTGTTGTAAAGGTGAAGGAGAAGACATAGTAGCCATTGGACTATTATACATAGGATAAGCAGGACTTGGAACATGTCCCAATGGACTTGCTTGTGAATGTGCTTGTAATGGACTTGGTCTTCTTGGCACAACAACACTACAATCAGGTCCATTTTGTGTGGAATTGTTAGAAGAATAAGCAGAATCAGTGGAAGTTGCAGATTTTGATCTTGCTGAATGATGATATTCAGAATCAGCTGTAGATCCTGTTAGATAATGTCTATATGATGTTTGTTGTTGTTGCTGTTGTTGATTTAAAACATGAAATTGTTGCTGCTGCTGCTGCTGTTGTTGTGGTTGTTGAGAATGAGTTTGTAAGTTACTGTTTGATTGACTTCTTTGATTATTATTAATTTTTCCACTAGTATTTGTACAATTTGTATTATTTCCAGTAGTATAATTCAAATTACGTGAATCCATAATGGAAAAACTAATAGGAGATGATTGGCTATTATCATGAGATGTTTGTTCGTTTCGTCTATGTTCACTGTTGTGTGTATTTAATTCTGGATATATTTTTGTCTGTGCTTTAGTTTGAATATTTTGTTGAGATGTAGAAGTTGTTTTATGGGGAGGTGAAGCGAAATTTCTAGCCGATTGTTTATCTTGAATTTGAGAAGATACAGATCTGATAGATGTATTTAAAAATATAGTTGTTGATGCAATTGATCTAGCAGGTGGTTGAGGAATTCTATATTCTTTATTGGCTGTATTATTTGTATTATTTGTAGTTGAAACAATACATGATTGGTGATGTTGAAGAGAAGATTGTATTTTCCCATTTGAAGTTTGATTTCCATTACCAGTAGAGTAATTATTTGCTAATGTTTCAGAATTGAATGTAGTAGATACTGGTTGAAAAAAATTTTGATTGCTATTTGTTTGTGATGTAGAAACTACTGATTTAACACTTACTGTTGGTGATTGAGGTCTTATATTTACTGTCTTTTTACTATCTGGGAAATTGGATGATTTAAATTCAGCAGCAGAAACCGAAGGTGTAGTTAATTGAGAGTTTAAATTATTTATAGTTTGTGTTGTAGCAAAATTAGAATTAAATGTATTTTCATAAACACCACTAGCTGGTTTTGTAGTAGATGATGGTCCTGGGGATGAAGGAACAACACTTTCATGAGGCAGAATACCAAATGGACTAGGTAATTGTGCATTGTTCTGATGAGTCCAAGCCAATGTAGATGTTGTAGGCGATGTTGCCGCACCTTGATGTTCAAAAAATGTTGACTGATGTGCTGAACTATAATTTTCTCTTAGTACAGGAATATCAGATTCTGTTGTAGCATTTTGTTTTGTTACTGACACTTGTGCTTGAGCAAGAGCTTGTCTATGTTGAGTAACATAATGTGCTTGTTTAGGATTAGGATGATGAAACAAGGGTGTGAAAACATCATATCCCACAGGGGGTGGAGACAAAAACCCCCCTGGGTTGAATGGAGATGGTTGTCCCGCCAGAGTTGCAGTTGTATGAGCTGCTTGTAAAAGTAATTGTGATGTTGTTGAAGGAACTGCTTGAGTAGCAGCTGTTGCTAAGTGATGAGATACAAAATCACTGTTTGTGCTTGAAGTTGTTGGTTGAAATGTACTATTTGCACTACTTGCAGCAAGACGATTATATGTTGCATACCATGGACGAACAGGATCCATTACCCAAGCTTGGCACGATAGTGCCTAGCTTGTTTGATTTATGTACAGCAGGCTCTTATATATATATAAATGTTATATATATAGTTTCTGATATTCATAACACAACTTTTTGTTGAAACTTTTGTATATCCATTTCTTATATATAAATAGAAAAAATTAATAAAATCTCTTTCACTGTGTATATGGTTTATAAACCTTTATCCAATAATTAGGACTGATAATGTGATATAATAGTTGCCCCATCTTTTTCTGAAAAAATATATATTTTTATACATAATTTAATGACATAAAATAAATATTAGAAAGATGATTTATAAATATTTATATATAATTATATAATTATTTATAATAATTTACATGTATTACATATTTATATTATATAAAAGAAATTTTAATACATAATTTCATTTATTTAAAATGTTAATATAATATATTAATTGTAATTAGGTTTTATTACTAATAAAGGATTTTGTGAAGGGAAGAATAAAATCATTTACACAAATATTATAATAAGACAATGAAAAAAATTTTATGAAAATACTTTAAAAACATTTAATACATAATTATATAATACACTATTTAAATATTATTTAATAAATAAATTGTCAAATGATCATACATTACAACAATAGATATATTAAATTTTTTAGCACATTTTCATTTTTTTGTTTGTTTAAAATATTATAAATAAATAAATACATAAATTATTAAATTGATTATTACAATTACATATGATTTAATAAAAAAAAATACTCACTTTTTTCGTAAAATCCTTAATGCACCACACAACACAATGTGTGCTAAGGATAACAAGGAAACCACAAATAAGTTTTAAGATATTGCACGACTTGCACCGTTTGAAAATTGAAAAAGAGAGAGAGAAAGTAATTGTAGTTTGAAAAAGAAACAATCAATGTGCGCCGTTTTTGAAGAATTGAAGAGAACTCAGTGTAGCGTCTTTTCATGTCCTATTGTCCTAAGGTCCTTAAATGTTTTATATGTTATAATCTCTTTTTGTTACAGATAACAAAATTGTCACATTTTTTACAAAAATAAATGTTGAAACAATGATTTTACCTTTAATAATAAAACCATATGTCTTCATTACCAATTACATTTGCCGGTGTATAAGATATAACGTCTTGCCGAATAACACAATAAATATGGCTACACAAACTTAGCCAATGCACGACACACGATCGGCTGGCACTATGATTGCGCTTACATGATTTAACCATTCGAAGAAAAGTGTACATTCCGGATACAATCTAGACTCAGTACTCGCACATACACCAGGGCGAGTTAACTTTGCATGGTCTCATTTATCGCGGGGAATCGAACAATATTACCCCACAGTGCCCATTACAGGCCGCCATTTTGAACGAAATCAACAATAAACTGCGCCATCTATTGACTATGAATTAGAGAAAAGAATCAACAGGCGGGATTTTTTAAGAAAATCAGGAATGAGCACTTTTATCTTCGATTTACACTCATTCTTATAAACAATTTCCTAGAACGTCTGCATTATTCAGTATGATTGTATACATTAAATTTGTTTACATTTTCATCTTACCTTATTACGTAGTTTAAGGAAATTTAAATATAATAATCTAGACTTAATAATAAAATTTGAAAAACCTATGCATTGAGTAATATATTCATGAAATACTTTTGGGAAATCGATTTTAGAGGCTAAAACAAATATAAAAATTGATATACAAAAAACATTATACAATATACAAAATTATTTAATTATTATTAAAATTATTATTATTAAATTTTTAATAAAAATTATTATTAAAAACAATTGAAGTTTTGATTAAATGAAACAAGATGGAAAAAGATTCTGTTATCTATTTTCGCGAATTTCAAATACTTATAACTTTGTAAATAAATCTTATCTGACATTTCTGTATACCAATTTTTGTGCTTGATCTTATTAGAATCAATTTTCCAAAAATGTTCCATAAATATTAACATCTTATATACGATATAATTATATATAATTTATCTATTAGTAAAATAATTTTAATATTTATTAAAATTAATATTTTAGTATTTATATTAATAAATTTAATATTTTAATAATAGAGGAAACTTATACTTTTTGAATAGGATATTATTAACTTAAATACGAATTCATAATAATAACATTTATTATAATGATAATGCAAGAATATATTTATAATTGATATTGTAATAATCATTATAGCATAACTTTCAATTATGATCTCCAAGAGTCTTTACTGATTGAATTAAGTATCACTCAACTCAGTAACTGCCAAATTATTGCTACTATAGGGAGAGTGAGCAGGCAGTTTACAAAATCTCGTGTTGCAAATTGCTTTACCCAATAATGTAAAAAAAAAATAGGATTCAACAATTAAGACACTTAGTTGAGTATATCGCAGATATCATAAAAAGTATACTGATGCCACTGTATATGAATAAATTTTTGAATAAAAAAGAATTTATTTCATTCAAAATATAAATTACAAAAAGAATTTAGACATTGTATAAAATATTTTTTAATTATATATATGATATGTCAAAAAGAAGTTCATTAATGTGAATAGAAAATATTTGTAATTTAAAAATAATCAAAGATTAAAACAATGAAGTTTCTATTAGTATAATACAGTGGCAGTATCACAGCTACTTTGATATCATACAATAAACATTGCGCCTAACATGTATCTATCTATGTAATTACATTTTATAAATTTTAAACATTTTATATGCAATCATATGTAATTTGTTTGAAAATTTATAAATATTTATTCTACATTTTTTTTATGTATTTAAATTTTTGTTTTTAGCATCATCATCATCTTATATTAATGATCAAACAATATAAGATGCCTAATATGATACATAATAATCTATGGAAAAAAATAAATAATTTATGTGCTATATGTATTATGAAAATATTAATGAAATGAAGTTTCTCTTATAAATGAAGTAAAGTAACATATTTATGAAAATTTTTTTAAACAATAATAAACACGATTATGTAAGAATAAATAAACAATGTGGCAGCATAGGATGCATGACACGATTTAGCTTTGGTTTTTGTGAAATACACCCATATCAATCCCTAATTACGGTAACATTATAAAATGCAATATATATAAGATGACCAATATTGCTCAATTTTATTCACGTTGTTTTCAATTATACGACAAATTATTTAATGGCTACCTCATTTGCATCTTACGTTGTTGCCAAACTGCGAATTTTCTATATGCTGTATTTAATAATTGATTTAAATGATTTGTCAAATGTTGACTAACAGCAGAAAAATCTCGTTGAACACGATCCTAGAAAAACAAACATTTAAGATATAAAGATAAAATAAATCAATGTATATAAAATATATAAAAATTTTATAAAATTTACTTCAAATGGTTTAAGTTTGGCAGAATGAAATCTGTGTAATGCTTCATGCATTCTAATGGCTTTTTCCTCAAGCTGTGGAGTTGTAGGTGGAAAACTTCGCCAAAAATGCCTTAGAAGTTCACATGTACACACATATACATTACGTAATTCTTTTTCTAAATCCTTTGGTATTAATTCTGTATATAAAATAAATAATACATTATATATTTTTAACTAATTTTTCATTAATCATTAATCAAATAAATTAGTAATATATGCTTACGTCCAAGACTTTCCTCTCTAAAGCCTTTCATTAAAGAACCACCGGGAGTTAATTCTCCCAGGGCTGAAACTGCTGCAGCTGGACTAACTAATGACGTTGCTAATTGCCGTGGTATACTATTTCCTGTCAGCCAACCACTTGCTTCTTTTTTTAATTGATTTAATGTTATAAGAAGTTCTTCAGATGTTGGTTCTATATTACTATATCCTGGAATTGGACCATGTAAATACCTGTCTACATGATTTAAATTTAATGGTGTACTATTATTTGTGTTTATATCATGACTGGTATCAAGATCATCATAAGTTAATTTTTCTTGTATTCTAAGCTGAAAATAAAATATATTATTTATAAATATATTATTATTAAATATATTATATATCAATATTATATATAAATATAAATCATATTATAATTTTACCTTTTTAGTCTTTGGTTGTTCATCTAACTGATTAGAGAATGCTGTAGTTTTACTTGCTGATGATGTTGAGCCATTTAATTGTGGTTGAATGGACTGTGTAGATTGTTGTTTGGCAGTGCTGGCTTTTAAAACCATAATGCTATGTTGATTGAATCTCTTAATCATACTTTGATGTACAATATTTCCTGAAATTTTGTCAGATTTACTAGGTCCATTTCCATAATTCTCATCTAAACTTTGATCCTCAAAAGAACTTATATCCACCAATGGATCATCAATACCCGATTGAATATCTTTTTTGAGTTCTTGATCATCTATTTTGGCACATTCGGTAAAAAGATCCTTGGTCCCTGCATTGATACGATCTCGATGAAAATAATGTGATTGAAAGAACTTTGTCCAAAAATCTGATTCTGTCATTTTATGAGGCACATTTTCTTGATGTTTTCTTTTTACTGCTGGATAAGTCTTAAATATACATTCTATAATATCAACAGTTAAATTATATTTCAATCCATTACAACCATCAGTTTGTGGTTTTATATCAGCCTGTAAATAATACAAAAATTTATCAATTTTTTTTTTTAATTTATTCACAAATTAAATTGTGAAACATTATTAACTTATATTAATTTAATGTTATTATTGAATATAATTAATTGATGTTATTATTAAATATAATTATATATTTAATTTAATTTTAATTTAACAAAATATTCTTACCAAGAAAGCACTATTTACACCAATTTCTTGTCTTTGACTTTTTTTAGCTTGAGTATATTCTGCAGCATGTTGTGACCAAAATTCTTCAGATGAAATAACTTGTGTAATAACTAAATCCCTATACAATTGAAGCAGTACAGGATTTTCTTGAAGCATCCTATTAAAAAATATTATATCTTATTTATATGAATAATATAAACTAAACATTATAATATAAAAGATTTTACCTATTTTTTTCTTCCAATTCTTTATTTACTTTCCTTTTAAATTTTGGTAATAATTGTTGCAGCAATTCTTTTACATCATCACGATCTTTAATTTGTGCTTCTTGTCCATTTCTGTTTACAAAATGAAATGTAGATGATGAACCATCATGCAATACAACTTGTAATTGTATTTTTGATTTTCCTTCTGGTGATATTTTTTGTACTAAAAAAGAAAATATATTATAATGTAATATGTTAACATTAAGTCATTAATTGCATTCAAAGAAATATTTAATATATATTTTCAATAATCCATTCATTTTTTAAATAAAAAATGAAAATATATCTAATAAATATCTAATAAAATAATATATCTAATAACATTATTAACATTAAACAAATAGAGATAAATTATTAATATATTATTATGTTGAAAGCAAAAAAATGTAGTGAATTTATAGCAAAATGAGTTTTCTTCAATAATTTTTTTATTGAGTAATATTTGGCAAATTATACAAATTTTCTTACACTTAATATCAGCATATTTATGACTGACTGATACAGTATCTCTATTATCAAGCATCCAGGCTATTCTTTCATTCATAACATATAAAGTGCCATCTCCTTTTTTATAACGAACTTGTCCTACTTGCATTAGAACATCTTCTGATGATGTAGTCATGGTGGATGTAGTATATGATATATATAATATAATTTTTCTAAAAATGATAAATATGATCCTAAAAAAAATAACCAGAAACTAAACTTTATGTTCATAAAAAAAATAAGCATATAATATATATTTATAACTATATGTTATTAAAATAAATATATTTTAAATATATAATAAATATATAAATAATATATAAATAAGCATACTCTAAATAAATAAATATAAATATTTTAAATAAATAATTTTGTTACAAATCAATTTTATTTCTATGAATTTTTATATAAAATAAATCTTTATTACATAATATTAAACATTTAGTTTTATAAAATATTTAATTCTTACAAATATTCAAAGAATAAATATTAATATAGATAATTAGACATACACTGAATGAAAACAAATTTCATTCAATTAAAAGTTATAAATTGCAAAAAAAAAATAAAAGCAACAAGTATACATAATATACAATTATTTAGAAAAAATCTAAAACTTTAATTTAAATTGTATTTAAATTTGTAATTTGTAATTTGTAAGTATATTTAATGAAAATTTACGAAATAATTATTTCTATAAAAAATAAATATTGTTACAATAACATATACAAGTAATTTTTTAATGATTATAACAATAGAAATTTATATTAGTAAATAATTAAAGCAATAAATCTTTTAATAAGCTAAATATCTATAATTTTATTCATTTTTACAATTTCTGTATAAAATAACGTAACATATTTGAATCATACAATTTTAGATAAGATGTATTAATATATAAGAATTATGATTTATTTGTCGCTGTGCGTCCTTGAATGTTACATTACACGTAATGACTTAAAAAAAAATCTTCACTGATAAAATCTTATAACATAAAGTTATATAAAATCGACTATAGTTTCATAAATAATGAGTTTTTTGAAAATCCAGGAAAAATGCTAAACTCTATATCGCGAATTAAACACTGATGCGATATTACCAAAGACTCACTTTTTGACTTATTAATTATAATTATCGACACGAAAAACGTTTTTTGTATAGTTCAAGGCACAAAATGCGTATTTTTTAATCGTTGGAATAGAAAATTTAATTATAATAAGTCCATTTACCGGTGATAAAGTGCGAAAAACTGTAGAACAATACAGAAGCCCGTTGGGCGGCACGGCCATGTGCAGAAACACACATCAGTGGACGCATCACGAAGCAAAGACGGCTGCAAACGAACCGTCAGTACGAACAGCACCATCGACCTGCTAAGACTACCGCACTCTGTTGTTCGACTAAACTTCTATAATGCTTCCTGTACTTTAAATATTTCTTTCTTCTTTCTTTCTTATTTGAACAAATATTTTAACTATAATTATATCTTCTATTCATTTATTTCAATCTTAAATTATTCATAAAAATTCAAATAGTAAATATTAATATTTTCTTTTTAAGAAAGTTGTGAATTTGACTCAAACTGCGTAAGTTATATCTGTGCAATACAATATAAACATGCGTTATATGAGGGCGCTGAAATATAAATTTTATAATTATAAAATATATTTACAAATATATATTATATGATATATGAAATAAAAATTGTAATTAATTAAAATAAATATAAATGTTAAATATTTTTTAATATATAATGTGAAAAAATATTTTTTTAAGTGCCGTAAAAGTGTATACAAAAGATGCCCTCTATTTTCATTTCGTAGAATTGAGTAAAATATAATTTACTGTACACTGATTGGTTATTTTCTTATTTTTATTATATAATATTATTATGAATATAATATTATTTGCATATATTTATTTATATATATAATTTTAATTTAAATTAATATGTTACATAAATATTTCTTATAATTTATTATTTATTTTAAAATTATTTTCATGAAAACTCAATATTATAGTACTTTATAAAAAAATCTATAAATACATTTTTAAAATTTTTAATATTAATGAAAATAAAAAACTTCGTTAATAAATTAAAAATTTATTTATAATTTTAAATTGAAAAAAATGAAAGATGTGATTTCTAATATTATAAATATTATAAATTACTCAATAATAAAATTGCAAAATTCAAAGTTTTTATTTTATAATTTAATACAATTACTTTTATAATATGAATTATATAACAAAAAAATGTATAAAAGGATAATAAAATCTTAATTATGAATATTAGAGACATTTAATATAGCGTTTTATGAGTATAGATACATAAATTCATTCAATAGATATATACTTATATATAGCATATAAGTTACTAATAATTATTGACTTTATTGATATAAATTTGAAATTGTAACATTTATATTAAATATATTTCATATTTACATAATAATGACAGTTAGTAATCAGGAAGGTATATATATACTTTATTAATAATATATTTTTCTTAAAATTCAAAAATTTTTAAATATTTTGAAAATATAAACATTAATGTGACTGTGTTAATTATTTTCAAATACAACAAAATGATGTTATTTATAATATATAATAATAAAATTTTATAATAGGATTTAAATATGTTATACAAAAACAAGAACAACAAAAAATATGTTTTGGATCAGGATGTCCTCGAGATATTATATCAAAAAAATATATGAATCCATTTATGAGATATTATACATTAGAAGATTATCCAAATATAGCACCAAATTCATACAATGTTCTAGAATCATTTAAAGCAATTAAAACGAAGGTATAGATTAATTGTTAAAAAATATTAATTATAGAATTTAATATCGTAAAATAAATTTATATTATATATATATTTTTTTTACTTTGTTTCAGCCTTGTTCTCATAGTATTAGTAAAAAAGGTTACAGCGGAATTGCTAGATTTAGTAAAAAAATTATGTTTAAAGATAGTTATCCATCACCATCACATTATGATTATGTATTTCCTAAATTAATACATAAATCCAAATATCCATTTGACTCTAATAGTAAAAGACAAACATTTTTTAGTAATACAATGCCAGGGTATAAAATTAATATTGTTGTAATATTTATATAATATTAATTTAGCTTATATAAATTAAAATTTAATGTATGTAGTCCAGGAATGTATGCTAATATGAAAAAAAAAGTTAATATGGTACAGCATAGTTTTGGAGGTAAAGTCAAAATGAAACTTGGAGTGGAGCTTAAATGTTGTAATCGAAATACAGATTCTTGCAAAATATGTGGAAAAAAGCCAATTGGTGATTATTGGCATTTTAAAAATGAAATATTTTTATGTAGATCATGTATGGATAAAGAATATGAAAAAGAAATAAAATTCAAAAGAAAGGAATTAAAAAAATTTCATGTAAGCATTTATTGTGAAAAATCATAATTATAATTATATATGAATGTATATAAATTTTTATTTGTTTTATTTATTTACATATTTATTTTAGAAAATACGTGATTGTTCAATTATGCATCAACATGAAACTACAACTGCAAAAATATGGTTGATACATCCTGCAAGAGCTGAACAATGGATACGTAAAGAAGCTTATCTTTCTATTTATTTCAATGAATAAATTGATATATATTATATAATTATATAATAATAAAAATAAAATATATTATTTTAAAAACTTAGCAAAACGAATGAGATTTATTTTTAATATTTATTTTTCTCATTTTTTATAAGAAAATATTTATTTATTATCATTATCTGATGTATTCAAAAGATTTAATAGATACAATTTATTTAATTTATTAATACAAATCTCTTTTATTTGTATACAAAGATCATATAAAAAATAATTAAATTATATATATTTATCATATTCTAAACAATTTATTAATATTAATAATAAATTCTATATAATGTGCACAATTATTATGTATATATATAATAATTTCATATAAATATTACTTTTTTACAGATTACGTATTATTTTATTAATGTTATTTTATTAATGAATTAAATATTTTAAGTATTATAATAGATACACACGCGCGCGCGCACACAAACATAAATTATGCAAATTATCAATTAATAATGAAAACTTATATGTATATTATAAAAGAATAAACTATATTTAAAATTTAAACAATTTACTTAAATAAATATATTAAAACGTATATAGGATTTTTTTAATGCTTATACATACATAATAAGAAAAATATCTTAAGATATTTATAGATTTTTTTTTTAATGTTATAATTATGGCTATAATATAAACAAATTTGTATTAGTTATAATACATATATTTATATTAGTTATAAACATAAATACTTGATTATGAATGAAGAATTTCATTTTCTTGTTATGTAATTAATGATTTTTTATTATCTTCTATAGGATTACCACCATCAGGAGCTTGTCTTGAAAGCGCTAAATCAGATGTTTCAAAAGATATAGAATCATCATTTTCAACTATTTCTGAATCAATTGATTTTACTATTGAATTTGCAATCGATATAGTTGTAGTCGATTCTGTACTATTATTTACCAATTGGTCATTGTAATTTGTATCATGAAAACCAATGAAATTAGTACTACTAATAATATTTTCTGATATTCCAGATGGTGTTGTTCTAAAATGATTAGTATTTTCTATAGTTATATTAGTTCCGTTTAAATCATGTATTTTGTTTAATTTGTTATTTTTTGATGTATTAAATTCTTTGCTATATCGATTATCTAATTGTTTAATAGTTTCTTCTTCCAATGATGTATGTGGGTAATATAAATCAGGCATTAAATGTTGATATAAAGGTAAATTACAAATATTATTTAAATCCATATGACGAATATTTGAAGTTATAAGATATGTTGTTAATTCGTCGCATTTGGATGTATTGCTACTTTCCTCAGCAATTAATTCTTCACGAATTACTGTTGACATTTTATTAGCAATTTGTGAATCTTGATCACATATATCAACTTCTCTGAACATAGAATTTGTTACTGGATTTACTGAATTTTGTATATTATCCATTTGTGTATGTGATGTAAATATTTTAAGTTCTTGATTAGTATCTTGTAAACAATTATTATTTGGTAAATTTGTTAATACATTAGTAATATCTTTCTCCATTGGCATAATTTTAGTTAAATAAGATTGTGCAGGAAATGAAGAGAGTTTATCAAGTAAATAGTTTATATGTGCTTTAGTTCCTTGTTTTGGATAGTCAATAAAAGTATCGTCTAATGTTTTAATATTTTGCACTAAATCTTCATTTTGTTGTTGTATTTCAGAATTATCATTTAATAAATTTCGTTTATCGTAAGAATTCAATATTTTAGAAGAATTATGTTTTATTATTTCGCAACTAACTGAATTATCACAACTGATATAAGTTTTTGATAAGAAATTTTGAATGTTAAATTTTGTTGTATCATTTGATATATTTTCATTTTCATTTTCTTTAGTATTTCTATCTAAACATATTTTATTATTATAATCCATTGTAGATACTACTGGATCGATAATTTTATGATCATTATTTCCATTATCGCTGGTTAATTCAAATTCATTTTCCAAATCATCTTCGAAAGCTGTACTTGTGATATCATATAATCGTGATTTTAGACGTTTTGTGATTTCATCTAATTCAGTTAATTTTTGTCTAAAAAATATAATATAAAAAATATAAATATCGAGCTTATAATTATATAAAAATATTATTGTAAAATGAGAAAATATAATCAAATTAATTTACTTCAAAGATAAGGATAAAAATGACATTGATACATCTTCAAAATCAATATGAGTATTTGAGTCATTTGATTGATTTTCATTATGTAATAATTTCTCTTCTTTTTGTACAACTGTTGATAAAGTATAATTGATGTTATTTCGTTCAATATCACGAGAATGCATTTCATGAGCATATAATGGAATCTTATTTAATTGTGTCACGGAATATGTTGGTAATCGAGTTATTGATCTTCCAAATAATGATAAATTATCTAATGGTGTTATACATACCTAAAATATAAATAGTTAAATAAAAAATAAAATAAAAGCAAATACTATATATACTATATATAAATGAAATATATAATACTTTAATTTGTCCATTGCATTTTCCAGTAAAATCCATTATATGAAACCAACCAGACACTGTTGGAAAACCATTTTTTAAAATAGAAAGATCAATAGCAGAAAATCCGAGAACAACGTCATTTTCCAAATTTATTTGCATACTGATATCTGTATCTAATATCCGCCAAACTTTTAAAATTAATCTCTTTTTATCCTGAAAAAAAAATATTTAAAATTAATTAAAAAAAAAAAAATTTTATTTACAAATCCAGAAAATTACATACATATAAAAGTAATTCTGTTGGTAATTGTGTATCACATTTCCAATTCCATTTCGGATTACAACTATATGGGAAAACATTAGTAATCATGTATGAGTTTAAATGGTTTGCATGATTAGATTGATTGACCTGAAAGGATACATATGTACTAGGATCAATAGTTCCATCAATTTTTTCTATTTTTGGTAAATGTAAAGCACACTCAATTTCCACAATAGCTCTAAACATTGTTTGACTATATGTGGAATTCATTGATTCGTTTTCTGCTTGAATTATAGTTGATAGCTCAAATGTTGTATTACTATGATTACTATTTGGTTGTTGATTGATTTCTTCATTGTATTCAGCACCAACTCCAACGCTTCTATATATTTCTGTTGGTAAATAAAAGTTGTGCTTAACACTACTATTATCACTATCATCAAAACTATTATTAGAGTTCATTTCGTTTGAATATATTTGTTCTTTATTTATTTGTTTTTTTTCTTTCAAATCTACGTCAGTTTGTGTCGCTTGGTCTGTATTATTTTTGTTAACACTTGAAATTTGCGTTAAATAATCAACTGTATGTAAAATCGAATGTTCTGAATTTGAAATGTTTTTTTGTAATTTTTCATTAAATTTTAATTCTTTAATAATGGAGATATCTGTCTGACATTCTCGATTTTCCGAATTTGGAAAATATAATTCTTTTTTAATTGTATTAGTTATATTAGTAGCATATATTTGAGAATTATTTTGTAAAATTTCCTCTTTATTTAATTGCGTTTTACATATACTATGTTGCATATCTTGTGCTTGTTTTTTAAGATCAAAAAATTTATTTAAATTCATTATTTGAGATATTCCAAAAGATTGCAAATTTCTTGACATTTTTAATAATGCAATTTGTTCAGCAGTTCCAAGAGCTACCAATGCAAGTAATTGACCACAAGATTGACCAGAAACAGGATCTATAATTGGGACCCATCCATCTACACTTATTACTGGATACTAGAATAATAAATTTTATAAAATTATAAAGCTATTAAAATTAAAAATTAAAAAAAATTATATTAATTTTAAAAGATATACTTTAGATAATATCAAATAAGATAATACTCGTGGATCTCTATATGCAACATATAACTGATGTACAGATAATTTTGTCAATCCTAATAAATTATCAATATTATTATTTCTAGAATAAACTTCAATGATTATATAATTATCTTTAATACGTTCCAATAAATCATTATCATAAATAAGAGGAATTAACTAGAATAAAAATATAAATAATATTATTAAACATATATACATATTATTAAACATATATAAATTATCAAATCCACAAAATATTTACTTGACAAAATTGGTATGATGGATTTTTGGTATTGTTACAGACTTGACTTTTAGTTTTATCTTCTTTCCAAAATGCTCTACATATTAAATATGTGTTTAACTCTGACAAATCTAATCCTTCAAATACATATATTAAACCATGAAGTAAAACCTATATAATGATTATTTTATTATTAGAAATAATCAATCTATATGTATTTATAACATAAATATTTTTATACCTTATCTAGATCTGTATTTTTATAATTTTTTGTATCTATTTTTTTATCATCTATTATTTCTGTTGTAAATTGTGATACATTCTTTACAACTGAAGAACTATCTGTAGTTAGGGCTTCTGATAATATTTCATTACCTATTTTAGATTGATTTTCTATAATACTTTTACTATTTTTATTTTTAGGTTCATTTAATAATTGTTGTGGATCTAAAATAGGAATGTTAGTAGAAATTATATTATCTAAAAAGATAGAAAAAAGATTTAGAGTAATTTTTAGAATAATTTATTTTCTATTTCACATATGCTTACCAATATATTGTCTTTCACAATAATTAGAATCCGAACCTAATTCTATAATTATATATAATTTTCCTATTTTTATTTCCTTATTAACTATAATTAGATGTTGTACAGATTTCAAGTTTTCACTTTTTATGATATTACCAACATTAACAGTACCATTTCCTAATTCAATTAATAACTTTTTGTTAAGATGGCGAAAAAATATTTTAAATTTTATAAACAATCCTTTATAATATTTTAAATTTGATATTTTATATATATTGCTATGGTTAAAATAGATCACTATAAATATACAACAATTAGCTATAAAAATTGTATAAAATTATAAATATTGCATATTTAGTAGTATAAATTTACCTTGATTTGCTTGTTTTTTGGAACATATTCTTACAGTCTTGTTTTTTTTTTCAAATTCATCAATATGATCAAATATTATATCATATTGAACAAAATATGTTGCAGATAAAAAGACATCATCTTTATCTATAAATAAATATATATTTACTTTGTAAAACAATGTATATTTTTAATAAATTTAAATTCTTATTTATATATGTATTTTTCAAATTTACATACGTGATATTGAAGAAGATTTTACACGTCTATAACCTGCAGGACTTAAAGTAAATGATTCTATATTAATTTGAATATAAGTAATAAAATCAAAAAGTTTAGTATCTAAAATAGAAAATAATTTTTATTAAATTAATAAAATTTAAAATACATTAATTATTATTATTATAAGCAATTAACTAACCTTTTGAATTAATATATAATCTTTTATCTGAAAATGTATCTTTCATTAAAGAATTCATTCTTGTAGAAGATATATTATTTATTGTACTTTTATTATCATATTTAGAGATTTTTAGACTACTAGATGTAAGATCTATTAAACTTGAATTTAAAGATGTTGATGTATGTGTTTTGCTTTCATTAGATAACATCATATCTTTATTCAAAAAGCATTCATGTAATTTTACTTCATCATCTATAGAAGTATTAGTTTGTAATTCATTATTTATCGAATTATCATGAAAAATTAAGTCATCTTCATCACAAATTTTTTTATATAAAGCTCCTCTGAGTTGTTGAGCTTTTGTAACAATCTGAGCAATAATTTTATCTGTTATATCATTTTTCAATTTATTAATAGGTTCTTGAAATTCTGTTCTTCTTAATTTTAAAATAGATTTATAAGTATTATTTTCTTCTGCTATTTCTTTTTTATTATATTCATTAGTCATTATATTATCTTGATTTTTAAAACTATTACTATTAGTTGAGATTAAAATATTATGATCAGCTTGTTTTTTTTCATATTTGTGTGTCTTTAATTGCATATTAAAAGATTTTGTTATATATTTTAATTTCATAGAAATATGAATTTCTCCTATTTTAGTTCCATAATTAGTTATTATTGGTACATATTTAAAATATGATTTATATTTAAGAATCTGTAATAAATCTGTGATTTGTGAAGTTCCAATAATTTTATTGGTCTCTTTATTAATAATTATTACTTCTATAGGTTCACAATTCTTAATGTATTCTTCAAAAAGATTTATATTTGTACGAATAGCATAAATTTCAGTTGTTTCTTGTTGTGATTTTATAAAATCTTTTGTAATATCTATTGATCTGTAAAAAAATATATATTTTAAAATATACATAATAAGGAATGAAATTAAAGATAACTAAATAATTTCTATAATAATCTATATTATAGAAAAAATTTATATAAACTTAATAAATTTATATAAAAAATAATATATAAATTAAATTGAAATAAAAAATTTATTTAAAAATTTAAAAGTTATTATTAATTTAAATTTAAATTTTTAATTTAAATTTTTTTAGTTATTTTATTTAACAAAATATAAATTTTTTATCTTACCTAAATTCAGTTCTATCAGTTTCTCCCCACCAAGTTAAAAATATTTTGATTTCACTAAAACTTCTTTTTGACCAAATAATTTCATCTATAACAAGTTTTAAATAACCATGAATTTTGCCTTCGACTAATGGTGGTAAAGATTTTTGAAATTTCATTTTCGTACCCATTTATTTTCTGTATGCATTGTTATGTTGTACAGTTTATTTACATTTATCACCGGTTTAGGTTAGGTTTAATATTAATAAAATATATAAGCATAACTAGAAATTATTAATTTGGATTTTTTATCATGAATGTTATATTAAAAAATTAAATATTAGCATTGATACTTATTGTTATATCTTCAATTGTTGATTATAAAATTAACATAGAAAATAATTCACATTTAATCTTAATTTAAAAAAATATTTGCTGCCATCTGTTCAAAAGAAATATAAATTATGGAACTGTTTTTTCTGCATACTTATGATTTCTTTATATTTAAATAAAATATATAATAAATATTTGATTTCAAACAAATATTTGCATAGTAATTTGATAATATTAAAGCATTATTTATATATTTACATATATATATTATTCTTATAAAAGAAAAAAAGATTTATAGTTATTTGAATTAATATAATAACCTATAAACTTGTTTATTAAAAATCTTGATAATATGATTACATTGCTAATATTTGAAAAATATATAAAATATCAGAATATATTTAATACAAAATTTATTAAAAATAATTTATTTTTAACAAATTATTCAAAATATTATTTGTTTCATATGCCATATAATTTTTCAACCTTGAATGATAAAAAATCAAAAAATCTTTATCATCATTTATATTCAAAAATACTAGCTTGTGGTCCTATTACAGTTGCTGATTATATGAAAGAAGTTTTAACTCATCCAATTATAGGATATTATATGAATAAAGATGTTTTTGGAAAACAAGGTGATTTTATAACATCACCAGAAATTTCACAATTATTTGGAGAAGTATGTAAGTCTAATTTTTTAAAAATTTATATGAATTATATTACTTTAATATATAGTTTTTGTTTTAATTATTTATTTTAATTTAAATTAGATGTTAGCTATTTGGATGAAATATGAGTGGCAAAAAATTTCAAAAGATTCTTTTCAAATTGTTGAATTAGGTCCAGGTAGAGGAACTTTAATTAAAGATATATTACGGGTATGATTTTTGTATGTATTAAATATATATTAAAATAAATTATTTTATAAATTTATCTTTATTGTATATGTTATATAGGTATTTAAACAATTTAAATCTCTAAATGATATATCAATACATTTGGTAGAAGTTAGTCCAATATTATCCCAGATTCAGGCAAAGAATTTATGTAAAACAATTATAGAATATGATCAAAAAAGAAATAAATCTAAAAATAATTCTATTTATTATTATAAAGAAGGTACTACAGAAGATGGAATAAAATTATATTGGTATCATTCTATTAAGGATGTACCAAAGAAATTTAGTATATTTTTAGCACATGAATTTTTTGATGCACTACCAATTCATAAATTTCAGGTATATTAATTAAATTATGAAAAATTTAAACATAATTTATTAATATGTTATGTATATATACATATTATTTACATCTAGAAAATTGACAATGAATGGAGAGAAGTTTTAATTGATATAATTCAAGGATGTAACGAAGAAAAGTTTCGTTATGTATTATCAAATACACCAACTCCTGCTACCTTGCTTATATCGGTAATATTATTTATATTTGTTTCAAGAGAATAGAATAATATGTAAAATAATATTTAATAAATATTTTGCAGAGTGATGAGAAAAGAGAACATATTGAAATTAGTCCAGAAAGTTTGATAATAGTGGATTATTTAGCAGATTTTTTATGGGAATGTGGTGGATTTGCTTTAATTTGTGATTATGGTCATAATGGTGATAAAACTGATACTTTTCGTGGATTTTCTCAACATAAAATACATGATCCGTTATTACATCCAGGTACTGCTGATTTAACAGCAGATGTCGATTTTGCAGCTATTAAAAAAATTGCAGAAAAAGATAATAGATTAATAACATTTGGACCAGTGAGTCAATCAAATTTTTTACAAAATCTTGGAATTAATATAAGATTGCAAATACTCTTACAAAATGCTTCAAAAGAAGAAAGAAAGTTATTAGAATCTGGATATCACATGATAATGGATAAAGATAAAATGGGAATTCGTTTTAAAGTTTTATCATTATTTCCCTCTATTTTGAAAGAATACTTTAAAAAAATACCAATAGCAGGTTTTTTTTAAACATAAATAATAAAATAATATATTAAACGAAATATTGTGATATTATATATGATAAATATATGTATTATAAAATTGTGTTTATATATTTAAAATTAAATTATGCAAATAACATTTTATTAATTTAAAGTAAGATTTTTCTAAGATTAAAATAAATTTATGATTATGATAAAAAAAATTATTCAATATATTAATATTCCATACGTCTGAATAGTCAATTTTAATTATACCTAGTTTTAGATTTATTAAGAAAAATACTATTCTACAACTTCTTTTAAAATTATTTTAAATTTATTATTTATAATTGTTATAAATGGAAAAACTAACGTAATTGAGCGTTTAACTTATGAACACATAAGTGTTATTTGTTATAATTAATAATATTGCAATCTAATTTTTAAACAATAATAATAACCTGACTAATTTTCTACTCTGCAAATATTATAATAATAAAAAAAAAACTACTAGATCGAAATTGCTATGTAATAAGAATATGTATCTATTTCATAATTATGTAATTTCATAATTAATTATAATTTTTTATTTCATATTCATATTTTTTCCATATTTTTGAAAATTTTAATACTTTTTCATGTTGCTGATCAACATTTTCTTTTTTTGGTTTCCGCCATATATTATGTTTTAAATCTAACATTCCACCTATAATTTCCTACGAAAAATAAAATATTTGATATTAAAAAAATTATTACAAAATAATCATTATTATCTATATTTATTTAAAATCATATTTAAAAAAAAAATTACCTCTGCAAAATTCTTTGAAAACATGTGCTCATCTTCAATAACATGAGCATATCCTTTATTTGTTTCAAATTCTACCATAAAATATGATAGACCATTTGGAATAGCTTGACGTATATCTTTATTTTCAAGATTGATTATTTTTTTGTTCATTGACCATTCTGTTTCACATTCTAATAAGGCTTTCTACAAAAAATGTTATGCTTAGTAATTCAATAAATCAAATATTTATATTTATTATTTATGTATATATTTACTTTAAAATATATTGGTGCTAATTCACCAATTTTTTTTGGTATTGGAACACATTCCAATCGCATATGTGAAAATTTGTAAGAACTTTTGTATATTTCATAGAACACTGGATATTGATTTTGATCCATAAACATCTTATATAAAATTCTTTTAAATAACTGAAAATAAAACAATTATAAGAAAAAAATTATTAAAAATTATTATAAATAATTATTAAAAATTAAAATTATATCAAATGGCAATATTTGAAAAATGTTTTACCTTTAATTTTTCCCAAATATTTTCATCTAATTGTAATTGACAAGCAATATGTTGTAAAGGTGTTATTATACAATGTCCAATTGTCAAAGAAGTATATTGAGGAAGGCTTAAACAAATTTCAGAATCCATTGCAATAATCATATGTTTCAACATATATTTTGAATCAATACACCAGTGACAATCATCCAAACTTTTTGATAAATGTTCATGTTCCTTAATAGCAATTAAACGATCTTTCTCATTCTGTTTTCTATCTGTTTTAATATATGTAATATGTTCTTCAAATATCTCATCCATATCTAAACCCTAAAATAAATTATCTTATATATTTATCATTTTATAAAATATTTCTTAAAATAAATTTTATATGATATACCTTACAAGCAGCCTTCATAAATGTTGCATCATCTTCATTTGTAGATCTTCCTTTTTCTTTCTGGAACTAAAAAATATTAATATTAAATCTATCAAGATTTAATATTATTAATTAAATTAATATTAAATTTTATTTCAATAGGTCTATTAATTTAATTATTATTAATTTAATAATTATTAATTATTATTTATTTTATATTTTATTATATATTTTATTTTAGGACTTACTAATTTTTGT
This sequence comes from Apis laboriosa, assembly GCF_014066325.1. Lineage (NCBI taxonomy): Eukaryota > Metazoa > Arthropoda > Insecta > Hymenoptera > Apidae > Apis > Apis laboriosa. Next base: position 869,965 of record NW_025221020.1, read on the forward strand.
AATGAATATTTGTCATCATCAAAATAATGTCTCACTTTTTTTCCAAAAACATGTGTTTCTGCATTTTTTCGTTTCATATTTTGCAAAGATTCTATAGATTGAATTCTGGGTTCTAATGGTCTTGTAATACCTATTATATAATTTATTTATATAATTTAATTATTTTAATTATTTAATTTATTATTTTTGATTCTATTACATACCTTTTGCATCAGTTTGGGTTAGAATTATATCTGGAATTTTTTCAATATTACATATTTGTGTATTTTGTATAATTTCTCTAGCTTTTTGTAATTGCATTTTTAATTCATCAGCAAGTTTCTAAAAAGATATCATATCATTTCTATAATCTTTTAATATATTTTGTATATTTAATATAAAAATCTAATATATATAACGTACAATATTACCCATTATTTCAGCTTTAACAATTTTTGCTCCTAACTTATTCATTTCTGCTTCTGTCAAAAGTTTTGTTTCTATATTTGTATCATCATTACAACTGTTCTTTAATATATGATTATTTGAATTAAATTTTTTTTCATTATTATTTGATATTTTACATTTTAAATTTCTTTCAATAAAATGGTTTACTTTATTTGAACAATTATTAAAATAATCATCATTTATTGGCATTTTATATTCTTCTTTTTGATTATTTTCATATTTTGAAGTGATATTATCATTTTTATATTGATCATTTCTGTTTAAATTTTGTATATAATTTGAAAATTGTCTATTTTCACATTTTTCAATATTATTATATTGATTTTCAAATTTGGATGTACTTTTTATTGGCGATTCTTTTGATTCAGATATCATTGATTCTATCATTTCTAAAGACTATATAAATTATTATAATATATTATAATTTTTATATTTTAAAATCAATTTTATTTAATTGATTTATACTTACACCCCATCTTTCTGCTACAATGTCTTTTAAATTTTTATTTTGACTTTCTGCTTGTTCTTTTGCTCGTTGAAGACCTTTTTTTAACCAATTTATATCTATTTTTGGTTGTGCATTTGTTGAATTTTTTTCAGGGAGACCATTACCTCCATTTTTCCAATATGGATTTAATTCTTTCTTATTTTGATTCAACTTATTCATATCAGATTTATCAATATTTTTATCAGAATTAGAAAATTCTTTCTTTTTCTCGTTAAACATACATGGAAGTATACCTTTTATGTTCATCCAATCCTCTCTTTTAGAAAATTCCTCTTTTTTTGACGTAGATACATTTTGTTCTTTAAATGAGAATTCACATATTGGTTTTTCTACCCATTCCTGTTCTTCTTCGTTTGTGCTCTATATAATTTATTAGTAGAAATAGAATTAAAATGTGATGAAAAAAATAAGTAAACAAATACACAATAATATTTAATACTTACACTATTAGAATCAGATTCTTTAGATTTCTTATTATGCCTTCTTTTTTCTTTTTTTTTTGATGTTTTTCTCTCATATTTAGATTTGTTTTTATATTTTTTATGTTTCATTATTTTTTAAATATTAATGTACACAAATATGCTAAAAGCTAAGACTTTCGTGCTTGTTAAGCAATAAACATGTCATGTTTTCTATACATCTATCAGGATTGCTTGAAAAATAGGGAATATGGGAAATAGGGAATATTGCATAGAGAATATTTTTATATTCAATGCATGTATTCTATATTTATATACATATATATATAAACTTATAACAGTGTTTTAATTTGAAAAAGTAATAGTTAAATATAATTATGATATAATATATATTAAAAATATTAAAAATTTCATTGATTTTCATAATAAATATTTTTAAAATATAAAATTTATTACAAAATATTTAATCACTAAAATAATTCATTTTATTAACTAAAATTTATAACTTATACATGTAATAAAAAAATAGATATCGATGATATAAATATAATTCTGAACATTAATATATGAATTTTTTTTATGCAAATAGTACTAAACTATACATAATTTAACCAATCAATAGAGATTACATACTTACTTACCGCGTAGATTTTGCCGCGAAAACGTTACATTCACTGTTTATAAGATAGTAATTAGTTAAATATTTGTTGGTAATTTTAACATTGTAAATTAAAAGTGATTTTTAATTGTTTCAATTATTTTTTCTATTGTAATATTAATGTGTTATAACATAAAACATTTCACATCAAAAAATATTATACAAAATATTTTTTGATACTTTAGTATTTTTTAATATTAATTTATTTATTAATTAAATTTGTAAAATAAAAACATATACAAGAATATAAAACATTTATTAATTTCTTTTATTTAAATATTTATTAATATCGTTAAATATTTGGTAATATTAAAACAAATATAAATAAAACAAATTCAAATTATTAGAACTATTTAAACAAAATTTTATATTTATATTATTTGTTATCAAATTTTATTGTCAAATGAAAAATATAAATTTATTTATTATAAAAGAATTATATTCTATAATCTTTATGATTATATTTTGTATTTATATTTGTTTTATATATGTTTTATATTTGTTTTATAGATATAATATTTTTTAATTTTAGATAAATTTATAAATAATGATTGAATCTGATCAAAGTGATAAAGAACAACAGGATGAAATGTCACCTTTAACAATTTCTAATAATTCTGTAGATATAAATGAACATGGAAAAAAAAGGTTACGAGAAGAAATTTCAGAAAATCAAACATTAAATGTACCTTCTAAAAAACTATGTATATCTATTGATGAAACAAAATCTGATAAATATGACATTGAAAATATTTCAGCATTAAATACTGAAGAAATAAAAGATAATATAAAGGATATAAAAAAAATTGATAATAATAAAGATAAAATAATATTAGAAGAAAGTACAAGTGAAATAACAAAAGATTCGTACGTTGAAACATCTAATGTTAAAAATAATGAAATATCAATTAATAATGAAAGTGAAATTAAAAAAGAAAAAGAATCTAATATTTCATTAGATATAAAAGAACAGGTAATAAATTATATTATTTAATTTCAATTCATGTAACTCTACAGTATATATATTATTAATTAATAATATGTATATCTATAATTATTTAAGATGTTACATTTCAATGATTTTTCTTTTTTTATTATGGGAAAGGAAAATGTAAATATAGAATCTATAATAAATCTCAATGAAAATGTTAAAATAAAAGAAACAATGGAAATGCTTGATAAGGAAGATAATGTTAAGCCAAAAAGAAAAAATAGAAAGTTTCAAACTGAAGATGCTGAGGTTGTAGAAGGTTTGGAACTTTCTGTAGAATGTGCTAGTGATAAAGGATCTTCAAGTTCTTCTGAAAGTGAAGATAGAAATAAAAGGCAATTTATGCCCAAAACTATAATTATCAAAGCAAAACCTAATGATTCAGAACTTGAAATTAGTTCTTCTGAAGAAGATAAATTAGATTTACAGAATATATCTAAACTAAAATTTAAGAAAACTGTAAAAGGGAAAAAAAGAAATAGAACATCTTTCAGTGCAATAAAAAATACTGATTCTGAAGAAAATAATGATGATAATTCAGATGAAGATTATAGTCCGAAAACTAAAAAGAAACTTAAGAAATCTACAAAATCATCTATAGAATCAAAAAAAGAATATAACAAAGCAAAAAAAGGAATAAAAAGATCAATTGAAAATTTAGATGGTGAAGATGAAAATTCTAATATAACAGAAGAGCTAAAATCAGAAGAAAGTATATCTGATATAAAATCAGGAAAAAGCAAAAGTGAAAATGAAAGTGAAGACAGTGAAAATACTTCTAGTGATGGAAAAAGAAAGAAAAGTATAGTAAGTTTCATTAAAATATACTCTATATATTAAATTTTTTATTTTTAAATTGATGTTTCTGTATTTTTTTAGAAAGCTGAAGATGACAAAAGAATACAAATGTTAAAAAAATACATTAGAATTGCTGGAATACATGTAAAATCTTATAATGATCTTTGGGCTAATTGTAAATCAAATACTGCAAAAATAAGATGTCTCAAAGAATTATTGACAAAAAATGGAATTATTGGCAGACCAACTGTAGAGAAATGTAAAAAAGCTAAAAAAAGAAATGAAAGACTTAAAGATGTTGCTGAATTAAATACAAGTAATATTATTTCAGAAGGTTTGTACTTTTATAAACTTATCAAATATATATAAAATATTATAAATAATATAATGAGAAAAATTTTAGGACGTATCACACGTGCTCAAAGAAATAAAGATCCTAATAAAGAATCAATGAAAATATCTGAAACACATACAAAACATCGTGAAACACGTAATACATTTAAAAGAGTTTTAACCGTTATTGACAGTGATTCAGAATGAAATGTCAATGATTGAAGTTTATTTTGGGGGGCAATTAATGTTTTATCTATTTTTGTATCTATTGATTGTTTTTGAGGAAGAATCCTAGAATATTAGTTTTAATTAGAATTATTCTCATGATATTAAAAGTTATGCTTAAATATAATATTTAATGTTAATTTAATAGCTTCCTTTATGTTTAAATTATATTAAGATTCTTGCATCTATAAAGTAAAGTTAATAAAATTAGAATAATCTTCAGATATTATAAATCCAATGTAAAAATAATCAATTATTTAATTATATTGAATTAATTTTAAATAAAAATCTGTTTCTTGTTAATATTATAGATGACATACTTCACATACTTCATCTTATAACTTTTGATATCAAAATTAACTATTATTTTTGGATTCTATTAAATTTATATTACAAAAATACATAAAAAAAATTAATGCTTCTCTAAAATAAATTTAATCATATATTTTTGATTTGTTTACTTACCTTATTATGGTAAGTATATTGTATTTATTTTATGTATATTAAAAAAATATTGATAATTAATGAAATAGAATAAGATAAATAATAAGATGTAAAATTACAATATTTTAATCTATTTTGAAATACAGTAAAAAATACATTTACATAAAAATTATATTATTTAGATATATATCATTATAATTATATATATAATTCTTATGTATATAAAAATAATAAATAATTCTAATTTTATATATATAAGAATTATTATTATAATATAAAAATCTATTTTATAATTGATTTAATATTTTAAGTTACTTAATAATATCTTTCAGATATTTTTGATTATGATTTTATTTAAAATTAATTTGGTTTTACACAATTATACAAAATATGATCAAAATCAAAATAATAAAACATTCTTTGTTATCTTATTAAAAATATTTAGTTTTTAAATAAATATAATATTTATATAGTCCTAAATATTATTTTTGAATTAAACTTAAATAAAAGTAAACATTAAAATAAGTAATATAATTTTTAAATATAATTTATTTATTTAAAATTTTATTAAAAATTGATAGATTATAATTGACATAATACTTTAAAATATTTTTTGATTACATATCTTTTTCTTACAAACAATTTAAATTAAATATATTTTAATAATAATAATAATAAAAATATATATAGATATCGTGAATATAATATAATGTAATTTTTTAAAAAATATTATTGATTTTCAATAACAAAATATTCTATCACAAAAAAAGATTGAGATTAAATAATAAAATAAAAATTGAAACTTATATATTATTTTTTTTTAAATATAAATGTATGAATGTAAGTATACAATGAATATTTTTTTAAAAAATGAATTAGATATTTAATAAAAATATATTTTTTATTAAATACATTTATTTTAGATATTTTAGATTATTATTTTAGATTGTATCAGCTTTGTTTCTTAATAATGAATGTATTGACAACATTTATAAAAAATTTTAATTTTGTAATGAAATATATATTTTTATAACAATTAAAAAAAAAAAGAAAGACAAAAAATAAAAAATATAAGAAAAATAATAAAAAATTATTAAAAATAGAATAATAGAAATACTATTTTACTATTATAATTTGTTATTTAATTTGTGAATGTAAAAAATTAGAAATGCATTCCTTGCTACAAAATATTTTTTTCTCTTTAACTGCAAATTTGCTACTTAATAAATTTTTATTGCATATATAACAGCAAAAACAAGCTTCTGTTGCATGAAAATTTAAATCCTTAACAGCAACACCTTTTTGATCAGCAGCAATTATCTCCTTACATAAGTTACATGTTTTTGCATATGTTTTTTGATAACATAAAAGACATAGTGGACGATCATTCTCTGTAATATACTGTTTTCCAGCTAATGGAACATCACAATCCCAACAGCAAAAATGTTTTACATGATAATTATGACCTTCTGCAACAGTATATTCTCGTACAAAAATAAGCTGTAAAATATAAGAATTATTTTAAATTATTAATAAAAGGAAAAAAAAAGTTTTTAATGCATAGAAAATATTAAATAATAAATAAGAATATTTTAAAATTTTGGTTTATATTATACTTACTTCGTCGCAAGCAAAACATCTAGGAATTCCTAATAGTGTTGCTAAATCTCTACCACAATATAATTTATTTTTGTAATAAAAGTATACTAAATCTACTAGCAATTCATTACACATATTACATACGAAACATCCTGGATGCCATATTGCATTTTTAGCTTTTTCTGTAATTACGGCAACATCACCAACATGAATTTCTTCTTTACATTTATGACATTTTTGTAATTTAGAATTTATTGTTAATTGATCTATGATATTTTTAAGATGTTCTGCATTTATAAGATCTTCTGATTGCTTTGCTACAGAAATAGTTTCATATGGAAAAATTTGCTTTTCCAATTTTTCAGAATGAATAACAGTGGAAGGTGTTGTAAAGCTATTTAGTGTTGCTTGATAATTATTGATATTAGAAGTCTGTAATTGTGATGATGAAGCTGATGAAAGAAGTTGATTTTCTATCATTTTCGAAGAAGTTAATGATTTATTTTCTTTTGAATTTTCTATATTAAAAGTTTCTGTAGAATCATAAGTATTCTTTTCTATATTTTGAAGTTTTCCTTTTGATGGAATTAACATTTCAGGATTGTTTATGGTAGTAATAGTAGCTATTTGATCAGTTTCTTTATTAATATTTATGGGAAAATTTTTATTTTGCGAATTATTTGAATTTAAATTTTTTGCAAAATTGGGAATATTGATTTGTTTTTGATTTTCTTGATTACTATATTTATTTGTGAGTTTTTCACGTATATACATTAGACTTTTCTCATCTAATGTACTTTTAATTACATCAGTTGTATGCACACTAGATGGTAATAACGTATCTACTAATAAAGTTTCAACATCAATATTATCATTAATTGATTTTGAATTTAATAGAGAAGTAGATGGATTTTTGAACATATCTTTATATGCTTCTTTATAACATTCAGATGGATTCGAAGGTAATGTTATTTTAGAATTTACATTTGTAACTACTGTATCATTTAAATGGTTTTCATTTAAGTTTTCAGTTGTTATATTTTTTATATTTTGATTATTACTTCTAATATTTTCATTATCATTGCTGGTTATGTTATATTTCTCAAAAATTTGATTATTTTTAATATTACTATAATTATTTGGTGTGTCTAGAGCACAAAATTCATGAATATTTATATTTTCATGCACATTTTTTTTATATGAACATTTTGGAGCAAAACTACTTGGCGTACGTAATTGTACAAAGCTTGGTGATAAATTAAGTTTGTTTTGTGGATTAAAACGTTGCATATCAGTAGCATTCACAGGTGTTACTAATGATCCATCATATGGACGAGCGCTTAATATCTAGAGCATAAATATAAATATACTTACAAAAAAAATAAAAAAAATTAATCTTATATATTAATCAATAAGATTAATAAATTTATTATAAAAAATAACTTATCTTTGTTATAAACAAATATAAATACTTACATATATAAAATAATTCTTATATTAATCAATAAAATTAAATTTGTTATAAATAAAAATAACTTACCTTTGTTACTATTCCTTGTCCTACATATCTTTTTATATTTTCTAAATATTTTTCAAACTGTTTTTTTTCTTGATCGCTTAATTTATCACAATTTTTATAATCTATATCATGAAGAGGTAATTGTTTTTGCAATAATTGTCTTCTTAGAGCTGCACCAGCTGATCCTTTAATAGGTAACTTATCTATAGGTAAAGCTCTCATATAATCTACAGCAAGTTCTTTTGTTGTATTTGGTGGTATCCATTCAAATGCTTCTTCTATATATTTCTTTCCATCATTTATATGTAATACTAGAAAGAATTTAATACTAATTCTTTAATATATATATTTTTTTTAAATATATATATATATATATCATTTGTAATAATATTTACGTATTGATTTCTTCTTATATTTTTTTGAGGTTCCAAATAACAAATCAAATTGTGGGAAATCATCATCATCAACATCATGATCATCTTTATTGCATTTACAGTTTTTACAAATTTTTCTCCAAAAATGTAAATCTAAACCTGGACATGCTGTTTTGCAAAGAACACAAGGTGCTCCAGCTCCAGCTTCATGTGCCAATCGAGGCTATATAAAATAATTATAATAATTTAAAAATTCTTCTAAACAATTAATTTATTAAATTAATTTAATATAATAAAATTAATGTAATTAAATATTTTTATTCATTAATTTTCAAAGAATTACAAATTGTTATAATTATATTTAATATATAATAATTGTTATAATATATTCAAATGTAATTTATTAAAATTTAATATGGTCTAAAAATAGTTATATTTTTTTTTTTGCAACAATTATAATAAATATAATAAATGAAAAATATGATAAGTTACAGTAAAAAATTGTTTTGAAAAAAATATTTTTTTTTAATATATTTAAAAATTATTTTCAATTTTTACCTTTCTTTTTCGATTTTCCAATTCTAGCAACCATTTCGGACGATCATTTATATCCATATTATTCATTTTTAATTAATTTTTTTTATTTTATTACAAATATAAAAATAAATATTAAAGAAATAAGTATTTCTTGAAGTCACTTGACACTTGCACAAACGTGTGACTCATCACCATGATGCAGCAAAGTACTTATGATTCTTTCCCTCTACACACTATACTTGATGCTAAGAGAGATTCATGTATACTGAAATATTCTTTCAAAAAGCTTTCCCATATACATACTATATACTAATATCTATAAACTACTTTCATGACATATACATACTATACATATATTATTTATCATATACTTATCAATATTTTCATAATAATATATCAAATACTTTCTTATTTGAAAAATAAATAAAAGAAAAAAATAATTTCAGTAGAATACATTCAAGTAGATTTTTTTAATATATGATATTTTTGGTTATATATTATATTACTTCTTTTAAATTTCATAGAAAAATTTAATTAAATAAAAAAATAATTAAAATATATTTTAACATAAACAATTTATTTTATTTTAAGTACTATGTTATATTAGTAAATGAAATATATATGGTAATATAAAAATTTAAAATATTCTACTGTTTATTTTTATATATATAATAAACATTCTTATAAAATAAATAGAAAAACTTATTCAAACATAGTATTAATATATAATATATATTATTTACCTTTTTTTTATTTATTGATAATATTTTCTATATATAAATATACAAAATATATCATTATAATAATATTTTTTGTAATTATCTATTTATTTATTTAATTTAAATTTTTTAATTAATTCCAAAAGCAGCATCAAATTCTTCTTGAGAAATCTGAAATAATTATTCATTATTCATTAGAAATATATACAAATATTTACTGTAAATAAATTTTTATTTTGAAAACTATATTAATATTACCTTCTTTTTTTTTAATTTCTTAATTAATGCTATATCTTTTGCTAGATCTTCAATATCTTGTTCATTTATCTTTCTTTTTTGTCTTTTTGCTGAGTTTACTAACATTTTTTGTTTTAGTTTTTTTTCTTTTCTTTTTTTACGATTTTCTTGTCTTTCTAATTTTTTCTTTTTAGCTTCAGACCATGGTTCCGTTTGTTTGCGTTTATTTTTATGTATCTTAGGCCATGTTCCAGTGTCTTGAAAAATTTTTAACTTTTCTAAGCGACTTTTTTCTTTTTGTTTGTCTGAATATGCAATGGAATTGATATCAACATGTTCTTCTTCAAAACTCGATGTATCTTTTCCTTTAAGTTCTGGCATACGAGGCATTCGCAATAAACCAAAACTCATTGCAAGCTTTCCTAAATCAATATCTTTCAATCTTAATATTAAATTACACTCATGTTTATTATATGCTTGGATATATGATACAAATGCTCTATTAGCCTTATCAAAAAGAAATCGATCTTGCTTTTGTAAATCTCTCATATATTTTAAACACTTTTCATATGAAATTATGGATGATTCTAAAACTATTTGTTGTATTTCTACTTTTTGATTTCTTTTAATAAAGTCTACATATGCATCTTCTGTTTCTAAGAGGAATAATAATGCATTTCCTTCATTGCCTATCCTAGCAGTTCTACCACATCTAAAGAAAATATAATTATTAATTATAACAAAATTATTAATAAATAAAAAGATTTAATCTATCTAGTAAATCTACTTTTACCTATGAATAAAATTACTAGCTGAACAAGGAGGATCATATTGTAATACCCAATCCACTTCTAAAATATCAATACCACGAGCCATTACATCTGTGCAAATTAAAATACCATTTTTGATGTTTCGGAATTCATTAAATATTTTATATCGCTTATTTTTCATTTTACCATGAATTGCAAATACTTGTACAGATGGTAACATTCTAAAATAGAAATATTATAAAATTATAAGATTTATTTTAATAAAATATATTTAAATGATTATATTATATAATGTTTAAATAACTTACGCTTGTACAATATGATTAAAATAATCAACACATGCACAAGTAGATAAAAAAATCATATATTTTAAATTAGTTCCTTCATGCTGAATAAAATCTATCATTGTAGAAAATTTGTATTCAGTATTTACAATAACAAAATTATTTTTTAAATTTGATGGTGTAGAAATATTTGGTTTTTCTTTAACAGTTATCAAAGATGGATTTCTAAGTCCAGCTCTTATTAATTGTTGTAATTCTTTTGTTTGAGTTGCAGAAAATAAACCTGTTCTTCTAAGACGTGGTAAATAAAGTAAAATTGTATCTAATACTGTAGAAAAACCTAGATCTAATAATCTATCAGCTTCATCTAAGATCAGTATTTCCTATAAATAATATTGTTATAAATTCTTCAATAAAATTATTCTAAAAATATTTAATGTTTAAAAAATTATATTTACCAAAGATTTTACATATCCTGCTAAGTTTATGATTTTACAATTAGATAATATATCTTCTAATCTACCAGGTGTAGCTACAATAATATTTGCTCCTGCTTTAAGTCTGTCTGCATCTTCTGCAATTGTTGTACCACCGACAAGTAATATTTGTTTTAAATTTGGTATATTGTTTAAAAACTTTTGTAAAACTTCATTTATTTGTATAGCTAATTCTCTTGTAGGACTAATTATTATTCCTCCAATTTCTGTAGGTTTCCATTTTTCTTTTCTTTTCTATTTTGAATTTAAAAAATATTTCATAATATATTATTATATAATTATATATTATATATATTATTATATATATTATTATATAATTATAATAAAATATTATATATATTAAAATAATATGTCTACTTTCTTATAATAAATAAATATTTATTAAAGAAAATATTCATAATATATAAATTTCATATAATACCTGTAATATTTCTAACAATGGAACTAAAAAAGCAATTGTTTTTCCACTCCCTGTTACTGCTTCTGCTGCAACATCTTTTCCTTTTAATAATAATGGTATAGAAGCTGCCTGTATATAATTAGAAAAATTATATTAATATTTAAATTTAAGTTAATTTAAACATCATTTTATTAAAGAGAATATAAATTTAAAATCTTTCATATATTTATTTTTTGTTAGAATTTTTTACCTGTACAGGTGTCATATAAGTAAATTTTAATTCTTCAATAGTTTTAAGTACAGAATTGCTTAAAGGCAATTCTTTCCAATTTTGTGTTTTCATTATAAATTATAAAATTTTCTTGAGTTTAAAAAATTAAAAGAGATATAATTTTATTTTATTCTTAATATTAAATATTTATTTTTAAGTAATTTTGATTTATAGGTTATATTGAATATATCGTTACTGATATAGTTCATGAATGAGATAATACATAGGTTATCTTAATAATTTCATTATACATTTTTAGAATATTATTTACATATATGAATTTTTTAATTTTTCAATTTCTTTATTATATTTTATTATTAAAAGTTTTGTTATATTTTTATAAATTATTAAATGAATATGAAGGATACAAGGATATCTATATAATATAAAATATATATGACAAATTTTCACGATTAGAATTTAAATAGGATGTCAAAAATAAATAAATCATCATATACAAATTGGCTTTTAACACATTGAGTTTATTTTGATGTTTTTTTTTAAATCTCTTCCATATAAAATTTGTGTCTAACGATGCCACACATTCAACTATCTCTCAGATAAGGATCGTCTGCCTTCATTTCTTTTATATACACGACTAGGTCTAAGGCCGTAATTCAATTTGTTTTTATGCCATAATATCTGACAGTACTCGTTTATACATAAGAGGTACGCAATTGATTTAATTGTTATAATGATTTTAGATATTTAACGCAATGAATTCTTCAGTCTATAGAGCAAAATATTATTTTTTTTGTAAATTTCCTTAATACTTTCTTCAATTTATAATACGTATTATCTATAAAAAAAAATCAAAACTCATCTATAAAGATATTATATATATAAATTATGTAACATTTATCTAAATGAAGTTTGGGTGTAAAATATTTCAATACTGAAAATTAAATTTTAAAATTAAATGCAATTAATAATATTTTCTATATTATTTTCTTCATAATATTTCTTTTTTTCTCTCTATTTAAAAATAAAATGAAAAATTTATAAATTTATATATTGTAAGAAAATAAGATATTAAATTTATAAATGTTATGTCATCGAAAATTTATATTTTAAATTGCTAAACAAAAACTAATTATTTGTACCTCTTTACACACATAGATGCGTTTCTGTCATGATAGGATTGACTGGCGGAACGTTTTAAACGTTATTTATCAGATCCTTTTCTTCTTATACATTTTTTTCTAATTTGACTTACTCTTTGCTTTGAGGACCTTATGTATTAGCATCTCATAACAAAATCCATCATCAACAAATTGCAAAATTTTGAACTTGATTTGAATTATTTTGATATCATGTCATTCATTTTTATATAATTAAACGCAATTCGATGAAATTTCGAAGAGTTAGATCGACCTGTTCCCGTGCTTCCTGTTCACTGCAGTGAGATATCAAATATGAAAGCGCGAGCAGAAAAATATATCATATGCTCTATTTTTTACATTATTCCAATAATTACTTTGTGTAAAAAAAAGTTTTTACTCGTGTGATGTTCATTATTATTCCATTTTTGAGTACCCAAAAAAGTTTGAAGATACATATATCATTAGACTATTGGATAGCTCTTTATGTCAACCTTATAGGTTAAATTTTGGCTTAATAATTCTTTATAAAGTAGTGCGAGCTTTAATAATCAAAAGTAAAGTTTCTTTAATTTTAATATTTCTTGCAGTATTTTTGTAATCACAGTCCCTCATTTCTTTCATTTCCTAATATATATTGCATAGGCACCACCTATCAATACAATTTTGAAGAATGTTTGTTCGCCAATTTTCTTTTTACATTTCATATGTCTCTATAAATTAATCTTAAAGATGTTTGTTTTTTGTTGTAACATTTAAATTACTAACATAACAGTGTAATAAATTGCATACTGAAATCTGTCTCATATGATTAAGATTTAAATACAACTTGAGGGACTAAATATTGTTGTGGGTCTTGTAAATCACTAACCCACTTCAGTCACTTTCAAGATGATCAGCACTTCATTTTATATTACTACAATTTTATTAGTTTTTTTTTAGTTACTAGTTATTATTTGAATTAAATGAAAAACATACTATTTTATCTGGAATGATACTGTTATTAAGAAAAGAAAAAATATATAAGTTTTACGACAGAAAGAAAGAAACATATAAGATTGCTTATAAATATGTTGATTCATATGATAAGCAAAGAAATGATTTTAAGTGCTTAATGCCATCATGAAAGTAACTTAAATTTATAAACTTTATTCTACCTCTGCAGAATACTAGTAGTTTTCTCTTTCTTCATCCATTTCTGATTGCAGCTACTGATTGTGCGGTAAAATCACTGGTATAGTTTGCTGCGCTCCTGGAGGTGGTTGCGGTGGTAGGTATTGCATATGCTGCGGTGGTATCGGTATATGAGGAGGAATTATAGGACACATTATTGGATAACTCGGAGCATGGCCTTGAGGAGGTGGTGGAGGATATGTGGGTTGTGGAGTACCAGGAGGGTTATAAGTGCCTGGTGTGTGTGGTGGATTAGGATTAGCTGGAGAAGGAGTTTGACTTGGTGGTTGTTGAGCAACATGAGGATGTGGATGTGTATGTGGACCCATGTATTGAATACCAGGGGCTTGCGGTCCTGGTGAGTCATGATGATGATAAGGTGTTGCCATATGTGGCGGTGGTGGTGGTGCCTGAACCATGCGTACCATCTGTTGATATGCTGGTTGACCAGGATAAGGCACCTGGAATGGTGGATGTAGAGGGGCCGGTGCCATTAAAGGCTGTCCAGTTGCCGCCACTACTTGCATCTGAGAAGCTATATCTTGTGCACGATGTTGTGCATGCATTACTGGTACTGAAATCAAAATAACATACAATTTATATCATTATTACAAATGATGAAATTTGTGAATTATATTTTAAAATATTTGCTAATAAATAGAAAATTGAAAATAAGATGTGGATACCTAGATACTGACCCTTCCGGAACCTTGTCACAGGTTGAGCTGGTGGCTGACTGAACGCAGTTGGTGGTTGGCTAGTCATTACATATGCTGGCATAACTACAGTAGCAGGCATTGTTGCTCCAGTATACTGAGGTGTTTGTGGAGTATGTGGTCTACTTGGTGTTGGTGTACTTGGAGATCGCTAAAAATAGATATTTATCTCACATTTTAATATCATTCAATTATTAATTAAATTTCTTATGATTGATAGCTTACCGGTGTAAAAGGTTTAGTATTTGGATTAAATTCTTTAGCATTTGGATTTAATGTTGATTTTTTGAAAGCTGTCGTAATTTTATCAACTGTAGTTTCTTGTGGAGCTTGAGATACAGTAGGTGTACTTGTAGAAGTTTGTTGTTGTGATTGAGAAGGACTTGTAGGTCGCAAAGGTAATGGACCTGGTGGTGGTTTACTAGTGACCACAGTTTCTTCTGAAACAGTTTGATTTTGATGTGATTGTTGTTGTTGCTGTTGCTGTGGAGGGTTTGGATGTTGTTGTAATTGTTGCGGTTGTTGCTGCGACTGTTGGGATGTTGTATGTTGATGAGATGATTGATGATGCGTCTGAGTAATTTGTGGCGACGAATGAGCATCCTGTTGATGTTGATGTTGATGTTGCTGCTGCTTTCTGGTAACTGGCGTTGTATCTTGTGCTGGTGTTTCTGCTAACTTGAAATCTGAAGCAAATTGCCTCAGTTCTGAATGTTGTTCTTCTCTACTACGTGGTGTTGGAACCTTTAATGATATATTTGTTTCATAATTTTTTTAAATATAAAATATCTCAAATATAATTTGTAGATAAAATATTACCTTTCTGTGATCTGACTTATGTGAAACTATCTCACATCGTTGTCCCTCGACCGAATTTTGCTGCTGTAATTGACCATGTTGTTGATGTGATGATTGCTGCTGTTGGTGAGAAGTAGTAACATTCGTTTGTGGAAATGGTGCTGGTGGTGCTTTATCAGCTTGATACACTTGTTGTCTACCAGGACGATCACGTTTTTCCGTATTTATTTTAGATGATGATGTTTGTTGTTGTTGTTGTGGTGGGAAAGTAACTTGTGGTACAGCAGAAGTTGTTTGAGATTGTGGTTGTGATTGTTGAATTACAGGTACTATAAATATAAATTCGTTTAAAAAATATAATCTATACTTTCTTTATTTCTTTTATGAATTAATATAGCATAAATATGATTTGTCAATACCTGGTGGTGGTGGTTGCGTAGTTGGTGGAGGCACAAATGGTGGTGGAGGATTATTATATGTAACCACTACTCCACTGGGTGGCATTCCCATATTTAACGATACCGAGTGTTGCACTGAAGGATGTGTATTTTGCATTCCAATAGGAAGATTCGAAGTTGGAGGAATGTTTACATTTACATTGGACGGAGATTGTTGATTAAAAACATTTTTATTGGCGGTTGCAGATCCTGGTGAAGATGGGGGTTCACTAGATCTCATCAACTTTGAGCTATTTCCATTTTTCTTTTTCAATGGAGGTGGAATATATTTACCTTCAGTGGGTCTCACCTAAAATTATGTGTAATTAATATAGAAAAGATAATTTATACTTTTATTTTATATAACTGTAATAATAGTAAAAAACTGCACCACAGCTGCAAATCTTTCTTCCTCATCTCCATTTTCAAGTTCTAATCTAGCTTTGTAATTTGGTTGTGATTCTATTTCATTTGCAATTTCTGCAGCTTTTTGTTCTTGCTCTTTATAATCTTTTGTATCTTTTCTTTGAAGTGGTAATGTATAAGCAGCTAAAGTTGGTTCATATGTTGTTTGAACTCCATATTTTTGTTCATTTTTACGAAACATATCATCAGCATCCCATCCATTCTGAAATTAATTATTTTCTAATTATATATATATTATTTATATATACTCTTAAATTTATATTAATATAAAAAATACTTACTGTTGTACCATCTAATTTTAAGTCATCTCCATTCATAGTAGCAGGAGGAGCATCCCAAGGTTCTAATTCTTTCTCACCAATTAAGCCATTATATTTACTAATAACAGTATCTGTTCTAAATGTATCACGTATAGCATAATCTAAATCCACATCCTTGGCAGACATAGTAATAATATCTTGTGGTTTAAAAATTAATTTTTCTACTACACTTTCCACACTAATTTTTCCTGAACCTTCTACACGATGAGCCATTTCTAAGACAACATCAAATTGACTTGAGAAAGTGCGAAAAATACCTTCATATATTGATCCATTCAGTGTTTGAATCTGTAATAAAAATTCATTGCAACATAAAGAAACAAGAAATTTATATTATATATTTATATTATATATTTTATAGAAATTTGTATTATATATTTTATTAATAAAAAAATTTATAAACACAATTTATTATAATAAAATTGTTTTTATTATTATTATATTTACACAATAAAAAATTTTATTTATCAACTAATACTAATACCTGTACAATATTGCCAACATGACTGGTTATTGCATGCATGAAATGGGCATTATTGTATACACCTTCAGCAGCAACACATCTTTCTTGTGGACCACGGGCACGTGGTGATCTAAAAAGAAAATTGCATTTAGGAACAAATTCAGGAATACTAATTTTAAATATTAAAAAAAAAATTTTATGTTAAAATATTTAAAATTTGTTCAGTTTAAAAGAAAGCTAAAAAAAAAATATACAAAATAAAATAAAACAGAAAAGAAAAAGTACCTGTTTGTATTTGAACGGTTTTTTCTTTTGCTATTCATTTTGCCACTCGACGAGGATTCTTCGCCAGTGGTTGATGGATTTCTGCCGCCGGTTTGTTGCGGACCTTCTCGTTTCCTAGTGGGGACCGGAATTTTGACTAATTTCCCGGTGACTACTTAACGTTAAAAAATATTTTTGATTGAATATCCCAACGCAGGGAAATATAGAGGATTTTTTTCCACAAACTTCTCGTTAGATATTGAAAATTTCAATTTCAAATCTTTTTCGACCCCAAAATGATTGACAGGAGATACTAGCTGCAACAACTACCAACATTCACGATCGCTTTTCGAGTCACGATCGTTTATAGGTTATGCGCCAATGCTACAGTTATCTAAACACTCGTTTGCGAAAGTCTAGCGCGTGCGTGACTTTCGGATTTTGACAAACACAAGAGTAAAGTGTAAGCAAAGAAAGCAGGAACACTTTGTATTCGAGGAGACGTACGGGGGAACACGGTCTGCTCGACACACGATATCTTGCTGGTGCGTGACGTAACTCCGTTGTCTTTACGCAGGAAATCACCCTTATGGAATTTTTGCGTTGGCTGAATTAGGAAACGAGCAACAATAGTTCTAAATAATGATTTCGGTCACAATATTGTATTCCTATTTAATTAATCAACATGTGGTAAAAGATAAAACTTAGCACAAGTCGCCAGATCAACCTGATCCCGGTGACTGTCAGACAGTCGCCACCTAGTGAGAAATTAATAAAAATTCTGATAAAGATCATCCGCAATTCCTCTCTTGGAGCACCTATTTTCATTAAGGCTTATATTTTCTTTTCTAATAGAAATGCATCTTTAAGTATTGAGTATAATATTAAATTAAAAGAATTTTTTCTCATTAAAGATACATAAAAAATTTGAAAATTAAATAATTTTCCAAAATATTATATATATATATTAAAATATTCAGTTTAAAAAATAATTTTTTATATATTTAATAATTTCTTTTAAATTTTACTCAAGATATGCATTTTTATCGTCATTATAAATAATGTACAATTTTCGAATAATGTTTTTCGTTCTATCAGAAATGAAATTGTCCACTTGATCTAAGATGTGCATGCCTTGAATTATCCATTCAAATCCCTTATTAATCTTTTTCTCTCTATTAGTATATTTATTTGAACGGCTTGATAGAATATTTGAAAGTTCTGTTGAAGCATTTCTTTGTTTTTTCGCAAATATTTTATCAGTTTCCATCATGATTAACTAGTGAACAATTTAAAATGATTTATAAAATATATAATTTTGAAAATTGAACATATTGAAAAAATACAATATTACTTACCATGGATAATATGAAAAGCAACAATAATATTTTCATTTTTTAGAAAATAAGATACATTTCATATTCAAATTCGTACATATATGTAATTGTATTTATAAAAAAAAGAAATATTAAAAATTAATATTTATAAGTGAAAGAAAAAAATGAAGTTAGATTATTATATTCTCAATATACACTTTAGTCAACGTTATTACGATTATTTGGTATGTCTTCTGACCAATTTATTCTTCTTATTACAATATTTCTTAATGAATGGTATGCGCTGACGCTAAATAAATATTTGCATATTTAATATTAAGCAATGCATTAATTCAAACAATGAAGCAATTCATTTTGTAAGTATAATTCTTATTTTATAAGTGATCATAGTATCCTTTCAGATTTGATCAAATAATAATTATATGTTTGATTTTTCTACATTTATACATTATTATACATATAATGATAAAATTTGTTAAAATATTAATGAATGAATGAAGACAGTAATAAAATGAAAAAATAATAAAATTTATCAATTCTATATATATATAATTTAATTTATAATTTTATGTATTTATAATAATAATCTAATAATAAAAATAAAGGAAAATAAATTATATATTATTTGAGATGAAAGAAAATATTTTTCTCAAATTATTAACAATTTTTTATATTTTTTTATTTTTTTTATATAATTAATATATTTTTAATCTTAATAAGAAATATTAATACTAGTCATTTAACTTTTCTGAGCTGCGGCAGTTTGAAGTTGATTGTTTAGATTCTGCGTTGCTTGTACGGCAATATCAACTGCCTGTTTTGTGAACTTTGCAAGGTCTTCTTGTATTTTTCCAGAATGTTGGCTCAGAGATTTGGCAGCTTTGTCAGATTCTTTAAGTAAAGTTTGAACTCCTTGCTGGAATTTACTTTGTAATTCAGCGACTTGTTGTTGAGCATTTGGAATTCCACTACTAATATCATCGACGACTTTATTGAGCATGGTTTTAACATCATTCCATGATCTTTCCAATTCGGGAGTTTTAGTTTTGACCTAAAACAAGTAATGTTTGAATTTCGTTTTTCTTTTTTCATTTTTTTAATAAATTTTACCAAAAAAAAAAAATGATTTTTCTATAAAAATTAAATATTTAAATTTATTAAATCTATTTAATTAAAAAATATTTAATTATTACCTCTTCAGTAACATTCTTTATGTAATCTTGAATATTGTTAACAAAATTGGTGCTTTGATCTTTGACAGTTTTTACAATAGTCTCTTGATCAGGGATATTCCATTGTTCCTGAATTTGTTTCGCTAAATTGTTAATATTTGCTTGAGCCTGGCTTATAAGTTCGCTTAATTGAACATCAGGAGATACTTGAGAATTGGTAGTGCTAGTCGGAGCAACTTTGGCCTCCGAAATCAATATAATACTAAAGATGATCGTAAGGATGTTTTTCATTTTCCTTGTAGGTATTCACTGTGAAACAACCAGAAAGTGACTGATATTGTCAGCTGAAGAGTCACTACTTTTATAGACGATTCTTATCGAGGGTGCACGAGGGCACAAGCAACTATCTCGCTTTGACGATGATGAATTCTGATTCTCCTTTAAATATTTTTAGAAGAAAGATTTGGAAAATTTTTTACCATAATTATTAATATGATTAAATTTTTTAGCAATTTGTTAAAAAGATGATAATCAAAGGAATTCAATTAAAATGCAATGTCATGAATATAAAAATATAAGATTAGGAATAATTATTTGAATTTAATTTTTCATTCAATAATTCTAAAAATTAAAAGTATAATCAAATAAATATTACAATATATTCATTAAACTAATAAATACGCTGATAGTCGATTTTACATAGATATCGATGAGTTAAAGTTCAAAATAAAAACGAATGTCGCTGCATCATTATCTCTATAAAG
Source organism: Apis laboriosa (assembly GCF_014066325.1). Lineage (NCBI taxonomy): Eukaryota > Metazoa > Arthropoda > Insecta > Hymenoptera > Apidae > Apis > Apis laboriosa. The sequence continues at coordinate 890,965 of NW_025221020.1, forward strand.
ATAATATATTATCTTAATAAAGTACAAAAATATGAAAATTATTAAATTAATATTTATATATTTTAATATATTAATCGTTAGAAAAAAAAATAATTTGTATATCTTCTTTTATACGTTGTCATCAGAAATATATGGTATTTCCAAGAACTAATCAATTATATAAAAAAAAGAGAAATATTTACCAATATCTCATGATTTAATCATGTTTGTAATCTTAAAAGTTTATTAATGATTAAGAGTTACGTCAAGAGCACAAGGTCCTATGGAAAAATTTAATTATCGATGCATTTGTTGATTTTTACTTTGCATGACCACTATTCATGCCCATCATTTTTCCGAAGTCCGTATGAAACAACTGGTTATCTATGCGTGTGCTGTCGGTCAATAGAAACCTTGACCGATGACCATTTTAATACTGTTATACGTTATAATACATTGTTACATTTTATGATACATATTATTTGTAATACATTTTCATTGTACGATTTTTATTGTATTTTTCTTAATTATTTATTCTATATCAGAATATTCATACTATAATTAATAATAGTTTAAGTATTAATTAATAATAGTTTAAGAATATCGATTCATGTTTTTAAGTATAACTTATATATATATATATATATATATATATATATATATATTATATTGGGAGAAAGTTTATTAAATGATATAAATCTCCATATATAATTTCGTTTAAATATAATTAATAATAAATTATATAATTTATTTTTAAAAATTAAGAATTTTTTAATTATATATATTTATTAATAATTTATAAAAAATTAAATAAGTTAAGGAAGTTAAAATATATTTCAAAGGATGAAGAAGGAAAAAAAGAATAAAAAGTATGTTATCAATATATCTTTATACATCTTATATATCTTTACGATTTATTCTAAAAATTTTTGTTAAATGATATAATTATATTATATTAATCATTAATTGATTAAAATTCTTGACTTTCTTATATTCATTGTACATAATTTTTTTGTTTCAAAATTTTTTTTTCCAGAAAAATATAAGTACTTAATACAAAATTCAAAATAATAAATGTAACGTTACGTGTTATTATTTGAAAAATAACGAAAAAAGAGAAAATATATAAGATTAATGTACAAATTTTTAAAAAAGATTACTGTTTCGATTAAAAACATAATTTTAGTTTAAAAATTACAGATGCACCATAGATAAGAAAATTATTATGTTGGTCAAATTTAATCACGCAACTTTTCCGCAATCTTCTCTATTTCTTTACGGATATTTTCACCAGCCTGGCCAATAAATGATTTCGCTTTTTCCAAGGCATCATTCAGCTCGGATTTCTCGAGCGCTCCTTTCGCATCATCGAAAATTTGTTTTGCCTTACTCGTTAAATCGTCGAAATTACTTGACACAGATTGTCCCGCATCTTGGGGTAAAGGATTAGCCTAAATATAACAGCATAAATTGCATAATAAAGATTATAAAAATCATTGACAAGAATTAATCCATATCCAAAAATATATTTATACTTACTTGAGAAATATAGATTAGGCAAACGAAGAGAAAAACGAGTAAGAGTGATCGAGACATAATGCGATCGTTTAGCGTGGAGTGGTGAAAAAAAAAATGCGATAGTTTCTGTCAGAGAGACGGTAGAAAACTGCTATGAAAGCTTCGCGCGAAGTATATTGCTACGATAAAATGAATCAAGATCAAAGATCACACTAATAACCACTTAAGCTTTATATACTTGTCAGTTATTCTCAATTTCTTAGTCGTTGGCTAAACCGTTCAATGTATGTACTCACATGCTACTTACTTCTTCCTTCCACCGAAACAAAATGAATCATTCTTTGGATGAATACTTAGTTTTAGTGGAACTAATTATTCCGTACTGCGTCATGATTTATATTTTCTGCACCAAGTCTATCTTTTGCGGAAATTGTGTAATCAAAATATTTTTATTATATCTTGGAATTTTTTGAAAATACACGAAATTTAAGTTTACTTACTTTTATTATAAATTTAATATTTAACTGTTAATGATAATTATGTCGATTATCTTTTCTTTCATTTTAAGATAAATAAATATTATATAATGTAAATTATTGTTAATAGATATACAACAAATTGCTTTTAAATTATTTTATGTTTTAATTTTTCCAATTTTTGATGTTCCTGTATTATGATTCGTAATATTAAGAAAATATTATGAATTGTAACAAATTATAAATGCTTCTATGTCAGAAAATTTATTGATAATTTAAAATTTCTTAAAAAATATAAATAAGGTTTTGGAGAATTATTTTTTATTCTTGAATCAATTTTAACAATATTTTTATTTCAGTTTACATATTTATGAATAATAATTTTAATATATAAATCGTGATTACATACAATAAATTTAATAAATTGTTAAATTGTAAAAATTTTAACAAATTTAACAAAATGATTTCGTATTTCATGAATTATTAAATTTTTAAGTATTAAACATAATATTTTATCTTTGTAAAAAATTTTTCTAATTCACACGTATCTTTAAATAAATTCAATTTAAATTCAATAAAAAAGACAAAAAAAATTACATAAATACCGCGAAAAAAAATTAATTCTGAAGAAAATATCGAGAAAAAAAAATAATGATTAAAATTAAGAACAAAGAACTTTGAAAAAAATTTTTCGAAAAAAGAAAAAGAATAAGAAAATAAAAAAATTAGAAAAAACTATTGGATTTTTTATTCAGAAAAATTGAATGAAAAGTTATACAAATTTGTAAAAGAAAAAAGTATGAATAGTGACAATATATTATCATTTGTTTACATATTTCTTATAAAAGAACAAATACTGAAGATAAGTAAATAAATTGCGAGATATAATTAAAATTATTTTTAGAAATTATCCCAATGGATGAAAGTAATATTTATCCTGTAAAAATATATTTCATTATTATAAATTAATATTCTTAAGTGCATACTAATTTAATTAATTTATAGGAAAAATTTAATTATTGAATTTAATAAAATCTGAGGATCTTTAATTAGATATAAAAATATATATAAAAATTGGTAAATAAATGATAATTATCATATTCAGAAAATAATGAAAATTAATTGTTCTTACCAGAAATTAATAGAACTCCTTATATTTGTATATTTCAGAAATAATTAAAAAAGATTGCTTTGCGACGATATTAGCGTAGATGATATCGAAACATTTAAATTTGTTTTTTCTTCGTTCATTTCATTCACAGACGATTCGATTATTGAAAATATTTCGTTTAACGTTTCCGAGAATCCAGATGCATAAAAACCATTATAAAAAGTTTGTAAAATGTTAATACCTTCTTCTAAAAATACTGTGTACTGATATAATTTTTGTTGAATGTTATTCAACAAATCATTAAATATTGATTCTACCCATATAATTGCATCAAAAAATAAATTTTTTATTTCTTTTAGAGGAGATAATGCTAAATTATAAAGTGAAGTTATTAATTGTTTGCCCAAAATGAACAATTTCTTTCCTATTTCTTTTAAATCTTCAATTTTCTCTAAATAATTAAAATCAAGATGTTCAAAAAGATTTTGTACACGATAGAAAATTTCTTTAACAGAATTTACTAATTTAATTATACTTCTTGCAATAGGAATAAAAATAGGGATAGATTTTTTTATATTATTAATTAAGATTTTTATATTTTCAGGATTATGTAAAAATTCTTCTAAATTGGACAATTCGACCTCTACTATTTCAGGTAAAGTAGTTTCGTTAAATATAAGATCACCAAATGAAATTATATCTTGTGCTATGTTAAATAGCCAGATCAATGGAGATTCAGGTTGTAAATTATTTACTGCAATTAAGATGTAATGAAAAAGTTTGTTCAGCTCACAAAAAGATTCATGAATTATAATTTCAATTATATGCTGGTAACCATAATTTAAAGCCTCTGTTTTGCAGGAATAATTTTCTAATGTTTCCAGAAAAGATGAATTTGATTGAGAATAATCAACTTGCGTTTCAGAAAATTCATCAATACATTTCGATAAAAAATTTTCTAGTTTTGGCAAGTTTTTTGAGTTATCTTCAACGTTCTGAAAATGTTCAACTCATTAATAAATTATTTTAATTTTAAAAAGAAACGTAATAACAATAATAAAACATAAAAATCACACACCAGTTCTTTTTCTCTTGTTTCATTTTCAACCTCTGGATTATCCTTGTTACGAAAGTTTGGATTCTCTGCTATCAAAATGTCTTCTTTTTTATATGATCTTGATGGGATTTGTAAAGATTGTAAAATAACAGGTAAACTATGATGCAATGTAGACAAAGAATTTTCTATTTTTTCCTTAAATTCTGTTATTGCGTCAGTTTTTTCGATAATAACGATGAATATTATGGTATTTAATACCACGTAAAATAAAGAGAGATTCGACACTTTATTCTTCATTTTTTCAACTAAAATATTGCAACTTCAATCCATTTTGATTGATGAAGACAGCTTCATATACTCGGAGAATTGATATTTTATTTAAGAAAATTGCACGCACAACGTGCGCAATTTCAAAAGTAGAGATTAATAAGTAAGATAAATGTGATTATGGTATGATTCTACGTGCATATATACCTTCAGAAAATAATTAAAAAGCACGTATTTGAATCTTCAGCGATTATTTATGCGCATTAAATAATATACGATAATAATATAAGAAAAAAAGAAAATATATACAAAATATAAAAATATATTATATTTATTATATATATTTTTATACGTTCATTTTATTAGATAGATAAAAAAGTTTTGAATTTTTCATCATTTTTATATTTCAATATATTATATTTTATTATTAATATAAATAATTCTGTAATTATTAAATTTATTGACATTGACACGATGATGATGATGATGATGATGATGATAATGACAATGATGAAACTTCACAAGCAGGAACGAGTACTCGATCAATTCGAGATTGAAGTCCTTTCAATCGTTGAACTTGTTTCATTTCGCATTCAGAATTACTATTGATATAATAAAAAAAAAAAAAATTTACAATTACATTTATAAAAGATTAAATATTTGTCAATTAGAAATACTCACTAATTATTTTTGGTCGTAACTGGAACGTTTTCAATTTTAAAGTTATAATTTTTCATAGATGGAAATGATGGAGAATTAACAGGAGGAACATAAGTATTGTACGTATAAACTTTACCACGTAAGGTATCTTCGACGTACTTTTTTTCTGTTGGTGATGGAGTACTACATGGAATGTCCAATGAAATTGGATATTCAATACGACGTGGCTCAATATATGTATCAGGAATCATTTTAAAATTCAATGACACTGGTATTTTTTCCTCTTTTTGAGGTGCTTTAGGCCCCTGAAATTTATTTTATTACAAGTTATCAGAGAGTTTTATTTTGTAAAATTAATAAATAGATATTTATTATTAATTTATTCTTTACTTCTATCTGAAAAGGTAATCGACGAGATGTAACGCAAGGTTCACCGTAAGTCACTATTTTAGCACCATTGTAATCTAAACTATAACAGTTTTCCAAGACACAAACTGAATAAACGATGAAAATCCAAGTTATCGTTTCTGAATTCATATCGATATCCTAAAATTCACAGTTCGAAATGTAATTAAACTGCGTCCAACGATTTTACGTGCTTAATATATATGTATTTATTAAAAACAATTGATCTTCCGGTTAATTACCAAATTAAACGATACATCGTATTATGCAATTTATAAATATGTATAATTAATAAAGAGTAAAAAAGTATAAAATTTTTCCTAAAAATTTCGTAATTTTTAAATGTGTTTGAACAAAGAGCAGTATGAAATTTCTACTTGCGGAAGTAAACTGCGAAAATATTTGACAGTGAAATAAAACACATACCGTTCTCTAAGAATTTTAAATACAACTGTTTTATATCAATCAGTATGGGAAGGTATAGATCGTTATTAAGATTTATTATTTATAAATTAAAACTTTTATAGATACATTACTGTATGATTTCGGTACATCGATTATTACTGAAATATCTCGTACGATTAATATAGTCTGGTTTTTAATTTTATCATATTATAAATATTAAAATAATCGTGATAGTGAAATAGAATGTTTATTTTATTTTGAATAAAATATATAAAAAAATCATGTAAAAGAAATAAAAAGAAAAACTTGAAGGAAATTATAAAATATATACATATATATATATATATATATCTTTCCCCATTTTTTATGTTATATTTTGATTAAAAAATCCTTCTTCTTTTTAAAATTTCATAAAGTATTGATACATTCGCTTAAATTATGAAACTCGAAAAAAAAAATTATTTAGATATAACAAACACAACTCTTAGAACGAAAAATTTTTATTCTAATAAATTCTAAAAACAATAATGAAATATAATTGTATGTATTTTAATCATTTCATTATTTATATAATCATTATTTCATTTATGTATTTTAATCATTTCAAATTTTAATCTAAATGATTAAAATTTCAAAAATATATTTATCTATTCAAAAATAATCCTTTAGATAATATATTTAATATATTATAATTATTCGAAAAAATAATTGTTTTTTTAAAGAAAAAAATATTCTTTTTTTTAATATCATGGCTATATTAATAATTTTTACGTTGTACTAAAATTATATACTATATTATATTCAAATTTTTTATTTAAATAATTTAATTATTAAAAAAATAAAATAAAGTATTATTATATAATAATTATATGCTAATAATTACTAATTATTATAATAATTTTTTATTATTATAATATTTTTTATGAAATATGTATAAACACAGTTATTAAAAAAACATAAAATTATATTTTTAATATTATTTATTTTTATTATTATTAGTATTATTATTATTATTATATAAATAATCAATAAATAATTATCTTTTTTAAATTTCATATAAACTTAATATAGATATTATATAGAAAATTTTATTTATTTCATTATTTGATTATTTGGTTTTTTTTATAATTTCTTAAATACAAAATCAGTAAATATTATATATAGTTTTAAATAAATTTATTGATATAATATAAAAAATAATATATAAAATAATATGTATAAATGTAATAATCAAAGGTATAGAATTAATATTATAAAAATTTGTTTATTACAAGATACATATTTATATAATTTAATCAATCCTTTCAGTTATGTATATAATAGATATTATAATCTATATAATATAATAAAAACCAATAACAAACATTTTTCATTTTTTAATTTTTTCATTTATTAACAAAAAAAAATAAATAATTTTTCATTTATTAACAAAAAATTTTAATGTACAATTTTAGTATAATTTGAACTTAAAAAATCAAATCTTGCATTATTTGATATATTATGTTGGACATGACTTAGATCCTGAAGTCTGAAGTTCCATATTTTCATTAAAAAGATTTTCTTGGACTATTATTCTGCCTGGAATATAATCTGGTCTAGATGGTCCCAAAGATCCACATGGTTCTTCTTCACTCTCATCAATTTTCATATTGCTTATTCCTTGATTATAACTTGTAGATTTTGGATAATTTGCATTTACTGGTGCATAGCCTAAATCTCTGTAAATAATTAGTAATATAAAATTAATAATAATTAAATTACATATTCTTTAATATGCGTAAATGTGTATATAAATATTAATAAAAATATTAACAATTTTAAGTAATTATTTTAAGTCATTACTCTTTCTTACTTGTAAGTAATAAGACTTTCTGACATTTGATTAGAAGTTTCTTCTTGTGTTATACTTTCACGTTCAATTGCTTCAAGTTCTGCTAATTTAGCCTCTTCTTGTTCATCATAGGAACCAATAACAACAGTTTTTGGAGGTGCTAATTTTAATTCTACAACAGGTTTGTTAACTGTTACTAATTTTTCTTCTGCAATATCAAGAATTTGATTTTCATTTTTTACATCAGTTGGTAGTGTTCTATGACCAAAAGATAATTTATCTTCTGGAACAAATTGTTTTCCTTGTCTATAAATTACATTTGGCGCACGAAGATTTTTGTATGCAAGAGTAAGAGAAACTGCATCTGCTGGCATTGCTGCTGGATATGAATTATGATCTTGAATTTCATCTGAAAAATATATAATTTTTTTTAAATTTTTATATTTTATTAAAAATTACAATAATATATTTAATAATTATTAAACCTGTAATATAATCAAAACAATCTGAAGAACTGCTGCTCATTTTTGAATATTGTTTTTGTCCATTTCCATTATTTAAATTAAAAATAGGTAAATTATTATACATTGCAGAATTTGTTTCAAAGTTCATATTTCCATATGAATTAGATGTACTAAATGATTTGGGATCAGAATTAGATATAATTTCAGTTTTTCCAATAGCTGTGTTTATACATGTTTCATAAGGAATTGAAGGAGGACAACATACAAGTTTGCCAGGATAAGCTGGTGTAACCTTAGTTTTTTCTATTAATTTTCCACTATTAGGTTCTATTGGAAGAGGATAACATAAATCTCCAATTGGTGAAAATCTAAAGATAAAAATTTAATATATAAGTTTTTATATGATTCTTGATTTTAAATATAGTTTAAATTTTATCAGTTTTATAAATATTTATAACTTTAAATAAATTTATTAATAAAAAAAAACATGTACCTAGGTGCAACATTGCCATTGAAATTATTAGAATCTTCCAATGTTTCTAAATTTTGTTTAGATTCATTAGAATTATCAGAATTAGTTGAACCAGAACAGCTATATGCAGTTGCACTACTTTCACTTTGTGTTTTTAAATTATTGTTATTGTATGTATTTTCATTACATCCACAAGTATTGCTCTTTGAATCACTGCTACTTTGAGGAATAGAGTTGCTATTACTTTGTGAATTAGAGCAATCAGTTTGACTAATTTTTGCATTTGCAGCATTCTTGATTTCTTGTGGTGATACATAATGTGTAGGTTTTGGTAATTTTGTAGCTTTCACAACAACCTCGTTAGAAGTGCAAGGATTTGAACCTATAAGCAATATAATTGAGTTATTAATCTTTAAAAATTGTTCTATTACAATTAAATTTTCTAATTATATTATATACCTTGTCCCAAACTACCGCACGTACATTCCTTATTTTGTACTTGAACTATTAAATATGCTATTGTTAAGATAAAAAGTGTATTCAATATTGAAGACTTCATATTGATGAGTATCTTCTGAACATTCTGATTCATTCTTTTTTTTTAAACGCTTTATATATACAAAAAAATCTGAATTTAAAGATAAATTATGCAATTTAATAGCATATTGCATTTCCTGTTATTTTTTAAAATACTATAAAAACTTCCTGTATTTTTAAAAAATGGACATTTAAATAACATTTGAATAGTAAATATATTTGATTAAATTTTGATGGTAATGTAAACGAATATATATATGTATTGGATATAATTTAAATTACGATACAATATGTTTAATGAATTGAACGTTGTACGTGATAATTTGATGAATCGGTATTTCCGTGTAACTTCCATGTTATTGTTTATATATATGTCGCGGGACAAAATATTTTAATTTTCGGTTTGGTATCAATGAAGACATTATTTTTTAATATGCATTTTATTATAAAATATGAATTTAATGAATACTAAAGATGTATTTATTTACATTTGTTATTCTATTATATAATAATATATTTACAGTTATATACAATACATTATATGTTTTTACATCTTACTTATTAAAAAAGTCTGCTGCTCTTTGCCTTTGAAGAGGCAAATTAAGCAAATTATCGGTAAGAACAGAATCTTGACATCGTGTATTGCTGTTTTCAAGATGATTTTCAGATTTTAAAACTGTATTTATTCGTGGAGTGCTGGGTGTTCTGATACCTATTGATGGTGTCTTTAAAGATGATATCCTTCGTGGAGTTGGTGTACTTGCTATACGAAGTTTTTGAGTAGCTAATCTTCTAGCAGCTGGAGACATAGTACTCAAACGATCCATAGTTGATCTAGGTGATGGACTAGATAAAAGAAGATAAAAATCAGTATAAATTTTTTAAACAATTAAATAACACAAATAATAAGGAATAAATATTTACGTTGCTAATGATTTTCTTGCTGCTTCTAAAGCTTTATTTTTTCTATCTCTATGTCTTTCACCAGCTTTTTCTGCTAGTTGTAATGCAAGTTGCTCTCTTTTTGGAGGTTCTGCCATTCTAAATGATGGTCCTTGACTTGTTCTCAATAATGGTGTATCCCCTCCATCTAATCTGAATGGTGTACCTTCTATTTGACCCCATGTCATTAAAGGACTCTCACATTCTCCAGGTCTTGGACTTGGAGTTGCTACAAAGCTAAATCCATTTATTCTAGGTGTTGGATTTCTTACAATTTCTTTGCCATCAACTCCTATCTTCCCATCATTAGCCTTTGATTGATTTTTTGCTAATTCATTAATAGTTTCTTTATTTTGCTGTTCATTAAAAGGATTAATTCGAAGTCTCGTATTTTCATGTACTACTATTTGTTTTTTCTTAGCTAAATCTATTCTTTCATCAGGAGTTAATTCTACTCCATCAGGAACATACATAATGTAATTTTTATTTTTATAATTCCAACTATCTAATTGATTTTTGTTATCATTTTCAAGAGCTAAGGTATTTGAATTTTTATCATTTTTCGATACTTTAGAATTCTCTTCAGCTTTATAAAGCCAAGCAAATTTAAGCTTTAGTCTTTTTTCTGCTTCGATCATCATCTCCTCAAAACTTGCATTATCTTCACTTGTATGAGTACTCAAATATGCATCCAATCCAGATGTAAGCTCTGTTTTGTCTTTATCTTTTATAATTTTATCAACAGGTGTATCTTTTGATTCTTTTGAAGACTTAAATTGTTCATCTTCTGATTCAATTTTATTCATAGGTGTTTCAAATGTAGCTGGACTAGCAGGTCTTTCAGTTGTTGGACGTCCTGAACTATATTTTTCATAAAGTTCTCTCATTCTTTTCACATCATTTTGTTCTAATGCATCTAAATATTGATTTTGTGCTTGAAGTTTATCTAAATGTGGAAAAAAATCTCTTTGAATAATTTCTCCCATCCTTTTTATATATGTATCTTCATCTAGGATTTTTGGTTGTACTTTTTTATGTTTTTTTGCAACACCTAATGGTTTTTTAAATACAGCTAAGTCTTTCATATTTTTAGCTACTTCCAAAGCTTGAGATCCTGGAGTATCCATTCTTAAATTTAAAATAGTAATATATGCTTAAAAAAAAAATAAAAAATATTAGTAATTAAAAGTAGTTAAAATATAATAAAAATAATTTACTATATAGATTAAACAATTGACACATACATTTGTAAAAAAAAAATTAAGGTTATGTATTGGAACGTCTCAAACGTTTTTACTTTTAGATTTGAATTTAATTATATTCATAGTTTATATTCATTTTTAGACTTAAATAAATTATTGCTAATAGTTTCAATCTTTTTACAATTGTTCATACACTTATAAATGAACACGTAACACATATACATAGAACTTCAAACAAAAACACTACTTGTAAAACAATTAGCACAGATGAAGTTGGATAGAAAAATACCCAACATTTAAAGCATTTTGTATCATGCGTTAAGATATTTTGTCATTTTTAAAATTACGATTCGATTCGGATTTAAATCATAATTAGTAACGATTAAAATTGAAATTAAATTCCAATTTAAAATTATGAATAAAAAATAGCGAAAATATTACAGAACTATTATAGAATTTAAATGCCATCACTGTTGCCAAGCGATGGTACTTCAAAACACTCATATCATATATCAGAGTATATGTTTTTTATAAAGTTATTATTTTAAAAATATATTGTAAAGCCAAAAATGTAATATTTATATTCTTTATATTAAAGTTTAAGACACGTAATGAATTTTGAAAATGATGAAAATGTATTCAATTGATATACCATATTTTCTTTGAAGTCACGTGTTAAACCAAGTATAGACAAAGAGGTAAATTCATATATAAAAAAGATAGAAATTATAGAATTAGCGCCATCTCCAGAGTTGCGAATGAAATACACAAATACAAGGAAAAGAGATTGAATTGATTTAGTGCTATCTTTTGAATTCCAAAAATTTTTTTCAAAAATATTGAATGCCTTAATTTTTGCTCTATTTTATCCTATCTTTGAAAAAATATCTTTTCAGTACTCAAAAAATGGTGCTAAAGGCCAATACTTATTATATCTTTATTCTTTTTTCACTATTTTCTATCTTTTTTTTATATTTCATTTGTGGTACTTAAAGTAAAAATAATGCTAATTTTTATTACATCTCTATTTTTCTCACACATTTTGCTTTTTTTATTTATACTTTCCAAAGATATTTCTTCAAAAATATTTAATATTATTCTTCAATTTTTATTCTACTTTATTCTTTGAAAAAATATCTTTAATACTCAAAAGATGGCAATAAAAATCAATTCTTTATTATATCTCTATCTTTTTTTTATTATTTTCTATTTTTTCTTTATGTGTTTCATTTGCGGCATTCTAGAGATGGCGTTAATTTCACAATTTTTACTTTATTTCTATCCTTCTTACACAATTTGTTCTCCTTGTTTCTACTTGTTTTACAAAATTTATGGAAATATTTGCGAAAAGATATCAGAAAAATTATTTATTTATTATTATTTATATAATATATTATTATTTTTTATGAATTGAATATAATTCTTGCATTCGTTATTATAAGTCGTAAATATAATATATATATAATAATATAATAATAATAATATAATAATATAATAATATAATATATTTAAACATTAATTTTTGTATAATTAGTATTTTATAATATGAAACATAAAATTAAATATTACGTTCATTTTATATCTTATCTCTATAATTGTAATCTAACCAACGAATGGTAATACATGCTACATTTATTATGTGTCATGTGGCGCCATTGCATATCTGTTTATAGTTAGAATTTAATAAACTAATTAATTTACTTATTATCGTCTTATTATATTGTTATATTATCGTTATTATATTATTATTTTTTAATATTAGTGAATAAATTTAATATATTTTAAATGCAACAATTAATATTAAGAAAAATTATTTGTGATATTTTTTTATTTGAATTAAAAATTATAGAAACGCACTTACAAAGAAAGAAATATGAACAGAAACAATAAATTATTAAAAAATAATTTTTCATTATTCTGTTAATAAAATAAGATGTATTAAACGCATATATATACATTTTTTATAATATAACTCATAAATTATTTATGATTTTTTTTAAAAAATATAATTTTAGATTTCAAATTTAACAATAATTTTTACAAATGTTACAAAAATTACATAGCATAATGTTTAAAACATTAAATAGTAATAAGATTTTCTTTGCACAGTTATCAATAAAAAATCAAAGAAAATATCAAGGCCGTTCGATGTGATCACATTACGCTACACAATAGAAATTAAGAAAAATAAAAATTCGATGGGATAATTGACATACCGTGCAAGTACGGCCCTGGTTTTGGCCACTCAGTAAGTAGTTGAAGTGATATTTTGGTCGAGCTGGGACAGTGGGATGGGATATGATTGCCTTCTCGTATTGCCGTGGCTTGAGACATGGACTCTCGGAAGAAAAGAGGAAGAGAGACCGAGCAAAATGATCCGAGAGGCTCCGAGGTGTTGGAAAGGCACGATGAAAGACATATGAGGATTCCAGCGGCGAGATAGGATATGCCTGCCGACTCTCTCTCTATGTTACAGCGAAAATCTTTTGAGATTCACTTTATACGTATTACTTTTCTTTTGTCTGCTTTTTTTCGTAAAATTGGCAAGTATTGGATTGTGGCGAAAGAATTCTGTAAAAACATTGATTCATTCACATGCTTGATTGTGATTTTATGTCAATTTTTTTTTTTTTATAAAAAATGCTACAACTAAAAATATATCAATAGTGAATAAAATAAATTAATGTCAACAAAATTTAACATAAAGTTTAAGTGGAGGATTGAAATTCTTGAAACTTTATAGAGCACGTGGTTCTTCGTGTCAACTTCGGGTGTAAGAAAGACGTCCTTCTATTTACGACATAAGGTAAACTTCTTTTAAGTCTTATGGTTCACGGTCAGTGTCTGTCTTCAGATACTTCGCTTGCTTGGACAGTTTTCATGGCGCTAACAGACATGTCCGTCTTTCTTCCTGTTTTCTTCCTACCATACATATTTCAATAAAATTAATTCTCATTATGCATTCCAGGAAGTAATATATATGCGAGGAAAATAGAAAAAATAGGAACGTTTGCCATTTTGGCTCAAACTTAAATTTATGATCAAACCCAATTTTAAATCATATTTGTTCCAAGTTACTTGTCGTCGTGCAATTAAGGAGGATGAGTCGACAACCGGTAATCTATAGTGATTTTATTATTGCTAATAAGTCTGTAGCATAATTATGCCCATTACTTTTCAACATAATATATTATATCCAATGTTCAATTTCTGTTTAATAATAAATCAGTGTAATAATAAATTCCATTTTTTTTTTTTAAATTTAACGAAATTTATTTTCTCTAAAATAAGATATATAATTTGAATTAAACAATAGCCATTATTTTAATGTAATTATTATTATACAATGTAAATATTAATTGATTAAAATAAGAAAATATAAACTATTAATCTATGTTTCCCAGATTTAAATTCAATACTTAAATAAAAGTCGAGTTACTTATGGCGCAAAAGAAGAGTGGTGATGACGAAGAAATTTAAGAAGTAGACAGAGACGAAGGTTGCAGACGTAAAGCATAAACAGTCGAGGTGCGATTTGACGCACGCTCGGGCCATCCAAGGCACATCTCGCTCGCTGAACGTACGCTTTAAGAATCCCGAAGAAGCGACCAGCCCGATGGCTGGAATCTGTAAATCTGTCATTGCAGCCATATTCGTGTGGCTGGTACCGCAGGATATGAACTTCTGCTCGTCGTATATGCCACCATCGTACGAGACTCTAGATCTACACGCTTCTCTTCTTTTGAGAGCTTTGCACCGAAACGGAAGCTTCTCCCTATCTCTCGAAATAACAAATATTCTTTTTGTCTTCACGAATTTTTTTTTTACTTATATATATATATATATATATATATATATATAATAACAAAACAGAAAAGTTTTCTTTTTCAATTTTCTTCATTTGCTATAAGATTTTGAAGAATTTTCCGATTATAATTAATTTAAATTTTTTTCATTTAACGCATTTAAATTAATTTTCACTTTTATTATAAAAAATAATTAAATGAAACTTAATTAGTACGTAGAAGAAAAGTTGTACCGTTGAATTGTTCATTCATCCACACTTTTCAGAGTTTTAATCTATTTTTCTTTTTTTTTTTTGAGCGACCAATGAATGCTCGAGAGTGGAGTGCGGTTCTTGTCGAAGGTATAAAAACCCTTTGGTTGTATCAAACTGCATGGAAACTATAAAAGCTCCTGGCAGTCGCTGCACGTATACGCAGTATTCCCTCTGGTAGCTAGCGATGACGGATTCATGGCTCGTGGGATAACGCAAGACCTCACCCCAAGATGTTTCGGTTTACGGATGCACGCTCTTCCTTGCTTTTTCTTCCTATTTCTCACCTTTTTTTCTTCTATCCACTGAGCGATTCATTTGTCGGTCTTTGATCCGTAACCAACAAGCTACTACCGGAAAATTAGCCAAATTTATTTAGTTGCTTTCCTTATCTCGCTATCTGTCATTTTATTCTTCTTATTTCTAATGCTACCTATCATTTCGTCTCCTATTTATAATAGAATTTCATTCATTTCATAACGTTTGGATGATCAAACAAAAAGGTGAAAAATGTATTTCGTTCAAACTCCACCAATTTACTTACTTATTTTTTTTTTTCTTTCAAATAGTATTTTATTAATTTAATAATTAAGAATGATAACATATTGAACATGAATATTGAATATTGGAAAGCTATAATTTTTTTTCTAGATATATGTATCTTTTTTAATATCCATTTCTTATAAGTTTTATTCATTTAAGAAATATTTTTTATTTTTTTTTTTTTAGGCAAAGTGATAATTAAATTTATCAAACGATGAATCATTGTCATAATCGTAATTGAATTCATCAATCATCAATTGGAATACGATTATCGGAGAAGACCGATTTCTTCATATCAGTTTGAAAAACAAATCTGCAACGATGAGATTAATTCCAGAAGTGGAGAAAAATGCCACCAGCAGCGCAGTGTCACCTAACCCTGCCAGGGGTTAACTTCTATAGAGCTAGTACCTACGAGGAAGATGAAAGAATAAGCGAAGGATAGGCCGACGGCCGCTTTTTATTACCGGCGCCGTCACGCGTCACCGATAAGCGCGGTCTTTCTGTAGCCGAAAAGTCTATGCTTGCACCGGTTCTTCCGAAACACCGAGATTTCTTCTTTTCTTCTTTACTTTTGCTCCTCGTATCCCCAGTTAAAAGAAAGTTCTATTTCTTTTACGAACGCGCGCTAAGAATCTTAAAACTTTGTCCAACTATCCTACAAGAACATGTTAAAAGTATAATAATTATCTTTATCTATTTTATTTATTATAAATTAGAAAAGAATATTCAAAATTGATTATTATTCGAATATAATTTAATATTAATATGAAATTGATTGATATATATTGTTTTGAATATTAATTTAAAGAGAAATAATTATATTTTGTTTTTATTCTATTCTAAATTTTTATTTCTATCTTTTTCTTTGCAAAAAACATGCGCAGATTACGAACGACTTTGTTTTGTGAATGCACGAGGGAAGATGTTCACCAAGAGTCATTAAGGATATGCTATACTGTAATATGTTTACACAACGAGCTTCTTCGCGTCGCCATCAATCATGGTGCACGTCGGTCTATCCGTTTTTCTACGCTTAGGAACCGACAAACTGCTACCTCGCTTTGTTGGCATTAGTTTGTCATTTCTAGCAATCTTGATGTCAAAATTATGCACCACGTTCATTTAATGAACGTTTACCAAAATCATTTCGAGCAGCCATTTGGTAAACTTCTTTGACAAATTTTGAATTCAAGAAAAAAAAAAGGATAGTTTATATATATAGAAGGGAATCACAAAAGAGAATATTTGTAAGAGATTGTGAAATAATTATGTGAAAAAATTATGCACCACAATTTAATGAACGTTTACAAAATCATTTTCAGCAGCCATTTGGAAAACTTCTTTGACAAATTTTGAATTCAAAAAAAAAAGAAAAAGAAAGGATAATTTAAGAAAAAGGAGTTATGTATATAGAAGGAAATCACAAGAGAGGATATTCATAAGAGATTGTAAAATAATTATGTGAAAAAATAATGTACCACGTTCATTTTGAGTTCAAAAAAAAAAAAAGAAAGGATAATTTAAGAAAAAGGAGTTATGTATATAGAAGGGAATCACAAAAGAGAATATTTTTAAGAGATTGTGAAATAATTATGTGAAAAAATCATGCACCACAATTTAATGAACGTTTACCAAAATCATTTTGAACAGCCATTTGATAAACTTCTTTGACAAATTTTGAATTCAAAAAAAAAAAAAAAGAAAGGATAATTTAAGAAAAAGGAGTTATGTATATAGAAGGGAATTACAAAAGAGGATATTTTTAAGAGATTGTAAAATAATTATGTGAAAAATTATGCATCATGTTCATTTTGAGTTCAAAAAAAAAAAAAAGAAAGGACAGTTTAAGAAAAAGGAGTTATGTATATAAAAGGGAATCACAACAGAGGATATTTTTAAGAGTGTGAAATAATTATATGAAAAAATTATGCACCACAATTTAATGAACGTTTACAAAATCATTTCCAGCAGCCATTTGGTAAACTTCTTTGATAAATTTTGAATTCAAAAAAAAAAAAAGAAAGGATAAGAAAGGATTTAAGAAAAAGGAATTATGTAGAAAAATTTAAGAAAAGGAATTATATAGAAAGGAATCACAAGAGAGGATATTCATAAGAGATTGTAAAATAATTATGTGAAAAAATTAGGTACCACGTTCAAAAAAAAAAAGAAAGGATAATTTAAGAAAAAGGAGTTATGTATATAGAAGGGAATCACAAGAGAGGATATTCATAAGAGATTGTGAAATGAACTAATTAAAAGTTCTGAATAGTTGGTATTAATATTTTTTTTTCTCATTTTCTTATATAAAGCTCTTATTTTTCTTTTTTTAAATATGTTGTTTAACATAAGCAAGGCAAAAAAGTTTCGAAACACAATGGTACATGATACTTGTCGAATAATTTATTAAGGCACTTAATAGCCGAGTTCTCTCATGGGTTGTCACGGTGCGTTTACTTTCCCGTCTTGGCTCGAGAGCGTTTTAAGCTCGTTTGGCATTTCAGACACCCTGTATAAATAGATGCACTTTGCTCCTACAAAAGGCACTTTCTTTTTCGACTGACTCGCTACGGACCTACGACACTAACCGATTTGTATCACGCAATTTTATCATCGTGAACGCCAGTCGATCTTTATTGTATATATATATATATATATATGTATATATATCTTCACAAGATCCTCCAGTAAATCATTTGTATAATCATTTTTCATAAATCTTATAAATATTCTAAATAATATGAATCATCGAGTTTTATATAAGTATCTTTAAATAAATAGAGAGAGTTTACAACATCATATATAACAATTATTTACTCGGGGATCTTGAATCTCGAGAAATATAATAAACATATATTTCCATACAAACCTGATAAGACACTTACGTTACATACGTGTATAATTTAAATAACTCTATATCCTTAAGGCTAGTTTACATTATATCTTTGATACAAACATTCGAGCGAATGTTTCTTATTTATTTATTTCGTATATCTTATTTAAACGTAACTCGTTAAATTAACTCATATAAATTCATTCATTCTTCAGTGTAAAAACTTATCTTCTATCACCTGACACGTTATTATCACGTTACTTTGGTATCGACGAATCAACGAACGCTCCACTAATTTTCTCCAATTTTAATAACTTTTTGCTTCTTTCTTTCTTTCTTTCTTTCCCCTTCTTCTTCTTCTTTCTTTTTCATCTTCGATTTAATAGATAATTATTTTTATCCACTATTCGAATTACGATCACAACGATTCACAAATTTTACCGTGTCATTCTCTGATTCTCAGGGAGGGAGGATGATCCGAATTACCGTGGCCCGTGATACAATGACGGTCCAGGATGAGAATGATGAGGATAGTGGATGGAATTCATGTGCGCAGTCGGTTGCCCATGGTGTCCCGCGTATGGCCAAGGCCCGGCTGCGGTTGCTCCGTAAAATTGATGATGCTCTTGGCCCGATGATATGCTTGGAATTTGCACTGTGGGTATAGCGTTCACGTAGTTGGACGACAAAACGCTGCCACTTCCTGTCGCGGCCCTCTTCGCCGGATTCTGCATCCCCGGGACAACCGCAACCGGCTCGCACTCGTCCGACTCGCAATCCCGAAAACCTTTCGCGAACGGATTGCTCGCGATCTTCAGCTGCGTGATACGATGATTCTGATAAGCGGTGACGGCGGTGAATCGCGTCTCGGGAAAGGTGAATGTTTTAAAATTCTCGGTCCGTGGATCCGGGGCAGAGCCCGGTGGCGAGGGCGCCACCACTACGTGGCATCGTGGCTGATATCGATGCATCGAATTCAAGATTATCTGTAAACATTGATGAATCGAATTGAAACGAATTTATTAGCTACTAGTTAACCTAAAATTTTTCTCTTTCGCAAGAAATCATGCGATTATAGCGATATGTGTATAATCGGGATAATAATAAAAAAATAATAATAATAAGTAATAATAAAAAGAGAAAAAGAGAAGAGGAAAAGGGAAGAGAGGAGAGAGACGAATTTATTAGTTACTAGATTTGTTAACCTAAGATTTTCTCTTTCGCAAGAAATCATGCGATTATAGCGATATGTGTATAATCGGGATAATAATAAAATAATAATAATAATAAATAATAATAAAAAGAGAAAAAGAGAAGAGGAAAAAGGAAGAAAAGAGAGAGACAAATTTATTAGTTACTAGTTAACCTAAGATTTTCTCTTTCGCAAGAAATCATACGATTATAGCGATATATGTACAATCGAAATAATAATAAAAAAATAATAATAATAAGTAATAATAAAAAGAGAAAAAGAGAAGAGAAAAAGAAGAGAGAGAAGAGAGACGAATTTATTAGTTATTAGTTAACCTAAGATTTTTCTCTTTCGCAAGAAATCATAATGCATGCGATTATAGCGATATATGTGTAATCGGGATAATAAAAGGAAGAGAAAAAGAGAAGAGGAAAGGGGGGAGGGGGGAGGAGGGCGAAAAAAGAGAGGAAAAAAAAAGAAAGGCACACGTGAGGATCTTCCTTCTCTGAGAGAGGAAGGACTACCGCAGGGGGGCGGTCACAATGTTTGACAGCCACAAGAGACTCGGTGACTAATTAGTGTAAAAACTAACCCCCCCCGATTTTCTTCAGCAATCCGACACCCTCGTCCTTCCTCTTGCACACACTTACCGCGGCATATGCTAGGGCATGTGTTTCTTTGAATACACGGAAAAAGGAGTGCTGGATGTGAGGGGGAGGGGGAGGTAGAAAGAGAGAAAGAAGAGTCATCCTCACGATGCGTACGGTGTGTGTGGCCTAACCTAAAATCTCTTTGGACGATTGCGATTTTTCCTCCTTTTTTCTTTTGTTTTTTTTTTCCTCTTCTTTCTTTCTTTTCTACTTTTTATTCATTAATATCATTCGATCACGTTTCATTTCTTAAATATTTTTAAATTTCATTATTCTTAAATATATATCTCTTTTTTTTCTTCTTGTTAAAAAGCGATAACATTCGAACAGTTATGTTCATTCGCTTTGAAAATACGAAACCGCCAATTAAGAGAGTGAAATCGTTAAGCGTTTCAACGCTGAATTCCAATTTTTTTTTTTTTTTTTTTTTTTTTTTTTTATAAAACCCGGTGGTACGCGTTTTCGAGCGCAATTAAGGGAACAAACTGTTCCATAGCGCGTGAAAGGGATCCCTCTTTCCTCTACGAGTCAAAATTTTTTCCGCGCGGAAAGCAATAAATTTTCGTGTGGAACGCGAGCTGCAAAGTTTTTCGTATTTTGACAGTGCGCGGTGTTCAAAATAAAATCCATCCGATCAAAACAATCTCGTGTTTATCTCGTATTTATCTTCTTTTGTCGAATAATTTATGTGTGAAATTTCTATTCTTTTTTTTTTTTTTTTTTCTATAAAAATTATTAAACTCTAAGTAAATAATATAAATCGAATTTTCGAATAAATCTGTTCGTTAAAATTTATCGATTTATTGATTCGCGTTTAGAATAATCCACGATACACCACATCCATCGTGTCACCACATGCTCGTGCAAATTTTGAAATAAATGTATCATGATCAAGAGCAACCAAATTGATATCAATCCCGAGAGGATAAATCGCGACATCTCGTTCAACAACGAGAATCGAACTGTTTTGCGCACCGTCCTTTCACCGATCAACAACTTGACTGAATCGATCGATGATGAATTCATTAATCAGCATGCCAATACCGATTCACCGCACGCCGAATCATTTTACTTGCAACACTTGCCTGACACGTATGAATTTGGCACGAATACATAGGAACGATTATTTTTGGCGCAGCACTGCAGGTGCATTAGGACACAATGAAGAGGAACGAGAGTTAAGAAGAAGAGTCTTCCCCGAGTCTTCGACATTACAGTGTAAAAAAAAAAAAGAATGATAAGAAAAATTTATTTTTCATTTTTCCATACTCTGCATATATCTATCTATTTTGTAACGTACGAGTAAATTTTTCATTCGAATTTTTAATTCGAAATTCGAAATTTTTAATTCGATTCGATTCGATGAATAATATAAATTTAATTACCAATAAAAACTTTTGAAACGTACGAGAAATTGCGATGACGAGTTTCAAATTTTTCTATTCGAAATAATTCGATTCGATTCGATAAATAATATAAAAAATATAATTTTTGAAACGTACGAGTAAATTTTTCCATTCGAAATAATTCGACTCGATTCGATGAATAGAATTATATAAATTTAATTACCGATAAAAAACGTAACTTTTGAAACGTACGAGAAACTACGATGACGAGTTTCAAATTTTTCTATTGGAAATAATTCGATTCGATTCGATGAATAATATAAATTTGGTTACCGATAAAAAAAACTTTACAAAGTTTTACATTTTCCCGTATGGCATATTTATAAATTTCCCGTGGTATCGCGGAGTGAAAAATTCTTCCACGCTGGCAATCCTTTTCGAAAGTCGTAAACACGTCGAAATCGTTTCGCCGTCTTTTTCCCAGGCTTCTACGAGGTTTAGTTTATATTACATATGTTTACGTTACTTTACGGTGCGGTATAGTTTCCATTGGCGTTCTTCGTGGCGACAGGAGAACAGGATTAATAAGGCGCGGACAAGAGAAGATCTAAAGAGTATACAAAGTGAGAGGTGTGCTCGGTGTAGAAATACGACTAAAGCTAATGATAGACTTCTGATATTAGCGATCGCAACTTTAAACAGTCTACCAGTGCACGCAGATACGTGGGAATCAATGAAACAACCGATTTGTCGAATCGACTTCCCCTTGATCGTGATTTTATTCCTGAAATTATATCCATTTATCACGGGAAGGATTCTGAAGGAAGTACGGAGTCAATGACTCGTTGGCCACGCGATAATGTTCCATCTGCCAACAAGGCATAAATCTGAGGAACGTGTTAAAACAATTATTGCTACTAATTACTCGTAAGACTATAATAGCTTCTAATGGAACCATATCTCATTGTCGTACTTTGTAATCGGTATATCGTTCATTCAACATTAATTTTTTTTCTTCGTTCAACGTTCATTCGATCGCGAATACTTTTTTTCCTCGCTCGATTCGAACGTGTTCGAAAAAAACTGCGTATATATATATATATATATATATATATATATATATATCAAAAAAACGAATCATTTTACGATTATTTAAGGGGGATGGAAGAGAAGGAAGGACGAGACATTAAAAGACGAATTATCTCATAAAAATTAACAACGTGTAGGTTCCACCGTTGTAATTGCTCGCGGTAGGCAGGCTCGTATCTCAGGTCAATTAAGGCGAACTCGTCCGTAAACGACAAACACATGGAACGCGATACCGCCGTGAAAACTTCTCTCGCTGTCCCTCGTTCTATTTTATTACCCAGGTGTTTCTTCATTTTTAACGCGTTAAAAACCATTGTTTCAAATCGATTTCTAGATCGATTTTAATATTTTAGAAACATTTCCATAACATTTCTCGACGAAATTTGACGTTTTAAAAAAAAAAAAAATATCGTAATCGTGTTTATTAAATCATCAACTTACGTGCCCGTTGTCGTCGAGCTGATTGTTGGTGAGTTTCAACTTATCGAAGGAGACCGGTTGCTTCATCCAGTGAGCTCCGCTCGCGGGGCTGTCGGGGTGTACGTGAATTCTCGGGGGCGAGACCGGATCGGCTCGGCCGGCAACCACCCAAGCGCTGCTATGAAAAGCGTATCTGTACCTCTTGTCGTCGCAGGGTACGAAATCCATGACGAGGAGGTAATCGGTGGCGGGATCCAATCCGAAGAATCGACACTGCAAGTATTAAATATTTATACATTTATATATACATATTATGGAAGCAGACTTTTATTCTTATAATACGCTCTTCATAAAATGCCACTGACGATCATAATACGTATAACGAGCGACTCGAGTTATTCTTTATCGACTATCTTTCTCTCGAGACGTAGTAGCATCGGTATTTTGTTTTTATCGTTTGTTTCCTCGCAATACCATTATTGACATTTATTATTATTATTATATTCCGTAACGTTATTTGAGTTCCAAAGTGTAATTAAATGCGAGCGTGTTTAGAAGTTATAAATATCCCGTTTCGAGGAAAGTTTTTTTTTTTTTTTTTCAATAAACACCGAGGTCGATCTGCAATGATCTTTCTCGCAGTGCCGTGCACATTTTTCGCTCGGGGAAAGGATTAATACCTGGAAAGTAGGAAACATCCTTCTTCCAGCTTTGGTGACGATCATTTCCGTCCCCAATTGATGAAACTCTTCCCAAAGTGGTTTCGCTTCGAGGGCGGCCCCGGCGCCTACAAGGGCGGGGTGAAGAGGCCTCTTCGAGCAAATCTCCTCCGACGAATTCGCGCCGTTCTCGGTCGGATGATGATCGCCGTGATGATGATTGTTGTTGTTGCTATCGTTGCGCTGGGACTCGACGGCGGCCGACGAGGAGACGGGAGTGGAATTCGTAGGTTGGGCAGTCAACGATCCCTTCGACAGATTCGGGCTGCGGGATCGCTTCACCCTTCCCGCCGATTGTAAACATGCTAAATAAACGATGATAACGATTAATTAAAGGGGAGGGGAAGGGGGAAATTTCAAAGGAACGCGCATAATGAAACTACCTTCCATTTGTTGCATCGGAGACGGTAAATTCGTCACGGGTTGACCGTGCTGGCTCTGATGATGAGAGATCCATTGTTGATAACAACAATCAGCGGTGATATCGTGTCGTTGATCATATTGCTGTTGCATCTTTTTATATTCTCGAGTCGCATCAATGAAATGATTGTCCGTTTATTTTAATAATTATTTTAATAATTTTTAATAATTATTATTAATAAACTTATTTACTTATTTATTTACTCGAAATCGAGAACTTTTACTTTAATATAATAAAAATTTAAAAATTTATATATATTTTCGGAGATTTTTATTTAGAAGAAAAAAAAAAAAAAAGAAAGAAACTTCCTCTTCTTGATCTTGATCGCGCACAATTTTGATCACTACTCGACGAGTAACAAAAAACTTTCACAAAAGCACAACAAAACGTTTCAAGCACTTGTACAATCTTTTTTCATTTTTTTCCTCGACCAAGGCACTGTTTTCCTTCCTGGGGAGGAGGGGGGCGGAACTAAACTCTTCGACTCGCATAAAACAATCGGGCGCGCGAAAATACCGCAAGAGATGCAAAACCGTTTGTCTTTGTACTTGAAACACCGAGGAGTGGCAAAAAAAAAAAAAAAAAAAAAAAAAGGAAAGAAAAGGAAATCGGCGAACGGAGATTCGTAGAATGCTTATCTTTCGTGACCGCTCATTAAGCGTTTCAAGGCAATCAGCGAGGTTCGAGATCCTGGGCGAATATCAGAGGTTGCTCGACATCTCACGACGGGATCTCACACCTCTCGTCAACAGGGCTTGTCCTCACCTCGAGATCCGGACGCTGACAAGGCTTAAAGCCGCGGCGAGAAACGCGGGGCATCGGATGAATCAGAAAGAACTCCCCCGAGTCGACTACATCTCGTGGCTTATCATCGGTACATCACTCTCCGATCTGTACGCGCTCCCTCTCTCCCCCCCCCCCTCTCTCTCTCTTTTTCACAGAAATCTCCTCCTCCACATTCTGCCGGTCTTCCACTCCACAAAGTGGTGAAACCTCGATCGAGGAACCTCGCTAGAGGAGGAGGAGGAGGAGGAGGAGGAGGAAGGATCGGAAGGAAGGGAAAGTTTTTACGAGGGAGGAGGGGTCTCCCGAAGATCCTCCTCCACGCGGACACCCACGCTAGAACCGACTCGCGTTCACGGGATGGTACACGAGTACATCCTCTTCCTCCGAATCCCGTGCCAAAAGGCGGAGTCTTCGTGGACGGGGACGAAACACACGGGGGTAGAACGTAGCGCACCGTTCCT
Source organism: Apis laboriosa (assembly GCF_014066325.1). Taxonomy (NCBI): domain Eukaryota; kingdom Metazoa; phylum Arthropoda; class Insecta; order Hymenoptera; family Apidae; genus Apis; species Apis laboriosa. The sequence continues at coordinate 916,811 of NW_025221020.1, forward strand.
CAGGGGCGAGGCACGGATCTCGCGTACCTTGTGGCTACGTGTTGCTTCACAGAGTTCATTTGGAATAACGTGCCCGATGATCCCGTACACCGATAATGAAAAGAAAAAGTGTTAAGTGTTCCCTTTCAGTCAGAGCAAACGTTCAGAATTTAATTTAATCGATCTACAATTCGATCTCTATAATTTTCATCGTTTTCATTGATTCGATTGATTTTACTACGTAATCTTTGAGTTAAAGTTTGTTGTATTTTTTTAAAGTTAATCTTGAGAGAAAACTTAAGAATTAAGAATTTATCGGAAAAATTTTATTCCTTGATAATTGAAAATTTTCTTTTTTTTTTTTTCAATACATAGTTTCTAAGAGAATGTCATTAAGTACAAACTGTTTTGAAATTATTATATTTTTAATTCTTGTAATCGATAAGTGTGTATATATGTATATATAGTTCTGTTATTTATTTTAAGATAACGTTTTAATTCTATTATTAATTTTAAAAGATAAATATTCATTTAAGAATCTATTTTAAAGATTTTTTTATGTTTATATTTTATACGTAATAATGTCAATTATATACGAAATTTCGAATATTATTCTTATATTCGATCGAGAAGTTCGAATCTAGATTATATATATATATACATGTATTTGTTATTTTGACATTATACTAAACTCGTAAACCGATCTAATCGTAAATTGTTAAAATATCGAAAGAATACGAAAAAATAATTAAATAGTGTATTTCGTTGAAAATGGATAAAATTGTACAATTAAATATGAATTTTATTCGATATTATTCGCAACATTATTAATAGTACCAATAGGATTTTAAATATATATATATATATATTGTATTAAATATATGTACAAAAAGTTAGGTGAAAAAAATTAAAGATTAGGATGATTCTATTTAAGTATGAATATGTATATCAAAGGCTCAATCGATAGATATATGTTAGAATATGAATGAGAACAAAAAATGGTGAATGAATGTTTTTTTCGTGAATTTTATTTATAAGATAGAAATTAATGTACAAGTACAAGGGAGGCAGACATGATAGGTGTTTGTTGCGCTGATTTTTACAGAACAGTAATCTTATAATGATTTCTTCTTATATACGATTCGTACCTGTGACATCACTGAAAAATAGTTTTCTATGATCTACATACATGATACACGAGAAAAAAACGTGTCAAGAGAATGAACAAGATTGATAACAAAATATAAATATATATGTGCATGAAATTAGTGAAATTATTCTCAAAAAAGGGACCGTTAATGTTTATAGGGGATCGTTTTATGATAAAATCCTTACAAATCGGGGTTTCTTCTTATATTCCTTGTTTTTTTGAATCTTATGTATACATACATATGCATAACTTTGCTACTTGCATTATACACATTTACAGCCTATTCTTAAATTAGCTCTATAATTTCCTCCCAGAAATTAGTAACCACGATGACATCATGAAGAATCCAGTGAAACTTCACGAATACAATACTTTTATATATGTCGTAAATTTATTCTGGCATACAGGGTATAAGTAAAGAATATATATATATACATAATTATATTGCATATATAAATATTATATACATATATTCTTTCATAAGTCTTTTATCTTTTATTTTCTTTTCTTGTTTTTTAAAAATATTCATTGAAATTGATTTCCACTGAACAGCTAAAACATTCTGTATTTTTTTTTTTTTTTTGCGGTTTATAAAAATTTAATTACAAAAGCACATTCTACAAAAACGGTCTCTTTACGAAAGTCGTATCTGTATGTCACTTACAAATTTTGTGCAATTTACAGAATAAATGTAATAAAGCCAAATTTACGTATCACATTTAAAATATTCGTCAAAAACCACTATATTCGATATTATGTATATATTAATAATCTCATTGATAAGGTAAGTATGCATGCCATCAAAGCAAGGAATGGCATAATAAAATTGCCTCTTAAATTGTATCAATTGTACCATGCCATATTCTTTAATCAGTGATATCGCAAATGATCTCTAAATTGTTTATTCTACAAAAACATCGAGGAAAATATATTAAGCAAAGAATCAAGAATGAACGTGCCAGGAAGTCTCCTTACAGTTTGGAATAATATATTCTTCTAATAGAATTTCATAATAGCTGTGACGAATTTCTAGTCTATAATCTTGAGTAACTGAATTTATTTTAATTTCTTTATAGACACTCATTTAATAACTTCTTTTTTCTTTTGGTTTAAACTGTTCTATTAATGAACTTTTTTTTTTTTTGCTTAGCAAACTATGCCCCTCCAGATTTTTTTTCTCTTTTTTCTTTTTTACTTAAAATGTGATCGTTAATGTATGAGCGGAATACAAGAATAAATTCGAAAATAATATGGTAATAGCGTTGATAATAGTAATAGCGATACTAGGAGAAATAATAACAATAACATCTTTTCTCTTACAGGAAATTAATGTCTTAAAAGACTATGGGTTTTAAGGGAGTTATTTTAAAGTTCTAAACATTGCATTCAAAAAAAAAAAAAAAAAGATGAGAAACAAATCTAAGGATTTCACTTCTTCTTGCTTTTGTTATTTCCACCACCTCGCGGAGGTGTCACTGGTCTATTTGCGTTCAAGCCTCCATACGTTAATTTCTTCTTGTCGGCTGGTTTTAGAATTTGGAAACTACACATTAGAGTTTCATCTACGGACATCATAGCTCCAGCATTATCGAACTCGCCACAATAATTTGGTGCCGAAAACAAGGTAACTAACTGTCTCTTTGCGAAAAATTCATAACCATCTTCTACTACCTAAAATTTTTTTTTTCAATTTTTCAATTTTTCAATTTTTTAATTAGTAGATTACAAAATTATAAATATCATTTATAAATTACTAATATCTCATGAAATTGAATAATTAGATTTAAAAAATAAGATTTTAATAAATAATATATTAAAATTAAAAATATTATATATTACAAGTACCTGATGGGCACGACATATGAGGTCAAAATCATGTTTATGTAAAAATTTGGCAACGACTTCAGCTCCAAATGTAAACGATACGCCACGATCATTTTCTCCCCAACCCATTGTATCTTTGTCTGGATCAGACCATAATAAATCACATAATAAGCCTTGATCAGGTACATCTGTTGGTCGCATGATACGTCTGATCTGTTCCATATTTTGTAGATCTGGACTAAGGCCACCATGGCAACAAAATATTTTTTCATCAACTATTGCTGCGACGGGTAAACAATTGAAACAATCCGTAAATGTTTTCCATAATTTAATGTTATAACGTCGTTTACCTAAGTAAATATTAGATTATGTAAACATTAATATTTATATATTTCAAAATAATAAATTACATTTAAATGTATTTTCTTACATTCATCGTAAAATCCATATATCCTATTAATGGATGCACATTCATGATTTCCACGAAGTAAGAAAAAGTTTTCAGGATATTTGATTTTATAGGCAAGAAGGAGACAAATTGTCTCTAAAGACTGTTTTCCTCTATCAACATAATCTCCTAGAAATAGATAGTTACTTTCTGGTGGAAATCCACCATATTCAAATAGTCGTAATAAATCATAATATTGACCATGAATATCACCTTAAAAATAATTTTAAATATTTATATTATAATTAAACAAAAACATAATATTTAAATTATAAAACAAAATTAAAATTTACCACATATTTTAAGTGGTGCTTCAAGTTCTAACAGAATAGGTTGCGATAGAAAAATTTCACGTGACTTCAAGCAGAGTCCTTTTATTTCTCCTTCTGTCAATTGAACATTTTTTCCTGGCCTGGCTCCACGCACTAAAAGATTAAAGTTTCTTTGCTTTGATTTTATTATTAATTATTTTATTATTAATTTATTCTTTAATTCCATCAGTTGAAACATATAAACAAATATTAAAATTTAAAATAATACTTAATTTAAGCAATAATAATTAATATACTATTAAAAATATAATTTTTTAAAAAAGAAATAAATAATAGTTACTACATTAAATATCTAATGTATGTATTCGTTTACTTGTTTATAATAAGGAATTAAATTTTTTTTTTATAACGGTAATATTGAAAATTTTAAAACAAATTTTTCAGTAGATAATTTCATTTATTAATATATTTTGAAAATATATATAAACAATAAACAATACAAAAAAAGAGAGACAATATTAAAAACGTCGAGATACATGGCAGTAATCGTGTAAAATGCTGACAAAAATGTTCGAAAATTAATAACTTCTATTACACAGTGTTAATCTTATTTTATGTAAACAAGCAACTGTTACTTCATTTAGAATATTTCAAATCGGTTATATTTAAAGAAAATTGCGTAATCGATCAAAGAAAACAGATAAGTAGAAGAAGATAAAAAATAGTTTAAAAAAAATAAAAAACATAGTATCTTCGAAAAAATATTCATCCGAGTTGTAAAATATATGTATGGAAAAAGTATAACAAAGGGTGACGCGGGCGACAGTTTGTCTCATTACACCCCCCCTCAAGGAGGGCAAATAAGTAGCTTTACCTTCCAAGAGCCGAGCTATGATGTTGTCAATATTAAGTTTATCAGATTCAGCCATCGGGCCGTGGTTTTGTGCGCGTCCCGGGCTTTACACGGAGTACCTTCTTTTAGGGATGACCTTTGATTTTCGTGGATTTCACTACTGTGGCACACAGCACTCAATTGCATTCGCGGTTTCGGACAATGTACCCGCAATGGCCGCCCGGACAACCGCGCACTCCACTCCCTTTTACCCCCTCTACAAGTTCGAGCTCTTCTTATTCGATATAATTTCGATCGGTCGATTTATCGAACGTAATACGTACATATTCGTAAATATGTGCACATACTGAATTTGTGAATTTTATAAAAAAAGAAAAATTCATAATTCTGATATTTTCTGATATTAATTAATGAAATTATAATTTTCAATTATAATTGAAATAAAAAATTTATTTCAATTATTAAATAATTTATTTATATAACAATTAGAAATAATTAAATATATTAAAATAATTGTTTCATGTGTGGTTTCAAGTAAACACAAATATAAATGAAACTAAATATAGGGAAATTTTGTGGTAAAATTTATTGTTAAATTCCCCATATCATTTAAAGTTACCTTATTTTTTGAAATATTTATTTTAATAAATTCGTAAACTATACATTTATAAGTAATTTTATTTAAATAAAAAAATCTAAAAATATTTCGACATGTACTTTTTATACAATAGGAAACAGTGATTGTAAATGTCTTAAACATATACCTATGAATTATCATGGAGGTCTATTATACAATATCACGGTTTACTATTAAACAGGTTGAATTGGCGGTATTTATTAAGTGATTGTATAATTTCTTTTTCAAAACTGATAAAAAATGCCAGAAAACGTGGTAAATATAATATTTTGTTTTTTATAATCCCATATCATTGCTATTAGTGTATTAATAAATAAATTTACTATAATTATTTAATTAAAATTTTTCAAATGACGCTATAGGTTATATTGTCGCGTCCATTTAGAAACAAAATAGTATATCGTTCATGTATCTTCATTTCACTTGAAAAATATTTCATTTTTATCAATTAGAAATAATAGAATCTTCGATTATATAATTTTTTATATTTTTATATTTTTAAATCTATAAATTATTTTTTATTAATTTATAGATAAATGGAGATCATGTTGATGTAAAGAGTGCTAATTGTGAAGCTCAAGATAATGATGAAGATAACAATGAAGCAGATGTACATTTTGAGCCAATAATTTCTTTGCCATTAATAGAAGTTTCCAACAATGAGGAAGATGAAGTTGAAATGATAAAAATGTAAATTCTTATCCTTTTATGAATTATTAACATATGTATATATTATATGTTTTATTATATATTTATATTATTTATAGGAGAGCAAAATTATATCGTTATGATTCTTCTAATAATCCAGCAGAATGGAAAGAACGTGGTACTGGAGAAGTAAAATTATTAAGACATAAAACAAAAAATACAGTAAGAGTTGTAATGCGTAGAGATAAAACACTTAAAATTTGTGCTAATCATTTTGTAACTCCTTGGATGGAATTGAAACCTAATTGTGGTAGTGATAGAGCATGGGTATGGAGTGTACTTGCTGATTATGCAGATGAACAACTTAAGCCAGAGCTACTTGCTATAAGATTTGCAAATGCAGAAAGTAAATATATTATTAATGAATAAATATAAATAGAAAACATGATTTTAAATATTAATTATTAATTGGTATTTTTTATTATAGATGCAACTGTTTGGAAAGAAGCATTTGAAAAAGCAAAGAAGATAGTGGGATCTGAATGTGAGATATATGCTGGAAAAAATAATACAGAAGAAAAACATGTTGAGAGTGATAGTGAACCTTCTAGTGATGTAAGTTATAGTGAAAGTACTGATAATGAAGAACAAAATAAATTGGCTGAAGGAGATTTAAAAATTAAAGATAATGAAAAAGTGGAAGCTTCTGAGAAACAAGTAAAAGATGAAGAAAGTATGGACAAAGTGTCTAAAGGACTTGAGCAATTGCAAGTTGAGGATGAGAAAAAATAAAAATAAAATTTACATCTCTGAATTAGAGATGTTATTTATAAGTGCACATTCCAACATAAACATACATCTATGCATATGTTTAATATTTGATCAGTGAATTTAATGTAGGGAAATATTTTAACAACAACGTTAATAGATGAGTTAAACAAATTTTCAATATTTATACAATCGTTATATGTTGTCTGTGATTTCTTAATGAAGAATATTTTAGCATTTATACTATGATGAAGAAGTTAACACATTAAATCTGACAGGAATAAGAAATTAAAAAGTAGAACAACTGTTTAATTCTATATGTTTGAAAATTTACTTGGTTATAATTTTATTAAATTTTTTTAAATATCTTCTATAATATATATTTTTATATATCCATGCGCATTTCATGGAAATTAAAATAATATTAAAATTTGAATGTTTACAGGAGGATATCTGTTTTTAAAATTTGAAATAGGTTTTTTAAATATTTTATTCCTTTTAAATATTTTTCCAATTTTTTTACAGCTATTATAAATTGCAGCTTTGCATTACAAATTGTAGAGATATTGGAATGATTTGAAGTAAGAATTGACATCTTCAACTTTTTCTTGTTATTTTATAATATAAAAAATTAATTGTAAAATATTGGATTTGAAAATGATTAATTATTCAATTTCAATATGATACTATTTTTACAAAAGTATGCATAACAAAATTTAATAATACTATAATATGATAATTTCTTCATAATTCATCTCTGTATAAGAAAGAATGAAGGATATTACGTTTTTCTTCCATTGTGCGTTTCTTTTCATTTGATAATTTCCCTTTTAATATGCCTTCTATTCTTGTTTGTTCTGTTTGAACAAAAACATCTCCTTTTTCTAATATTTTTTCCATAGTTTTAACGTAAACTTTTGCCGCAGCGCGTTGTGTTTCGGGTAATGTTTCTTCAAAGACTTTAGCTTTGTTTAATATTTCCTACGAAAAATATAAAAAAAATAATTATAACTTATAAACTGTTATTTATGTGTGTGTACATATATATATTTACATATATATAGACACGTACATAAATATACATTATATATATATATAATATAATATTACCTTTCTTTCCGAATCTCCGCTAGTCCTAAATTCTTCAGCAAGTCGATCAAGTTGTTCCACACAACCGGGTAAACCAAGATATATTCCAGACTTTGTTTTAACAAATCGTTTTATATTATCCGCGGTAAAATCAGTTTCTTTTTCTGCAACGAACTGAATAGGATCTGTTTTTCCTTGAAGAAATAGAAGAATAGCGGGAAAAGCTTCGGACTTTATTTTATATCGAGTAGCAAGATCAGAATTGTCTTTATTGCCATAATCTTTCACTCTCACTTCACCTACTAACAAATCATGAGAATCTTTTGTTGCGGCGGCTATTTGCGCATATTGTTCATGTTTTTCTCCATATGGAAATGCTACATCAAATTTAACAATTGCAGCTTTGAATTTCGGTACCACCTATATTATGAACATTATATTATGAACAATACAACATTATTATGAACAATATTATTAGATATTTATACAATAACTTGCTATAATAAATATTTAAATCAATAATACATTTATAACAAGCGAATGTTTTTTATTAATCAAAATAATAATACTTATTATTCGTTTTGTATTAAAAAAAAAAACATAATATGTATAAATATAATATTTTCATACGTATTAATATATATAATTTCTATTATATAAATTTCTATATTTTACATATATATATTAGATATGTATATGACGTAACTAAGCGTCTTATAACCATAGCAACAAATTATCTAATCAACAAGATAAAAAGAACAAAGAAACTTAAAAAAATAACTGATTTTTGTTTATTTTCAAATAATTACTTTTTAAGCCTATTAATTCAAGAATTAAAATTTTTTTTTTTTTTATCATTTTTGATGTATTCATAAAATACCTTGTCAAAGGAATAAGAATCCAGAGAAACGCATCCTTTGCAGTCTTCAGCAGCCGCAATTCCAATAACAAGAAATATTACAATTGATGAGAGCATGTTATAACTGGCAGGAAACTATCAATAACTTTTTAGATGCTTCTTATCATTCAAGAAACGATAACTTAGTAAAAACAATTCTTTTATAGCGATGTGCGCTACGTATTAACCAACTTCTTGATTATCGCACGTTTTCATAAAGTTGGCAACCGGTCATATATAAATGTAACTAAAAGAAGAGAAATGTAAAAAGAGCCGAATAGTTATATTGAACTTCTTCTTCTAGTTACTGCTTGAAAATAACCTCAAATGTTACAGTACAATGTGCTTGATTAAATACAGGTGAAGCAAATGCGGCGCTTAGCGTTGACGAATCAGAAAAGGACACGAAATCGTACGTTACAGGACGGTATATACTTACTTTCCTAAGTATTATTTGCTTATTTAGATGTTTAATTACAAATATCATCTTGTAATAATCTATATTTAGAAAATACTTTAAAGCTTCTTTTTTATATTTTAGAAAAAATATATAATATTTGCTTCCTCTTATAGATATTTATTAATTAATAAAATTTAAAAATATTTAATTTTTTTTATTTTTAATATAAATCATTTTATAACATTTTTTAAAACATATTTATTTTAACATTGAAAAGAATGCTTTATATTATCAGAGAAAATAACATAAGTTGAATCAGTTTGTTTATGATAGAATTCTACAATTGTTACAATATGAATATATCAAAGATAATTAAATACTTTTAATAAAATTTTAAGTATTATAATTATTTTATATCATTGATTGATTTCTGAAATTCAAAATAATGAAATGAATATCTTAATTTTAAATCATTAAAATTATGAAAAAGCAAATAATGAATGAACGAAAAATGTAAAAACATATGAAAAAAAAATAAATAAAAAATTAATTAGTATAATTATACATTTTTAAAGGAATGCATAATTATTAAAAATTTATTGAGAAAAATTAGTAATACAATATAAAAAATATTTTTAATTATATTCAATTTTAATGTTCAAAATCAATATAAAAAGAGGAAAAAGATAAAAACGAAAATATTTCAGTACAAATTTGTTATCAAAAAATCAAAAAATATTTCTATTTTTGTAAAATATAATTGTAATGTATACCATAATGTATAAAAAGCTCAAACAATATACATATATTTGACCTCTTTCTATTCAATTCAAACAAAATCATAGTACGCAATCGATTTGAGATCAAATTACTCAATGAGTAAGATATGTTTGTGTATTTATGTTGCAAATGAGAAGAATATGTACAAAATTGAAGTGCAATGATTTAAAAACATGGATAATGAATATTTAAAAAATTTTTTTTAAATTGGCATTTAATCGATTATAAAATCATAGTTGAGCGAAGGATAAACTGTATGGGGTGCAAAGATAGAGCGGGTAAGAGAGGGTGTTAGTTACTAGAAAACAGGTATCCGCCGTAGGCGTCGTACGTTCATTGATAAGCGTATAACGCCCCGTACCTTAGACTCATGACGTCACTTAATCGCAAGGACGCCTGCGCTTCTGTCAGGGCCGTGCCTATCAGGAGGTTCTTGCTCTCATATTTTTTTCTATTGGATACCAACTACGTAAGTCAGTTCTTAATGTCATTATTGATATTTAAATATGTATATCGATAACTTCATATTTCGCACATTGCAATTTATTGTACAATACTATAAGTTATAAATATATAATAATATGAAATAATGTTTTATAAAATATATATCGTGTGAATTTAATAAGACTAATATGATTACTTTGTATGTTATATAAATACAATGGCTTTCGAGAAGAATTTTTTTCTAATGTTAAGAGTTTTATATTGAATTCCAAAAATAAAAAAGAAAAGAAAAAAATGAAAAAAATTTTAATAATTAATAAATTTAAAATTTTACAAAACTTGATTTTTTTTTTATCTTTTTTTTCCATTTATTCTGAATGATATTTATGCCCACGCTAAATGATGTTTATGCCATTCAAAAATAAAATAAAATGAAAGACAAATATACGAAATGACGAATAAAAAGAGAAAATAGATTTAACACAGAGACAGAAGAATATAGTGAATATAAGCATATTACATATATAGGTAAGTGGAAAGAGAGGATGGATAAATAGAGGAGAGGAAGGAGTAACAAGGAGAGTGTATAAGAAGAGAAAAAGAAAGAGTAAGAAAGATAGTTGAAAGAATAAAGAGAGAGAGAAAGATCGGTGAATTGTCTTACGTGTATTGATTGGTCTTTTATAAAAGCTACATCCCCATGTAGCTATGAGATAAACCCTTCTATAAAGTCACTAGACTTTCAAGGTGTATGTATTAATTTTCGAGCTAGCCGTAATACGCCATATTTAATTTTCCCTGATTAAAACTATATTTTTCGAAATTGTATTCAGAAAATCATCAATATTATTAATTAAGTTAATATCATCACAGAAGTATCTTTATTTTTTTTTTTTTTTTTTTAAAAAGACGAAAAGGAAACTGTAGGTTAAGGTGCTATATCAAAGTAAAAATGACGTAGGCGATCGTTCGTGATCCCTAGCTTTGAAGGGGTTCTATATCGGTATCGATCGTAAAGTGACCCATATCTGGTGGTGACGGGAGTTCCTACCCCTGGCTGCTTTTCCAGTGACAGCACCCCTACCTCCTCTCTCTCTCTTTCTCTCTTTTTCCCGGTCCTCTATCCCCTCTAAGTAACTATACTCCCGCCAGACCCGTGTCTACCCCCACTCGTTGCCCCTTTCTCCGGTGGGCGAGCGAATATACCTCCTCCCCCGTTTTCCAGCAGCCCTGCCGCCTGCCTTCCACGGCCGAGCAGATCTTGGAGCTTGTACGGGATGATAGCCGAGTGAAAAAGCTCGCGAGTCCCGTGAAGTTCGCTCATCAGCAGCAGCAGCCCTGGCCTGCCACAATCCCTTCGACTCGGTTATCGTAAGTGTCGTGCATCTCGTGAAAGAAACGAAAGCAAGCATCATGAACAGCCAGTACGAGAGTTTATATAAGATTGAATGGAAGAGAGAAAAAGAAAGAAAATAGAAGTTTGTTAGTTTTGATTGAAAAGTAAGAAAATGAGAGAGAGTGAGAAAGAGAAAGAAAGGGAGATAGAAATAGAGAAAGAGCGAGAGAAGAGAGAGAGAGAGAGAGAGAGAGAGTGGAAGAGAATGGAAGAGTACTTGCGCGTATGTGTTTTTGCTTAAAGAAAAATCAGAGAAATTCGTTACGATAATATATAAGTGCTTAAGTGCAAATATATATATATATATATAAGAGTGAAGAAAAAAAAAGAGATTTTCATGAGATTTCATGAGATTCATGTGATTAAAAAAAAAAAAAAAAAAGATTTCACATTCGAATTTTATACGAATTGCCGAAAAAAAAAGAATAGAATATTCACACGGTATCGTTGCAACTTACAGAAAAATAAATACATACGTGTTTCGTATTATAATATAAAATAAGTAAGGAAATGAAGGAATGTTAAAAACGTGGCCTAGTGAGGAAAATAACGTAAGAAACGAAGTGTCAGTGAGGAAACAGAGACAACGGTGGTGACCGGTTGTCATTGGTATAATGACATATCGTAAAAAAACATATTCTGTTAGTTGTGTCGACGTATATAGCTCGTGTTACTCGTGGTGATGGCAATAGGCAGTTCATAGTGCTAGTGGATATATTACGTATTGCCGTGCAGTGATGTCCCGTGCGCACCGGGTGTATATGTATACTACGTACCATTGGTAGTGAGATCAATAAGCAGTGCCGTGCCACTCGACCCGTACTCATAGACAGAAACTCATTCTGAATCTCTCCTTCCTTCTGTTTAACTACCGCCCCCAACTCTTCCTTTTCCAGCGACCAAATGTCGAGAGGTCACTTTCATTTGTTTCCCTTTTGAAATTTTTATCATGTCTCAAGCAGCTTAAAACAAGTGTCTTTCCTTTGAAAGGCCAAGTCATTGGTCCGCTCTTTCGATATATTCTTATACGTGATTATCTATTCTTCTCTATCCTGTTTCTATTTTTCTCTAATCGATTTTCAAATTAACTCACTAACTCTTATTTTCATCGTGTTGCATTTTTAAACATTATTCTTCTTTTATTTCAATGAATTAAGTTTTATTGCCTTTTTGCTGCTAACTTCTGCGCTTTAGCTTTATCGTTTCTATTGGACTTGCGTATCATGAGCAAGTTGAAACATATTTCTTGCCAGATAAAGTATATATTCGTTTCTAAAATGATGATTTCCTCATACCTGAAAATTAATAAATATTTTTCAAATTAATATTTGTGCTTATCGTATATATCATTTCATTAAATTGGTATAATAAATTCTTCGAATTTCTAAAGATAATTAATTACATTAAATAATATTATGTACACGAATTAAAAGATATAAAATAAAAGGAAGAAGAATTTATTGAATAATACTTATGTATATTATAACTAGATATCGGTTGCTACATCTTACAGTTTTAATATTTGCGTTCGACTTTTTCTGGATTAAGATGTCCCTTCTGACTGTGATTGAATTATTCGAACGTAGAACCGGTAAAATTGAGCTGTTGTTATCATAATGAAATTAAATAAATTTCTTAACTTCCGCTATCAAAAACAAGATGAATTGTTTTGAAAGATGATACATATTTGCAGATTATTTATAGATTACTCGAAGAATAGAAACACTTTTTTTTTTTGTAACATGTATTTATTATCTCGCAATCTCGAATAAAGCATATGGATATTATTATTAGAATTGATTCAAAAAATAAATTTAATAAGATTTGATTAAAATTGAATATATTGCAAGATGATATAAAAACAGATTAAAATAATTGAAAATATTATATATTTCGTTAAATTCTATCGATAAATGATTTTAAATCTCCTTTTACTTTTGAATTTTCTCTACGAATATTTTATTTTCATATTTCACTTTTATTACATTAATTTACATTTAAAATTTATTCATCGTATTATTCGCATTTCTTTTCTAATTATAATTTAACTTTGTTACTTTATCAATAAAATCTAACCTTTAATTTAACTTTAACATATTTTTCAAAATTGATGCAAGAAAAAATCTATTTAATCTAATTATTTAAACAGATGAACGAGACAAGAATGAGTGTTTATTTTTTTTTATCTTTAAAAATTAAGAATAACTCATATTCTATAATATTTACCTCAAAAAAGATTTTTTTCTTCGAGAATTTTTTACATTCATTCATAATGCGACATACGTCAAACTTAAATTTAACACATAACTTGTTGTAATGCTCTTGAACTTATTACGTTCGAACGTAATAACAAAGGCCGATATTCGATCGTATCAGATATATTTTGATCAAAACATTCCGAAGAACCTGTTGCCAATAATCTCGTTGATTGAATTTCTCCCATTTAGAGGCAGGGTTATCTGTAATTCGTTATTGAGTTCGCCCGGTTACGGTTTATGTGCGTCGAACGTTTTTAAACCAATAGAACGTGCAATCACGATAATTATAATGGAGAACGCGCACGTGTGTCATTGTCGGCGAAATCGTTGCAACGTTGCCATGATTTTTATAGAGCGCGGCGAATGTTGGCATGTTGATTCTTGTTTCCGTTTAATCCTCTATATATCAACCAATAAATATATATTATCGATTAATCAATTATTCAATATAGAAAAGAGAAATATTCTATAGGATTGTAGAAATATACTGTAGTAGCCGTTGTTTTTACGGTATACAGAGGGTTGAATGCGAAAAGTATCTTTTTTCACGGTTGTACGTGCAAGAAGAGTAACCGGCTGTTTTCAGTCGATTCACATACCTAAGGGGGCTGAGGGTATCGTGGGGGCGCAATGAAAAAAGAATTCCTTTTCGCATCCAGAGAATTGAATACGCCTAATCGTGGGATCGTCGTGTGCAGCCTGGCAGGCCCCGCAAAAGCCGCCAATTAATTAAGATAGCTCCTAGATACACGGTAGATCGATAGGGACTGGCCGTGATAAAGACGGGCGAGGGTTTCAGACTTCAGGGATGTTGCAGTGCTGTGGTGTTGGAGGTGGCGCTTCCACGGCACCTCAGGCTCCGCAGCTGCAGGATACCGGATCTGCTGTCGGGATTACCACCTCCACGAAAACCACCATCATGCAGGACGCAGTTCTTGAATCTATTCTCGAGGTGAGTCTCGCCAATTTTTCAAATTTTCAAATTATTTATACTTCATCTCCTCTCTACCCCTTCTCTTGAAGTCACTATCTTAGGGACTTGATGTGTTAATTTTTTTTTTTTTTTTTTTTCAGTTANGTTAATTTTTTTTTTTTTTTTTTTCAGTTAAAGTTTCTTTTGTTTATATAACGATCGAACAGAAACAGTAGACAATTTTGGATTGAAAATTTAAGGAAAATTTAAAACTTTTTTTTTCTTTCACTCGACAAAACAAAAATTTTCATTTTTGTGCAACAACAAGATAAATAATTACGTATGGAAATATGTAATGGGCACGTAATGATCATATGTGAAAATGTGTGACGAGATTAAGATCATTTTCGAGGATCGACGAGAAGCGGTTTATCAACGAGGTGTTCGTCAGCCATTAAATATTGATGTTCTAAGCGAATTTTGAACGGAGCGGAGCGGAAAAATTCGTTTTAATTAAAAAAAAAAGATAACCTGTAAGAGAAATTTTAGCAATATTGCTCTCCTCTCGTTTTGCGGTTCGACCAATTTTTTAACTATTAGACGATTTTCGGGGAACAAACAAGTTTGTGTCGAGTAAGTTCGGTTGGTAACCTTCCTTCGAGGCATTCAGAATACAAAGGCTTCTTTCATTATTAATATCGAGCGGGTGATTCTCGTCGTGGATCATACTCCCGTCCAGGCGTCCCTTCCGGTTATTAAAGGTGGTTTCCTATCCTCACCCACAAATATTAAACGTAACTTGACGGTCATATTTTTTACATTTTTTTTGATCCATATCGCGAGAAAAATGACGCAAACTAATATCGATAGTTGATACTATAGTGTTCCTTTTTTCCTTCATACACGATTAATAATCATTTATATATTCTTTTCATTATTTCGCGATTGATGATTTATTGGAGAGTAATAATTATTTTCTTTCTAAAAGAAGATTAAATTTTTAAAAAATAAAGAAAAAGAAAGGAAAAAGATATATTTTTTTTAAGATGATCCGATAAATCTGATCTTTTCAGCAAATGCGTGAAACAGAAGCTCGAAAAGCGGATTTGGAGCGTCAACATGCAGAAGCACAGAATCAATTACGCGAAAAGATAGCAGGACGATATCAAGGACCGGAATCGGTTGAAGCGCTACAGTCGAAAATAAGGGAGCTCGAAAAGAAGACAGAGTTACAGATGGTCAGACACGAAGAATTATCATTGGAATTAACAAGTCTTAGACGCGCGCGAAGCAGAGGGCCTATGGTTACTCATTCGGTTCCAACTACTTGGCCTCCGGCTGGTTCTGAAATCGATAGAATAATAGCAAAGATAGAACAGGATAACAAGTACGTTCCGTGATCTGTTCGACTTTTGAATTAATTTCTTTTTTTAAATTATTTTGATTATCTATTATCCACAAATAGTGCAAACAGAATGATACACGATTTGGATCATACAAGAGGAACCATTACCACGCAACAACCCTCGGTCACACAGGGTATTTTGCGATCCAGCTCTGAAAATCTTCCTAATCTCGGTCAACATCAACATCCACCTCATCCACATGCTCTGAGCCTAGGAATGCCAACGCAGATGAGTCATGTATGTAAATAATTTTTCTTTATTATCTCTCTCTCTCTCTCTTTTCATCTCTTCTTTCTTTAAATGAAAGTGATTTGGAATCTTTGAAACAGTACGCAGGTTCACCTATGCCCTTAACGCCAATGATGCCTGGTTGTCCACCATTGACTCCAAATGGGCCGCCTTATTACAGCGAACCAATACCTCCAGCGCCATCGCTCTCGACCAGCCAATCGCAACCAGTTTTCCAACAAAAGCTTCAACAGTATCAGCAACCTCAATTGAGCCACACCGAGTTACAGAGCACGCATTCCCAAAGTGTTCTGCAAACACAACAGAAGCAACAACAAACGCACACCCATTACACGAGCAATCAGTATCAGGAGAGTTATCCGCATACGCAAACCTATCAGCAGCCGCTCCAACAGCAACAACAGCCGCAACATCCGGCCTCTACTACGTACCTGACATCATCTAGCCAAAGCATAATACCTCATTATTCGCAGCCTACACAAACCGGCCAAAGTTTTCAATTGAATGGAAGTCAACAGGTATGGATGAGGTTATTTATTATTAGATTATTCGTCAAATCAAATCTTTCTTATCAGTTTGTATATATTTTATATTATTCGTGAAATTAATATCGATCTGTGTATGTGTGTGTATGTGTATATATACAGGCAACGACGTATCCAAGTTTATCCATTACATCGCATCCGAATGGAACTTATAGTACGGGAGCGGGTGGCAGCTTCAGTACCCAACTATCGCATCACAACTTTTCCGTTCCACAGACGAGTATCCCGCAAACCACGTTGTCCTCGTTACCACCTTATTCGACGACCAGCTTTCATTCCACTTTGGGCGCGCTTACCAATGTACCGCAATCCGCTCTTCCCTTCTCGAGTGTACAGAGCAGTTTCGTTACCAGCGGATCGACCTACTCTACCGTCGGGACCAATGCTTTTGGCACATCAGGCGTGTCTTCAGGTATCAAATTCTTTTTTTTTTTTTTGTTCCCTTGGAAACAATTTTCTTCACACATATATTTCTTCGTTATTTTATTTATTTTTTTTTTTCTAAAAATCTATATCTAAAATCTTTCTTTTTTTTATTTTAGGAACCACATCGACAGGCTTGTTACAAGCGATAAGCGATCCCCTTCAAGCGATGCAACAACTTTCAGCGCAATCTCAAGCTAATCAACTTCAGCAGCAAGCCATTATTCAACAGATCCAACAAAGTTTACGTGCCAGTTCGCCGACAGCGCCCTCTACGACGGGCCATCACTTCCTTGGCTCAAGGCAGATGCCAAAGATACCTAGTAGTATACTTTCCAATCCCTTAGATCGACTGACCAATGACAATATGGTGGCCGAGGGCCAAGTGGATATGCTGGATATACCCGGCAAAGGACGGTGCTACGTCTATATTGCTCGTTTCACTTACGAGCCGTTTCAGCATTCCCCAAACGAGAATCCTGAAGCAGAATTGCCTGTTCAAGGTGGTGATTATTTACTTGTGTGGGGACAACCGGACGAAGATGGTTTCCTAGATGCGGAAACTCTTGACGGTAGACGCGGTCTTGTTCCAGCTAATTTTGTTCAAAAATTGATCGGTGACGATTTATTAGAATTCCATCAAGCTGTTCTTGGCCTCAGGGACGTCGATGATTCAGCTTCGACTAACATTCCCCAAGTGAGCAATGTAAGATTATTAGGATAAATTTTATTACGCCTCTTGTACAGAGACATGGCTAATTATTTTTTTTTTTTTTNTTTTTTTTTTTTTCTTTCAGTGTTATCTACAGGATATTGATTTAGAGTTAGCGGCTCTAGAGGAAGGTAATCGAAATCGACAAGCCGAATTATCTGCATACGCGGAGCTCGATAATATTGCGGAGGAGGACGAACAAGAGCCACCAGGTTAGTACGTTTTCGTTTTATATGTTTGATTTTTTTTCATTTTCAAGCATGTAGATCGTGATAAAGTAGTAGATGTAGTATGTTTATAATTGTAAACAGCGTGAAAATTACGATATGTGATTTATTCTTTTTAATGAATATATATATAGTCGCATCGTATTTAGAATGGTAGAATATTTATTTAATGTTTGCTTCACGAATTCGAAATGTTAAATATAATTTAAAGTTAATTTTAAGTTAATTTAATTGTTTAAACGAATTTGTAAAAAAAATCCATGCTTGATAAGTATTTATACAACGAAACTTTTATTACCCTCTAATAATTAGCGATTTGTAATTGTGAAAATTAATTATGTTCATATCAATATTTTCTATTTTATGATGACATTGTAGTATTAAGTTTTTTTGTTTCAACATATCTTCGTGCAGCTCTTCCAAGTACATAGAATGCTTCTTCTCAATAACCCCTTCTTACGTGATTCAACAAGGTATATGTATTGTATATTATATACACATATGTATGCAATATTTTCTATGTTTCTATGCTCCTCGAGATAAGACAAATTTAATTAATTGTCTTGTAGAATACATAATTTTTATTACGTTATTAATTATAATTTTTATTATTAATTAATCTTTGCTGTTCAATAATGCCGTTTGAAAGTAGAACATATGCATGTTATTGCTGTTTTTGTAGAGATTAAAAAAAATGGTCTCTTCTCTCTGTTTGAGAGTTAAGGTAAATATTCTAATTTCTTGATGAAAGACGTAAACGGAATCTTGCACTGTGTTGAGTATTGGATGGACTTAGGCTGGATGGACTTAGAGAATTAGATAGTGAAAGATTTTTAGCTACAGTTAGGCTTGTCTTGTCTTTTTTTCCTGAAGAAGTCTACCTGTTTTCGGACCTAGTTCCGGCGCCACAGCACCTCACTCTCGAGCGGCAGTTGAACAAGAGCGTTTTAATCGGTTGGACGGCGCCAGAAAATACTCATCAATTGGAGTCGTATCACGTCTACGTGGATGGAGTGTTGAAGGTTACTGTCAAAGCAACGGAGAGAACCAGAGCGTTGGTCGAAGGAGTTGATTCTACTAGGGTTCGTAAAAAAAAAATAAATTGTTATTTTTTAAAGTGATATATTTGTTTGTGATATTAGCTATATAGATAGACAGAGAAATATAATTTTTTATAATAGAACGGAAAATGTTTTATGTCAATTTGTAGTCGTATCAGTTTCACGAAAGAAGAAAGTGCGAGATTTATATAACGATGTACATAATTGAACGTAAAAGTTTGTCAGATTATTTGATTTCATTTAATTAATAATATAGCCACACAGAATAAGCGTACGTTCAGTGACACACTCAAGAAGAACATCTCGTGATGCCGCTTGTACTATGGTAATTGGTAAAGATGTCGCTTTGGGTCCAACTGCTGTCAAAGCATCGAATGTAACCGCCACTAGTGCAGTCATATCTTGGATGCCGAGCAATAGCAATCATCAACACGTGGTTTGTGTGAATAACGTGGAGGTTAGGACGGTGAAGCCTGGTGTTTATAGACACACGATTACCGGTTTAGCACCCTCGACAATCTATAGGGTAACCGTGAAAGCAAAGAATCTGAGGGCGACGCATTTCGAGGACCAAAATACTCAAGCGGCAAACAATTTAGCCTGTCATGTCCATTTCAAAACATTACCCAAAGGATTACCTGATCCTCCGGTCGATATCCAGGTTAACAATTGTTTTGATATTTTTTTCTATATTACAATCGATATCACATTCGATAAATAATTATACATTATATTTGCGATAGGTGGAGGCTGGACCGCAGGACGGCACTTTGCTAGTGACCTGGCAGCCTGTTGCCCTAAACGGTTCGGCCGTCACCGGTTACGCGGTATATGCCGATGGAAAGAAAGTCACCGACGTAGACAGCCCCACCGGTGACCATGCTTTGGTGGATATACACAAACTTATGGGTTTGAATCCGAAACACATCACGGTCAGGACAAAAAGCAGGGAAAGTCAATCGGGCGATAGTTGTGCTACCGCTATTCCTTGTAGCGTTCTTCGTGGTGGAACCGCGACTCATTTGCAACATGCATCTACGCACATGCAAGATCAAGGACAACCGCAACCCACCGCTACTGGACAACCAGATGATCCGAATAGGCATCGTTTAGGAGGTGTAGGTCAAAGATATCCATCGACTCCTGTACCTTCTCATATAAGAAGACATGGAGGCACTAGGGTTGACGCTCATGGCCAAGTTATTATTGAGACTGATGAAAACTTATCTGATAAAGAAATTTATCCTGGACAAAGCATGTCCCAGATGGGTAAGGATTCTTATTATAAAATTTGATTTCTTATATTTAGATTATTGAAGTTAGATTATTCAAGTTCTATTGAAAGTTTTAAAATTTTGCATTATTATTTAGGAGTTCCAGAAATCACTAAAGATTCGGCAAGCGAAGCGAATTACAGTGAGGAAGATGATCCGTCACGTAGAGGTAGAGGTATGCCGCTTCATCATAACCAACATCGATATGGACCCCAAATAGGGCAACAAGGGCTTCCTGGGACGCATCGACCAGGACGAATGGGTGGTCCTGCTGGTAGACCTCAAGATTCTTATTATGATCAACCAGGTTCGTATTTCAAATATTTGTCTATCGTAATTTATTCATATTCCACTTATTTTGCGGGATAGGAAGTCAAAGAGGTAGGGCTTCTAGCTACCGTGGAGGACGAGGAATGCAAGCTCAAGGTGGTGCGGGCCATTCGTCAAGTAGCGCTCAACAAATGAACAAAAGAACACGTTGGTTTATTGCCCTATTTGATTATGATCCAAAAAGAATGTCACCTAATCCGGACGCTTGTGAAGAAGAATTGCCCTTCTCTGAGGGTGATACTATTAAGGTCTTTATTAAAAGTTATTTCAATTTTTCGTTATGAAATATTAACATATAAATATAATATGTAAATTATTTTGATAGGTGTATGGCGAAAAAGACGCGGATGGATTTTATTGGGGAGAATGTCACGGTAGACGAGGGTATGTTCCTTATAATATGGTTGAAGAAATTAAAGATCAAAATCAGCCTGGACAAGGACAGCTAGGAAGGAGAGGAAGATGGGGAGACATTTATGCTAGTATGCCTGTGAAGAAAATGATAGCACTCTATGACTATGATCCTCATGAATTATCTCCTAATGTCGATTCCGTAAGTTTTGTTTTTAACAAATAGATATTTTTTATAGTTTTATTAATAATAATTTGAAAATTTAATTTATTTACACATTTTAATATATTTCAATTCTGTAGCAAGTGGAATTGGCATTCCAAACTGGAAATGAAATCTATGTCTATGGTGACCTAGACGATGATGGATTCTATATGGGTGAATTAAATGGAGTGCGTGGTTTAGTTCCAAGCAACTTCCTTACTGAAGCTCCTGATCAACCGCCACAAGGACAACTTCCTCCAGGAAATAGGAGACCACCAGGACAAAGTCAAGGGCCAGGAGTCAGAGGACCACCTCCTCCGCCTCGAGAACCACCTTCTACTGGTCATCGACGAGGCAAAGGTAAAAGTTTCTAATTGATTATTTTTTTTATCGCTATATTATTCACTACGATGTCGCGAATTATGATATAAATAGCTCCTCAAGCCAAGTATACGAAGTAAAAATAAAATTTTTATATATTTTTTAATATTTTTCAACTTTCTGAAGAGAGAAAAGAAGCTAAATTTGAAATGACAGAATAAGCGAGCAGCAGAAACTAAAACGCAGTGATAAGCAGGATCGAAACTGAGAAAGATTTCTATGAAGATAAAAAGCACTGGCTCGAGGAGTTGCAATAAATTCACACTGGTGCCATATATTCAACGAATGTGAATTAATCTGCTTGAATATCTGAACGATGACGAGTACTATAATATTGCTTTTAAAATGGAAGAAAAGAAGAAGGAAAGAAAATCTGGAAAATAATTGGACGTCAGTGTGAATAGAAAAAAAAAAGAAAGAAAAAAAAACATACAAACAGCAAGCAACACAAGACACGAAATTAGATGTGCCAGACGACAGACAGAAGGGTCACACAAGTTTATGATTGATCGATCTTGCAAAGCCGAATCGTCATTGATCAGAATTTATTACTATTTTTAGGGATATATCTTGCAAATTTATTGAGAAATTGCAATACAGGGTAAAGCAACGTATCAACTATTTCTATAAGGCATTCTAGTAAGTCATCAGGTGCATTTATTCTTCAGAGAATTATTTTAAGATAGTATTTCAATAATACACACAAGATTATAGGAACTCGTACTAATTTATCGCAATATAAAGTCCGATAACGAGATTAATGTGTTCGCGCAATGTGTGAAAACTACATTTTGTATCTGCAAATCTTTTTAGGAACACGTGTATTGCCATATGCAAAATAATTTTCTATATCTCTATCTATCTATTTATCTATCTATCTATCTATCTATCTATCTATCTATCTATCTATCTATCTATCTATCTATCAATCTATCAATCTATCTATCTATCTATCAGTCTATCTATCTATCTATCAATCTATCTATCTATCTATCTATCTATCTATCTATCTATCTATCTATCTATCTATCTATCTCTATCTATCTATTTATCTATCATTCTATTTATCTATTTATCTATCTCTCTATCTATCTATCTATATATCTATCTATCTATCTATCTATTTATCTACCTATCTATCTATCTAAATATCTATCTACTTATACATATATGTATACATATATGTGTATATATATATATATATATATATATATATACATATAAACGCACATATTTATATATAGTATATATATGTATATATACGATAAAACACTAAGCTGCTTTCAGTGTTTTCTATTAAATACAAATGCATACATATACATATATACATATTCATTCATACATATATATGTATGTATGAAATATTTACATATGTATTATATTCGTATCTTTTGTTCCGAGCACTTTACAGCTCCGTTACTTTTTTACATGCCTATCTTTTTCCTACGATATATATATATATATATATATATATATATATATATACGTATTATATTTACGCTATATACATATATATATACATATATAATATATATGCATGTGTATATGAAATATATATGTATATATATATATATACATGTATATAACTATTGCGTGTATTTTATATATAATGACATAATATGTTTCTGTGTGCCTGAACTGGTCGATGGTCGTCGTATCACATGATTGTCGTTCGTGTCGTGTTGTCATGCTGGCCATTTAGACATTTAAACAATCTTTTTTTCGATAACTCGTTTTGGATTATTAATACGATATATTTTATCAGATTTCGTGTCTTAAAGTATAAAGTCGCGAGAAAAATTTAATATACGCAAATTCAGATTTTGCCAAGTAATTCAAAATTTTTCGTTTTTTCTATATTGAAAGAAAAATGTTATTTAAAAAAGAATGAAAATATACAAAAAAAAAAAAAAATGCGAAAACATATTTTATATGATATTTCATATAAATCATTTCATAATATGATATTTCATACATAATAGAGAAAAGAGAATGTGAAAGGAAGAAAAAAGTAGTTCCAAAATTTAAAAAATTTTAAAATAAATTTTTAAATAAAAAAATATTACTTGGCATGATCGACAGCGTGTCTAAATGTCCATTTAGAAGATATAAATGTGCCATGAATGACAACACGGTCTTGTTCTCTTCTCTGTTGCTAGATGCCTGCATTGTGCCTGTGTCTGTCCCTGTCTGTCACTTAGACTCTAGACAACAACAACAACAACAACAACAACCATCACTAATGAACAACCAACAACATCAACTCCAACATCAACAAAACAATCCACCGCATCTAGCGTACCAACAAGCGAATCACCACAGCTACACGACTGTAACCACGTCCAATCAACATGGGCCCACACCTATGGGTGCCCATCAACAAGGTCCCGTACCACCCCACCTTCAACAACAGGTGAGTTCACTGCTCTATCCAGAAGTTTTCACTTTCGCTTTTCGCCATGCTTTTTATCTTCTTGTCGCAAATCTTTCAAAATGTCCGAACTTCTTTTGCTCCTTTGTTTCAATTCACTGTTACGCTTTTGTTTCCACTTATTCTTTTTAGTTTTTATATTATTTTTCTTTTATAAATGAAAAGAAAAAACCCAAAGAGTCCAATGGCTTTAACAATTTAAGGATTAAAAAAATGTTCGATGATTCAGGTATGTTCTTAATGACAATTACTTAACAATTCTAGAGGATTGATTAATGATACTGACGATATTCAATATTTTTTAACACAAATGTTTAATATTTATGATAAGTGCATATATTGTTAGAAGATTACTTAAAATTTATATACATATTTACATATACAATTGATGAGTCTTTTTTCAATTAATAGATATGTATGATGCTTTTCAAGAAATATTGACACGCTTCTAACAGTAATTTTAGTAAATAAAAATTTTACAATTGCATAAGAAAAAAAAATTGTAAAATTTTCTTTAAAAAAATCACTATTCAAAGAAATGATTTTCATTTCTTTGATTCGCATTTGGTAAATTTTACTAAAAAAATACGATATTTAAATCTTTTAATATTTTTGACTTAATATTAATAAAAATAAATGAATTTTGCATTATAATATTTAAATAATAATGTTTGCGTTAAAAAAATCATAGTATATCGAAGCTTATCATTAAATGCTTTTAATCAATAGACAGTTAAGCATGTATATTAGCGAATACGTAAATTGCACGAATTAAACGTAAATTGCAGTGAATTATGCTTCTTCAGTAATTAAAGATTTCTCGTCTTTCCATTTAACTCTCTTTTTTTCTCTGCTTTAATCATTATTCATTTTCGCTTCCGTTCCGCACAATTCTTTTTAATACATATTCATTTCAATCTCACATTCAGTAAAATTTCAACATTTTACAGGTCAACATCATACAATCAAAAGTAACAATCAATTATTACATTATTAAGTGAATCGCTACCAAAATCTTATTTAATCATATATATAGAATTCTTATATTTTTGTCTCTTCATTTAGGTAACAATGTATCAACATATCAGTACAAATGCATTATTTATCATAATAATCATAATAGCAATGTAGTAGGAAGAAGCGAGATATCGTTATTAAACAATAAGTGTATGAAAACAATAAATTTTAATGTTCAGTTAAAATAGTACGTTAACGAACAATGTTATCTTTAAAAAAAATCTGTATCTTTAGAATAAAAATTTGTTTAAACCTTTCAGGATATCGGGTACTACTTGAAACAATACTACATTTTAACACATTTGTTGGTCCAGAATGTTTGAGAACGTATACGTTCTCAGATTTAAATTTTTAAAGTTTATTCCATTAATTTGTGTCACTTTAATTTTTAGGGGAAGGGGAGGGGAGGCGTGATCAATCGTGGTAGTAATTTACCAGGAGGTATACAGGGCCTTGGACAACAACAAGATTATCCGCAACAAAATCAACCGTATCAACAACAACAGCAAAATCAACAAAATCAAAGTTATCAACAACCGAATCAAGGATATCAACAACAAAGTGCAGGATTCGGTCCCCAAGGCCAACAATTCCAACAGCAACAGCCTCAACAGCAGCAACAACAACAACAACCGAATCAACCGTATTCCCAACAGAATCAAGCTTCTTCGATGCAAAGTCAGAGTACGAGTAAACCGATGAGAGGAATACCGACAGTGTTGCCAACGCCTCAAGCAAAGGTGCAACCGAATACCACGCAAGGCCAACAACAACAGCAGCAACAGCAGCAAAGTACAGGGCCGAATCTGATGCAAAAGTTCACGGAGATGGCCGGTGCGAGCGCTGGCGGCGATATCCTGTCGAAAGGGAAAGAACTGATTTTCATGAAATTCGGATTAGGCAAGTGAGTGATTACCTTGCCCGTGTCGCCAGCTCCGCTTCTTCTCCATTTCAGCCCTACCATATTGTCGTGAATTCATGCTGAAAGCTCGAAGAATCAAGAAATTTATTCATAAATCAGTATTACGGAGAAATGTTCGCGGAGAACAAGCGAGACGCGCAGGCAGGAACGTACGAATGCGTCTCGTCCGATCAAGTCTTCGCGAATATCCCTGAACAAATACAAATGTGTGCTGCCATTGCTGCTGCTGCTGTTGCTGCTGCTAATAACGATTGTTATTATTCCCCTGCAATCATTGGATCGTTCGATTGAAAAGATCTATTCACCTACGAAGAGACCGATATTTATTAATCTTTCTCGTTGGTGCAACTTCCTATATAGGTATTAGTAAAATAAAAAAAGAAGAATGTTCGCTTGCATTTTGATATCTTTCGCGAAAATTGTTCGAGAAAGTTGTTAACGATTAAAGTTGAACGATTAATTATTCGTATTCTTCAGAGAATATAAGCAGAAATTCTTAAAAATAATGAATAATCCTCGTTGAATTTTTTTAGATTTTTTCTTTTAATTTTTTATTTTCTCGTTTTTTACTTTTATCACATCTACTTTCTCCTTTTTCTTTATAGATTATAGATTATAGATTATTGTTTAATGTCACGTAGTTTAAATGAAATAATGAAATTTTATATCATGATGTAAACATTAAATAAGAAATAAAATCGAATAAAATACAGGGACAGAAATAATCGAATTTTTAGTATATTAATGAGTTCGTTATATAAAAAAATTACTCGTCAATTAGTTTAATGAACTAATTATTCTTATTATAAGTATAGATTAGATTGTTAATATTTTATCTATATGTATATGTAAAAAAGTAGTGAGAATTGAAAACAAAAAGGAAATAGAATTACTTAATTTTATTAATAAGTAATTTATTTAGTTTAAGATTACATTAGTTTAGATTACATTAGATTTTAGAAGCTATTAAAATCTCGCTTTCAAAGAGGCTTTTTTTTTATTATTAGACAATTGATCTTCGCAACAAAATATTTTAGAAAATTAAATATCAAAACGTGACATATATATAACTATTTACAATATCTTATTTTTTATTTATTATCTATTATTTATTTTTTTTTCTTCGTTTTTCTTGCCTCGACATATAATTTTCTCCTTTTAAAATATATAATCAAATTTTATGTTAATATTAGACAAATACGAAGAAAAGAAACGAGTAAAAATGTGATTATAACAATAACTAAATAGAGTAATGCAAGTGGATCATTCGTAAAGAATAAATAGGAAAGTAGCTCCTTGTTATACTTGAACAGGACTTTAAAATAAATAAATCATTGTATAAGACAAAGGTGAAATGACGTCAAGAAATCGACAGAAGCATTTACAATAGGGCGACTCGTGGATCAAATTGAACTACGTCATAAAATATATAAATATATAAATATATATATATATAAATAAAACAAATAAATAAATAAATAAATTAAATAATATCGCTCCGAGAAAACGGAGTATGAAATTTGGTCGACAAAAGAAAATATTAGAGAAAGGAAAAAGAGATATGAAAAATCATAGCATACGTATAATGCCACGTCTTAATTAGATGTTATTACAACAACAAAATGATACAACTCACTGTTGTCAATGAGTGACAATATCTATATACGGCTCATCTTCTTTGCATTTCAAAAATCAATAATTTAGCAAAATTATATATTTTTCTTACAGACGTTGTGTGACAACATTGCATCACACGCGTTGCCAATTCTAATCATTAGAATTTTCTTTGTTTGTTTAATATCAATTTGGTCAATTGGTCGATCAAATAAACGACAATGATTTTGTCATCGTACGACATCTATTTAAAACATGGCATGATACGCAAATAAGATATAAATATATACATATGCATATACATATATGCATGCATACGTGTACGTATATATATATTAATATATGTAGGTAAAGGTATGTATGCATACAAATATATATACACATATATATACATATTATATTTAACTATTGCAAAGTGTTGTTACATCGCTACTTGTATCGTATTTTGTACAAAGTATCCTTACCTTCAATTGTTCTTTTTCTTTTTTTGCCATAATATATATATATTATTATATGTATATATATTAATATATATATACACATATATATACATATTTATATATGTATATATATAATATATATATTATATATATATATATACATATATAGATATATAAAAATAAATAAATAAATAAGTACACAATAAGACACAATATAAAGAATCCTTAGCAAAACAAAGAAAGCGTGACAAATATTTCAAATGTCATTTTCCATCATATTTTGGAAATCATAAATTCGAAATTGATCATAATTGTTATAAAATATCGTGGATATATCTGTTTAAAACCGATAGTTGCCTCTCGTCCGTTTATGTTAATCGAGTGTCGATAAATATTATAATATTGTGAATGATATGCGATCTATAAATTAATTAACAATGTTAAACACGCGGCCCAAAAATTCGTTTTGAAAAATTCTTCAATTATATTTCTTCAATTAAATTTTCTTTCAAATTTAAATCCTTTATAATCTATTTATATACATTATTGAAAGATTGTTACATTATTTGATTTCAATTTTTCTTCCAATTTATAATCAATTTATTATAATTTAATGCAAAAAAAAAAGAGTTAATTTGTATTTTCTTTACATACTTTCATTATCTTTCATTTTTGTCGCAATAATTATTAGATTTGCTGGAATGCGAGATTGGGCCACACGTAGTAGCACCATCAAATTGATACAATATGATTTTTGAATCTTGTTTTTGCAATGTCGATCACGATGAATCGCATAACGTTTAACGAGCAAGAGTTACAAAAACTGTGTATACTATGACTATGGACCAAACTATATTTTTTCGAGAGACCAATTTGGCTATTCAAATGTAGATTCATTTCTCTTAATTCCATTTAATATTTCCTTTCACTTTCTTCGCGAAAAGCTAAATATAGATAAAAATGTTTTTATTAATATGTGTAATTCACATTTGAAAACTGTAGGTATTTATGATTAAGCATATTTCGATGTAATATTGTCATTGAAATAAAAGTCGCGAAATATGTAAAGCTTGCTCGATTGTCGTGTTCGATTTAACGCACGAAATTGCAAACTCAACATAGTCAATCTCGTTCGACCAGTATTCGCGCGAGCGTGAAAAATTTAAATTTTGTCTGAATCAAAAATTTATTGAAATGAATAGATACGCTTTCGATGCTGTTCTTTGAAATGTGTTTATCAACGATATCCGTTTGATCCATTGGAAATAATCAGAGTTACATTTATTATAAGCATCTTTCAAAAATTCTACAATATGATTTAAAAATAAGTACATAATGTACATTGTATAATTAAGCCGTTATTATAAAGTTTATTAATATTCTTCAGCATTCAATTCTATGTCGATGGATTATTGTAATCTGTTGATTTAGAAAAATTTTCCAATGGATCGAGTCAAAAATATATTAGTTTCCTTTGATCTTTATCCTTTATCCTAGTAACTTTTGAGCGGAGTAAACTCGCGATTGTTGTCAGAATTCCTATAAATCTTTGTTGTAAACATATCTAATGTGAAATATTGATTCAGGCGATTAAACGAAGAAAAGAAAAAAAAGAAAAAGACTGACGTGACATTTAAGATCTTTAAATGCTTAACACGTTCGCTACCAATATCAGAATTGATTGATGAAAATATTTGAGTATTCAGTCGATTCATCGGAAGATACGAATCTAACCTAGTAATCAACTTAACCCAACATTCGCGAAAAATTGATGAACCGATCAAATCTATAAGAAGAGAAAAAAAAAAAAAACAGCATATTCTTCAAAGAAAAATTCTTAGATAAAAATTTCATTCAAATGGTAGTGAATGTGTTAATTAAATATTTCTTAGCAAATCTATATCGTTCATCTCTTTAATGCCATCTCTTTAACATTTTTGCTTTTTTCCCTCGTTTTTCATTATTCAGTTTTATATTGATATAAATCACGTAGCGAAACGAGTTTAAAACGATTCAAATGAAAATGTATGTGAGAAAAAATCCAGAATCATTGTAAAACGTAGCAGCATTGAATATGTACGAAAGAAAATATTGGAATAGTTACGAAAAATCTTCATCTATTATTGTTAAGTGTTAGATATCATAAGCAAAAAAAAAAAAAAAAAAAAAAGATAAAAAAAAAGATAAAAAAAATGCAAGTAGTCTTATAATAAAAAAAATGCAAAAAATGTAACGCGAGAAAAAATCCATTTCAAGTATTCCACGTATCGAGAGCTAAATTCTGTCTCTTCTCTATTTGTGATCGGACTAAATCTTAGAAGATAATAATTTTAACAACAACAACAGGAACAATAAATTAACGCAATGCAACGGTCGAACATGATTAAGAACTAACAGATAATACTTAGACAAATCTTTATTTAAACATTTATCAGAAGTAATGATATAAAACGGATGAAAAAAACAAGCGCAAATTAAACGTAAATAATATTCTAAGAAATTAAATCAAGAATAAAACATTATAAAAAAAAATGTGAAAAAATATAATAATGAGAGAAAATTGAATTCTCTTAGATACTTCGAAGTCGTTTCGTTTGTTATCTACGCTCATTTTTGTGTAGTGTCTCACTTGTATATTATCATTATTATAAATTTAGTCGTTGAATGAATTCGTATGAAACAGTTTTTTGATACAGCTAATACAATATGAATTGCAAATATAAGCCGTGCCGAAGATGATGCGTATGTGTATGTCCGAAATAAATGAACGAGAAATGATGTTCGTTCAAACGTTGATCTTTTTCCGCTGAAAAGACCGTCTAAAGAGCGTGGAAAATTCTTTAATTCGATGAAAAAAATTAATAAGTAAAATAATCAATATTAGATCTCATACTGAAATCTCTCTTTCAGAAAAGTGTTTTCCACATCCTGAGAAAAAATAGATGTACAAGCGTTATATCGATTTAGATAACGGTTAGTTAAATAATATACAATATTTCAACAGTTATTAATGACGAGTATTAATCTTCTATGAGAGATTAAAACTCCCTTTGGAATTGTAGAACTTTATTCCATGAAAACACTTTATGGAAAGATAGAATAAAGAAAGAAAAGAGAAAGAATGCGCATATGTACGAGTGGATGTGTATATATCGATGCATATATAAGATGATATAATGAATAAAAATCAAAGGGGAAAGAAAATAGTTTGAAAGGAAAAGAGTTAAAAACATTGGATAGTATGGAATAGAAGACCTAAAGAACATATTTCGATGGTGTTATTAGCTAGGCGCCAATTATTGTCATTCCTTCTCTTACATCGATACTCTAAAATTACTCTAAAATTGTATAAACAGAACGTAGCGCATAAAAAAAAGAAATCGATTATATATACTCATAAAACTTTTAATATAACAAATTATCGCATTGATTAAGCATGTCAAATCGTCAGCTACGTTTGTCATTCAGTAATCTTGCGCTTTGTTTTTTCTATGAATCGGAGCATAACAATCTATTTCTTGTTAGCCCAATTGAAATATCAGAAAAAACTGCTACAAAAGAAAAAAAATCAACAAAAAACAATGTTATTATAAACGATTAATTAATAAAAAACGAATCTTGTTTGTTGTTACTTTTTGTTTTTTTCATCTCATCCTTTTCATGAAGTTCCATTAGAGTAATAAAAATATTTGCATATATCGTAAATTAAAACATATTTAATTAAAATATAAAATAAAAAAAAAAATTATCAAATTACAAAATAAGTTCACATTTATTAGATGAGAGAAGTATTTTATTTAATGTGAACTATGATAGCAGAATGAATATACATGTATATAATTTAATTAAGCAATATATACTTAGATTATCATAGAAGAGTATCATGGACTAACACAATATAAAGAAAATAGTTATGATTTATGTATCCTCCTCCCAGACAGTTTCAGTCAAGATTGCAATGTTGTCTAATCCTCTCATCGGCGCATATTCCAAAGTCCACATTAAATTAGTAAAAACAACTAAAATCAATATGATGAATATAAAATCAATGACCAATTCTTAATTCATTCTACTAATAATGTATTTAAATTATTTAATAAATAATTTATTTAATAATAGATTATTTATTAAATATTTATCTATACAATTAATTTTTCAACTTACGCATCTCGCCTTGATGCAAATCTGCTACTAATTCAGGACAAGAACTATTACAAGGATTTATAGGAGTCAAACGAAGTTGTGTAGCTCCTCGTAATTGAGCTAAAGCTATAAGACCTGAATCTAGTTCAACCTTTTTATAACTTGGACTATTATAATCCGAAGACATAAGAACCCAATTAAAATGCGCTGGTGAGACAGTACTTGAAAGGAAATATGGACGTTGGTAATACTTTCTCAATACTTTCACTGCATTGATATCGCAATTTTGCCAATGGACGAACCATTTAGCTACTTCAGGTGAATGTACCCGACGCAAAAATGCTGCCAAGTCAGACGAACCAGTTCTCAAATTTGAAGTCAAAGCACATGGTACTGTTTCCATTAAGCGTTCATTTTCTAAATAAAGCTGTTAATATAAATAAAATATATATAAACAAAATATATAAATAAATTTGTTAAATACACATGAAATTTTTTTGAAATTATACATGATTTTTTTTTTGAATTGTGCATTTATTTTATCAAAGGAAATAAAATACATAATAAATACAATTGTTGTAATAATAATTATACTTACATGAGTAATATTATCGAACCAAAAATAATCTGTATTCATAACTGCCCAAGAATCCATTGCATCTGTAATAATTGCAGGTGCATCTCTGCTCAGATAATTATCAACAAGATTTCGATATCTTACATCTGATAAACGGTCAATAGTTTCCAAAGCTTCACAAGTCTGTAAATATAATTTCTGATTACTTTAGTAATTTATTTTTAAAAATACTTTCGATTAATATTAATAATCATACCACACAATCTTCTTCAGTTATCATATAATCATTATAAAAAGGATTATTAATCATACAATTTTCATAGTACAAAGGTTGCCAATTCCAAATTGGTAGAACTTTGATAAGTAAAAGACGACTAATTGCAGTAAAATGAGTTCCAACAAAATCAAGTTGAGCTGCTAGACATGCTAAAGTACCAAGAACAATTAATACAAGTGTTCCCCTGATAACAAGTTGTAACCAAGAGCGCCGCATTGCAGCTACTAATGGTTGACAAATAATATCCATTTCTTCTTCTGTAAAGCCAGCTTGTTGACAATATCTATTAATTAATTACATAAAATACAATCATTAAATAAAAATTAAATATCATATATTATATATCATAAAAATCATATATTAAAATAATTAATATAATAATATCATACTAAAAATATTTTTCATATATAACACATATAAAAAATGATTTTATAATATTAAAAAAAATAATAAAAGAATTTTAAATAATGAATACGTACCAATAATAAAGAATGTAATATTGTACATATCAAATAATTTTCTTTAAAAAAAAGTTAGCACAATATTAAAGAAAATTAAAATTATATACATTTAAAAAAATATAACAAGATAAAAAATTTTCTAAAATTTTACTTGTAAAACGCATTCAATTCATCGTCTATCAATCGTAGCTTTTCCGAATGTGACATTTCTTGTTGATCTTTTACATAATTTTTACGCAATTGTTTAATACATTTACTATTCGACATCTTTACTTTTAATTCAATATAAATTTCTTTATATTATTTGTTATATTTTTCACTCTCTGAAATTGGAGAAATGAACTAGTTATATCGAACAGAAATACAATCTGTACATGCGCACATTTTCGTATTATCCATGCGAACATATTGATTGTTTATTATCATTATTGAAAATACCGCGGGAAAGTATGGCTAAGTTTTAATTGTTTCATATAATTATATACAAAAAATACATTTTTCATAGATAAAAAACATGAAATATTATTAATTATTTAAAATATAAATTAAATATTAAAAATATAATAAATAAGTATATTAGTAATTTGTTACAAAAAAATCTTAAAAATTGTACTTAAAATGAAAAGAAAAAACTAATTTAAAAATCTATATCTTTTTTTTTTCTATAATATATTATCTTTTTTTTTTATTAATCAAATTGCTTTATAAATTTACATTAAAACATTTCAAATAATATAATTAAAATATAATTATATTTATTCATATATATATAAAAAAATTTTTAAATTTACTATTAATAAAAAATTAATAGTACTATTATTTTAGTTCTTATAAATTATTTATTATATTACTTGAAAATATATATATATATTTTATATATATAATTTATATATATATAGCCATCGATATATAAATATATGTACATATATATACATTATATATATCTAAAGCTATTGATACATAATAATATTGTTGTAATCTTGTGCTATTCAAAATATTGAAATATCAGTTTTAATAATTTGTTACAATAATATAATATTATTTACATAAAGAAATTTATCAATAACAATGTACAAAATAAGGTTATTTGGTAAGTATTTATTTAAAATATACTATTATATGAATATATATTATATAAAAATTTCACAATTTTTATTTTCTAAATCAGTTGCACAAAATAAAACTACAATTTATAATAATATTATTCGAAATATTGTTAGTCTTTCCATGTTACCAGAGACTCATCAGATGTTACATAAAACATGCAGGTACTCATCATTATATATTTATAATATTTTTATTTTTTATTTTTTTTTTTTTCAATATAAATCATAATACAATGCAATATATCATATAATAAATATTATATTATAGAGACTTTGCAGAAGAAGAATTAAAGCCTTTAGCAACAGAAATTGACAAAAAACATCTTTATCCAGAAAAACAAGTTAAAAAGATGGGAGAATTGGGTTTAATGAGTATAGCAATTCCTGAAAATTTAGGTGGAACTGGACTAGATTATTTAGCTTATGCTATTGCATTAGAAGAAATATCTAGAGGTTGTGCTAGTACAGGTCTCATAATGAGTGTACATAATTCTCTTTATTTAGGACCTATACAAAAATTTGGCAATAAAGATCAAATAAAAAAATATATTACCCCCTTTACAACTGGTAATAAGATTGGATGTTTTGCCCTTAGTGAACCAGGCAATGGTAGTGATGCAAGTGCTGCTTCTACTATTGCTAAATTAAATGGATCTAATTATTTAATTAACGGTACTAAATCATGGATAACAAATGCTTATGAATCAGATGCAATTATTCTATTTGCTACAACGGACAAATCTAAAAAGCATAAAGGTATAAGTGCATTTATAGTTGATAAAACTACAGAAGGTCTTTTTGTTGGTAAAAAAGAGGATAAATTAGGTATTTGTGGTAGCAGTACCTGTTCATTAATATTTGAAGATTGTAAATTACCAAAAGAAAATTTATTAGGAGAATCAGGAATGGGTTTTAAAATTGCAATGACGACTTTGGGTATGAAATGAATTCATGGTATCTATATAAATGTAATATCTGAAAAAATAATAATCACAATATATAACTTCTAGATGCTGGTAGAATTGGCATTGCTGCTCAAGCATTAGGCATAGCTCAAGCATCTCTCGACTGTGCAATCGAGTACGCGGCAAAACGACAAGCATTTGGTAGTTCTATTATTAAATTACAAACAATTCAACAAAAAATTGCTGACATGTCATTGAGATTAGAAAGTTCAAGATTATTAACATGGCGAGCAGCTGCACTTAAAGATAATAATAAATCATATACAAAGGTGCGACGATAAAAATAATTAAATTCAAACATAATTTAATAATTTTTTTTTGTTAGGAAGCTGCTATGGCAAAATTATCATCATCTGAAACATCTACTTTCTGTGCGCATCAATGCATGCAAATTTTAGGTGGTATGGGTTACGTTAGTGATATGCCAGCAGAACGTTATTATAGAGATGCACGCATTACTGAAATTTATGAAGGTACATCAGAGATACAAAGATTAGTTATAGCTGCAAATGTTATCAAAGAATACAATCTTAATTGAAATATTTAAATGCGACATATATTTTTCTACTGAAGTTCTTCATATGCAAACAAAATATTTTTTATATATTTTATTAATTTTATATATTTATATTTTTATCCTTTACGAAGAAAGGCTAATAAATTTTATATATCATTATAATTATGTAGTTTTTTTTTATGATTTAATGTCATAAAATAAATGTAAATATATATGTAAATATGCAAAACTTACATATTTAAATATGCAAAAACATATACCAATATCTCATTATTAATTCTATAGCAATATTATACGAATTTTTATTTATAATTTCTTTATACTCGCTCATTATGGAATGATGACAAATAGATTATTTGTTAAAATAATGAATAGGAATGATAAACACTATCTATAATGAGATTTTATTTTAAAATCT
The DNA here is from genome assembly GCF_014066325.1 of Apis laboriosa. NCBI lineage: Eukaryota > Metazoa > Arthropoda > Insecta > Hymenoptera > Apidae > Apis > Apis laboriosa. The sequence continues at coordinate 953,620 of NW_025221020.1, forward strand.
CTATTAATTATATAAGTAATTTGATAAGATCGCATATCATACTTAAATACTAAAATTCACAATTGAGTAGCATAAATTCTGATACTCCCTGTATTAAGATCCCAAAAAATTACAGTTTTATCTAAATTGTATTTCTATAACTATCTTAAATTCTACACTATAGATCCCAGTACAACAGATAACAGTATACATATAATTTGTGCAAACGACAATTACGATTTTTTTCAACTATATTTTTATCGAATTCTTTCTTTGTTTTATATAAGCAAAGATATTAAATATGACATTTAAATTTGTTGGATAGAGATCTATTGGAATGTAAAGAAATATGTAAGTGAATATAATATTTCAATTTGAATTTCACTGTATGCTTCTTTTCTTATATACAATAGTGCATTTGCCGTTGTAATTTTTACATTAAAATAGTTTTTTTCTTTTTTCATATGTATATATATATATATATATGTATAATTCAATTATCTTATAAAATTATTTTTATATTTTTCACAAACAATATAATAATATAGTGCCAATATGGTAATCAAAGATTTAATTGAAGTTTAGCAAATTGGTCCAAATTTTGATGCACATATTTTTCTTTAATTTTTTCATTAAAAAGAAACAAAAAAGGATTTCTATAGTTTAATCATTATTTTTTTAATTATTTTATTTATAATATTGAATATTAGTAAGAGAATAAATTATGACAAAATCAATTTTCTGTTTTGAAACTGTTAAAATAATTTTGTTTAATTCTTCTGATTATTATACAGAGTATAATTGGATTTAAAAACTTTCAGGCCACTTACTGCACAAACTTATTAAAATAATCATTGTTATATAAATATAATGATATTTTTGGTTTCAAATCATAATATAATAAATTTAAAATAATAAATTGTGAATTATTATTTCGCAATTTTTGTGTCTAATTTCATCAATTATATTATATAGCAAGCATTCCGAACGACTTATTTATAAATTTTAATATTGAACTACTATGGTGTTAAATAACATTACATATTTTTCCACCTAAATTGATTTTATCGAACTCTGTACTTTTTTTGAATATTTTATACATTGTATAAGTTGAACTGATCTGTATCAGTTCTCTCTTATTATTTGCTATATTATAATCTTTGACAATAGATACATTTATCTAAAACGCTTGTAAATGTAAATAAATTAAAATCATAAGTAATTATAATAGACACTGAATCTAAACACTTAAATTCTGGAAATTGTCCCGATCCTGCAGGATCGCCTATGACAAAACATGTGAGTGTATTTTTATAGGTATGCGTATGTATCTGAGACATATAAGGAAATTGATTTAACCATCCATAATAGAAGCTATCAAAGCTTCAATCATCAGCTCGCATACCCCTTACTTCTCCTTGATCTCTTTGCTGAAAAATTCAAATATCTTTTATAATTAATTAAATAACTAAAAACTCAAATTAATTAATATGTAATTAATATAATGTAACTTTTAATATATTATAAATTTTTAAAATTACTTACCCTATCTAATTCTTCTTTCGTACTTTCTTCAATTGCTCTAATATCTTCCATAGTTAAACCATACCAACGATCAATCCAACAAAACACTTGCCTATGAAAGTTAGTAAAGAGACGCCTTTCTGCTTTTTGTATAAAACTTTCAACGCGATTTTGTAAACCAAACCATTTAAATTCACAAGTAACTAGTTTATAGCATGTCATTACAGGTTGGACATTATTTTTCCAATCTTTACCAATAAGAGGACCTCGACCTGTTTTCACAGATTTAAATTTAGTTGGATCTTCATCCTCCTTATAATCAGCATTTGCAATTGGATCATTTGCAATATCTATATGTATTACTTCTCTTATTTTTAATTTATCAGGAGGTAATTCATGAACCTATTAGTTAATAAATAATATTAATATATATAAAAAATAAAACTAAAATAAAACTATTTTTATAAATTTTTTACACACATTATGTTGATTTCCAACATCATCAATGTGAAATGATTCAATCATAATTACAAAATTTTCTTTCATATATCCAGGATTCTGTACAAAAAACAAAAAAATATTAAAATCTAAATAGAAATTTTGTAAAAAATTTTTATAAACAAATTGTACTTACAGTAATAACTGTTTTACAATAAGGATAAGCATTCCAAGCTTCTTCATGAATTTCCAAGGAATTCTTTGGCAGCATAATACGAATAAAAGCAGGCACTTTACTAGCTAAATGATAAATCTTGTATGTATATTGACCTGAAGAATATTTTCCACCAAGTAAAGGATAATCTGTGAATGGCTCATTTTTTAACACTTGTATTCCCTCTCCTCCTCCAGTATTATTTTTACTAGCTTCTGCTACAGAATATAGCTGAGCCACTTGATACTGCCACGAAATAAGTTATATTTTATAATATATAAATTATGTATAGAAAGTAATAATAAAGCAATATAAAATTCATTTTAATAAATAAAATCAATAAAATAAAAAATATCTAATCACATAAATATAAACATTATTTTTTTTTTTATAAGGAAATTTTAATATCAATAATAATTTATTTATTATATTATTATAAAATATATAAAATATTATTTTTATAACTTTAAATAATTTATTTTTTTATAAGAAAAATCAAATATTAATAAAGGAAAAAAAATTAGCAATAAATGTAAAAATATGCGAATAATTAAAGATTAAATTAAACAAAATATGAAGAAGATAGAATATATTTATGCATTTTAAAAGAAAAACATTTATTATATTCTAACTGAATAATAATAAATCTAACAATAAAATGAGCATGATAAGACAAGATTTGATAGATATATCAAATTAAAAATTCAAAACATTCAAGATAATCACATGCTTCTAAATAATAATAAACTATAATTAAATGATTTGCAATTTTTGATAATTGTATAGTATTGATGTAGAAATTATTTAAGTTTTTATTTCTATTCAATTGCAATAATATATTTCAAAATGGGTCATTATAATGAGATCTTATTATTCATTAAATACATACCTCTTTCACATTAAGAGGCAAAGTGACACGGCTGTAACAGAAATTAATAAATTATATTTCAATTACTAAATAAAAAGTAATCATATATTTATAAGCAACGACCTTGAATACACTTAATATGAACTTAAGTATCACATTCCAGGTATTGAAAATTGAACGATAAATAACGTATGATGAACAAATTTCTTTTGAAAACAATACTTATCAGTTAAAATAAAATTATTCACCGCATATAAAATGTTATCCGTATGGATGACAAGGGATGAAAGTGCATCCCTCTTTACCCCTCCAATCCCACCCACCGTTAAAGATTAGTAACCATATCCCAAGAATTACTTTTAAATGTTCGATCAGTTCTCGTTCATCACGCTATATTAAACTAATAATAAAAAATTTCGCAAGAACTTACAATTCTTTGATGAGCATTTTAACAAGCAGAGCACATGGGCTGCAGTAATTCAGTGCGGCCACACAGAACCACCCTTGCTTTAGCAAATTCACTCGTGTTATCTCTCAACCCGCAGTCATACGCATACAACGGCGTCGACTTCTCAACGGACTGCCACACACTTGAATCACTGAGTGCCACACTGCACAGCCACTAAAAAGCACACTTACTTGCGCACACATGTGCATCGAATTTCCCCACTCTTACTTCACAGACACTTTGCAAAATGACGTCATGCTTACATGTATCTCAATTCGCATGCGCATTTATCATCTATCAAGTTTACAATAATTTAATCTGGGGATTTCATATAGAATTTATAAAAAAAATATTAAGTAATTATAAGAAATATTGTTGCTAATTTATTATATTCTATTATGAATCTATATTACAATTTTTATTTAATATTATATTAAATAAATTTATTGAATATAAATGAAATTTGAAGTCTGAAAGAAATATTAAAAAATTCACTATGATTTTCATGAAAATTGAAAATAAAGATATATAACATATAAAAATATAAAACATATAAAAGAGATATCTTATTTAATATACAATTTCATTAATAATTATAATTTATAATTTATAATATGTTCAATAACAAATGTAAATTATATAATACAAATAATTATATAATATTATGTTATTTGTAAAAGAACATATTATAAATTTTAATATCATATACTGTGAAAAATAATATATATTTTTCAACAAAAGAAGTTTAAAAACAATAAAAAATTATTATTTTTTTAAATATTATTTATTGAAAAGTATAAAGATTATAGTGAGAAAAAATATTTTGATAAATATTATATAATTTTATAAGTAGATATTTTTTTTAAACATTTTTAAAAAAAGATTTTTTTAATTGTTTCTTTTTATTTTAATAGAAATATTATATGATTTTAGAATAGATAGATATTTTAAGAGAAATTTAAGAAAAAAATTTAAAAATATGATAAATAAAAAGTGAAAGTTATTTTTTATTTACAATGTACTTCATGTACAAAAAAGCTATTCATTTATACAATATTGATAATTTTGTACAGAATATGTGATAGAATTTATGATATATAACTTAAAAATTCCTAAGTTTCATATTTATAACTACATAAAAAAATTAGAAAGATATCTTGTATTCATTTTTCATAATAATATTATGTTACTTTATAACAAAATTTTGAAATAAAAATAAGTATTATATATTTGCAATAAATATTGGTTTATGACAATATTTGGTTATAAAATTTATATTATGAATAGATATATCATGCAACATTTGTTGGTTTATTTTAGAATCGACTATAATCGACGAGTCGATTGATCGATATGATTTGGTGTGTGTGACGAAATATACTTAGATGACAGCGCGTATACTGACGCGCCTAAGAATATTTCGTTCAGAATAAATGAAAAGATGAGCAAGTAGTTCGAAAGTTCGAAGAAAAATTCAGTAACATGTTCATATATTTTTTCATGAAGTGGAATTTTTGGTGGACTACTATAATTATAAATCAAGTTTCGTTATTACATGTTATATAGAAGATAAGTACATTAAATGTATGGTAGCTTGTGAATGCACAGAAGACAAGACGCGTGGGAAGATTAAAAAAATTGAATCTTAAACATAGACAAACAAATTGAAAAAGAAAAAGACTGAAAGTGAGCATTTCATAATATAAATCAGAATGGATGAATGTATGCTGAATGATTTATTAGAATGCTCGGTGTGTCTCGAACGATTAGATACATCGAGCAAAGTACTTCCTTGTCAGCATACCTTTTGCAAGAAATGTTTGGAAGAGATAGTTAACACTCATCATGAATTACGCTGCCCTGAATGTCGCATTTTAGTTGATGTTAAAGTGGATGATTTACCTCCTAATGTATTATTAATGCGTATTTTAGAAGGAATGCGTAATGCAGCTCCTAAATCTACAAAATCTATAATTAAAAATAATCCAGGACCTCAAAGACTCTTTGGTGGCCATCAAATTACTTCAGCTCCCATTGTAACTAATAGTCCTACTCCTACTACATTCACAAATGAATCAATTAGACATGGTAATGCAACAGCGAAACAAGTTCACTTACACAATCAAACATATGGCAGAGCGATCTACGATTATGTATCAAAAGTCCCAGGGTAATTTTATATCCTTTTAACAAAATTGTATTAATATATATTTAAATGATATTTTATAAACTATTTTAAATTTCAGAGATTTGTCTTTTAAAAAAGGTGACATTGTCATTTTACGTAAGAAAATCGATAATAATTGGTGTTTTGGAGAAAGTGCTAATAGTCATGGAGTTTTTCCTTTGTCTTATGTCCAAGTGTGTATTAAAACATTTTATTGTTATAATATGTTAATAATGTAATATAAAAAGTATTTAATAAATTTATATGTACAGATAATGACACCATTGACTCCAGATGTTCCTCAGTGCAAAGCTTTATATGATTTTAGAATGACCAATGATGATGAAGATGGCTGTCTGACATTCAATAAGGTAAGCTATATATAAATATATAGATATAATGTTTTATATTTATTTATTTGATTTAATATTGCATTTTTAAAAATAATTTTATAGGGAGAAATTATTAGTGTTATTAGAAGAGTTGATGAAAATTGGGCAGAAGGAAAATTGTTGGATAGAATTGGTATCTTTCCATTAGCTTTTGTGGAATTGAATAGTGTGGCAAGAGCTTTAATGAAACTTTCAACAAAGTAATTTTTATAATTTGCTATTAACATTATTAGTATATAACATTAATATTTATAATTAATATGTTTTAATTAATTATAATTTATAATATTTTTTAATTAATTGTAATTAATTATAATTAATATTTTTTTCAAAAAAGCACACAACCAGGTCCATCAAGGGTAGCACCTCCTACTCCCACTAATGAAGAAACTACACCTTTAATACCAACTGATCATTCGCGTAATTTACAAACAAATCAATCAAGACCACAACTTATGCAGGTATTACAATTTATTATATATAAAATATATTATTTTTTTAATATTCGAAATGTAACAAAATATATTAACATTTAATATTTTTTCAATAGAATACAATTTTACCAGTTTCTGATTCAATTTCAAATGTATCATCAGGAGGTAGTTCTTCAACTACTACTCCAAACACTCCTAATAGTTCAACTACATCTAGCAGTTCTAGTACTGCTCCAAGTAGTCCTAGTAGTCCAGCAACATCTCCTCCTGCAGTTGGAAATAGACAGAATATTAAACGTCACAGTTTCACTGCTGTTAATAGTGGTCATCAAGCTCATCCACATCATAGACATAGTGCAGAAATACTTAGTCCCCCAGTAGATAATGCTGTTGGTAACAGTAATGATTCATTTTCTTCGTTACAGGTGAATAATATTTTATCATATTAATGTGATAAAAAATTGTCTTATTATATTAAACAAATTTTATATTAATATTATAATCAAAAAATATTAATTTTTTTTCTCTTCATTTATTAGACAACTACCAACACTGCAGATCACAATCTTCGTCACAGGCGAAGCGGTAGTAGTGATCTTGCTCTTGCACAATCATCACAAATTTTGTCTGCTACAGTCGCAAATGCTCATTTACCAGCTGCATATATAGCTCTGTATCCATATAAGCCTCAAAAAGCAGATGAACTTGAATTAAGAAAAGGAGGCATTTATATGGTAACAGAACGTTGTCAAGATGGATGGTTTAAAGGAACTTCTAATCGTACACAAAAATGTGGAGTTTTTCCAGGAAATTATGTTGCACCTGCTAAGTATATGAATATATATTTATGTTAAAAATTTAAAATATAATTTCTTGATTTTAAATAATTTTGTTTTCGTAGATGTCAGCGAAGTTTGTGTCGAGGATCACCAAATACGGGACAGCATCAAAGCTTTCCATCTTCAACAAGTCAAAATAATACTGAGTCACGAATAACTGCAACTTATTCTAAAAATAAAGGATCCACTTCTCAATCTTATAATCCACGCACATTATTACCACCAGAATTACCACCACGTGCTATTAGTCCATCTTTTATGGTATCATCATCTTGGCATGGTCAAAGTCAAATGCAAAATCAAGAAAGTAGTCCTCCACGATACAAGGAACAAAATTCAGCAAATCCTCTTGGACGTAGTCATAGTGCTGTCATGTCACCAAATATTTGTATGTAATATAATTTTATTATATGTAATAATTTTATAAAATATATCATATTAAAATGTGTATATAAGAAATTGTTTTTTATTTTAGCTTCTCCTGGAAAACAGGTAACTTTACCTCAATCATTAATGACTACAACCACAGTTACTGGTATCAACAATAGTGGTACTATTGTTACTGGTGCTGGTTCTTCCATCATAAACGAAATAAATAAAAATCCAAATAGTATTTTGCATGCTGTAGCTTCTCCTTCTTCCACTGCAGTAGTTTCTGTATCTAAAAATAGTGAAAAGGTATATAAATTTATTCTATGTAATAGTAGTTCTTTGTTATATGAACATATATGTATATATATTTTAATTATAGCAGAAAGAAAAAAAAGATAAATGTGTCTCTTTGATGCGACGATTAACGAATATTAAGAAATCAAAATCACCACCTCCTACTACTTATTCAATGGATAATCCTGTTTTTGAAGATAGCAATTCCATTAATCCAGTACATGTTCGGTAAGTTATTTTCTACATTGTTTGCAATAACAATGGCTTATATAGCACATAATTAAACATATCATTGAAGATTTTAAAAAAATAAATAAAATTTGCATGTTTATATTATATTTAACATATTTTATTAATCTGCATGTAATTGTATTGCTATTCGATATTTTATCTGATATTTTATGTTACAATTTAAAATTTATACAATTATATATATGTATTTTTATGATATGTTAAATAATTGTTGAAATTTTTGCATGATTTTAATGTTCACATATGTATATAGAAAAAACAAATAATTTTTATATATGCAAAATAAATTTTTGATTTTCATTATTTGTTTTTCATTATTTTTTTTTATTTTTTAACATTATATGATCTGCATGTGTTGAATTATTTGTCTAATTCTACACGGGGGGTTGGGCGGATATATTTAAAATTAGATCGGGATCTTGCCCAAGTCAGTTGCTACAGGTGGGAGCTACACAGGAATTAAATGCTTCAAACAACTACCATCGTTTGTGTCCAGGCTCTATGCAGGGACATGTCACATCTTCACAAAGACTTAAATACAAGGAGAGACCATCTTTACCGGTCTCAATTCTTCAAAGGTTAGTTACTAAAATTATATATGTTTGACAAATAAAATTATTTAAAAATTAGTATTTATTGTAAAAGATATTTATCTTAATATATTTTCCCAGCTCATATATAAAATGAAAATTGTATTTAGTCTTTTATAATACTTTGTATGTAATAGTTGTGTGATGCATATATATTTAATTATATTAACATTTACAATAAATGATGTAATATATAGGTAAGTGTTTTAATAAATATTGCAAAAATTAAGAATAATACATTATAAATGCTTGATTAATGACATTAAAATTTTTATATTTTTTATCTATTTTTTAATTATGTTTTGTAATTTTTATTGTTTTTTTTATTTTAAATATTTTCAAGAGTTTGCTTGTTGATTAAGAATGTGTATATTTGATGTATAATAACTGTACAAATTTAACAAATATTATTAATATAAGAAATATAATATTATATAATATTCTCTTCTTTTTGAAATTTTAATAAATTAATTTTATTTTTATGTTTTTTATTAACATTTATAGATCTAATGAATCGGGTGGAATGGTATGTACACCAATAGGAAATCATCACCGTAAAAGTAATTCATTAGATGCTGGTATGGGCAAACAAGTCAAACAACAACCTACTCGCGAACGGTAAAAAAAAATAGTTTTATCATTTAATCATTTTATATTTTATTTATTTTTCTTTGTTTTATTTTTACTTAATTAATTAATATTTTTATATATTTATTACTTTTTATTTCAGAGAACGAGTATACAGATTTCGTTGCATTGTGCCATATCCACCTAATAGCGAATTTGAATTAGAACTTCGAGTAGGAGATATTATTTATGTGCATAAAAAACGTGATGATGGTTGGTATAAAGGTACTCAACCAAGAACTGGTCGTACTGGTCTTTTTCCGGCTAGTTTTGTTGAAGCTTTCTGAGATACAGCACAAAATCATTTCATATTAGAAACTTGTATATAATTTTCACAAATCGAAAGTGAAATATTACATACCACTTACTTTTCAAGTCTAATAATATAATTATTATTATGAAGGTAAGTGTATGATTTAAATTGTGAAATTATTCATAATATAATGAGCAGTGCATTAAACACATATATGTACATTATAGTAGTAGTAAATTACATATTCTTGTCGTTATTACGACATAAATAATTTTTTTAATTACATAATAAATGAAATATAGTAAAATTATCTAAAATGATACTGCCATTGATGTTATATTCATATATAAAATATTATTAAAATCTAGTAAGGGAATAAAAGATTATATTACATCAATACTGCCATCTCATAAAAAATACTAAAGAAAAATATATTAATACTGTTTTTTAAAATCATAAAATCATTTCATAATTCACAATATAATAATACTATTATAGTTATTAAGTTATTTTATCTATTTACATATAAAATTTTTATTTATGCAGTAATTTTTTGAAATATAATAATACTGCTGTGAAATTTCTATATATTATTTCTATATATTATTCTATATATTATTCTATATATTAGTTAAATTATGTATATATATTTTTTTTTTCAATTTTATACAAAAAGTAGTTATTTAAGTTTTTTTTGAGAAAATAATAGGGTCAATCTCTCTCTCTTTCTCTCTCTCTCTCTCTCTCTCTCTCTCTCTCTCTCTCTCTCTCACACACACACACACACACGCACGCACAAATATATATATATCTCTTATTTTTAATTTTTTTGAATTGTTTTTTAAAAAATTTGCATGATATTTTTTATAATGTTGTGAAAATTATATAAATTAAAAAAATTGTATCATTTTTAACTCAATATGGTCAGCTTTGATAAATATTTTCTTTTATAAATATATAAAATATTTCTTTTTAAAAAATATAACTTTTATAATACATATAAAAACATTTCATTCTAAAGCATATTTTAAATTAAATTATAATTTACTTTTTTTTTATGAAAATATCTAGATTAGCTTCTTAATGTTCAATGACATCTTGTTAAATAGATAATTATCAAAGGCTGGCCTATATATCTAAAATTGTAAATATTTTAATTAAATAATTTTCTGAAAAAACTGAATTGCATAAATACTTTTAATAAAATCAATTGTATATTTTTACTGTACAATTGGATGTATATGTTTTTTTATTTATGGAATATTTACATGTCATTTACATGCACAATTAAGAAATTATATTATTAACAGCCTACTTCACATAATATAATTATAAGAAATTATTAATTATGAGCTTCCTGAAGTTGAATAATAATCAATATTTGATTATATTTGTTATATTGTCATAAAAGATATGATTTTTAGTCATACATAAGAAAAATTCATTGGCATTGTTATTCTAACAATTTCAATTGTGGTAATTTCAAAAAATTTTAAAGCGTATCTTACATAGAATAAGTCATATATTACTCTTTTATGAATTTTATTTATTTAATTTATGTATTTTTGTCTATAATATTACAAAAAATTATTTTATAAATTTTTATTATTTTTTAATATTATACTCTAGGTATAATTGATGGAAGCGGTATTATGAGGTCATAAAGATATTATATTTTATAAGAATTAAAGAATGTAAGCGAAAAAAAAATTTAGCCTTGTTTATGATGTTAATATAAAATTATCTTTCTATCAATATATTTTTAAAAATTTTTAGCATGAAATTTGAAAGCAAATTCTAAAATATAATATATAATATGTATTTACAATCCAATTATTCAAAATATTTAAAAGACATATAAAGTTTTGTGCATCAATAAATATTACTATGCATTTTTTGAATACATAGTTGATTAAAATCATGAGTTCATAATATCAATTCAACAATACAAATATTTTGATTATCAAATCAGTAAGAAATTTTGAGAATAATATATCTTATCTTTAAGGAATAATATAATATATATATCTATATACATCTGTTCAGAGATATAACAAATAATAATCAATGTAATGAAAAACAAAAAATGTTCTAAATATGGAACATTACAATATATCATCATAATACATTAATATAGAATACTGTTTTTAAAATGAAGTTATTTAAAATGAATTATACATTTTATTTATAATTTCGTATTATATATATATATATATATATTTCCTTAACAAATTACATGACCTCTCTATAACATTTCCTTCAAATATACATATGTGCATTACACATAATATGCGTATATATAATATATAAATAAGATAACGGAGGAAGAAATAATAAAAATTTTTAATTTAGTAAAATTATAAAAAATATAAAATATAAATTTATTAAATTATTTTAATATAAGTTCATTAAATATTATATTTATTATTACTATATTTTATGTATAGAACAATTTTTTCAACAACAAATATGAAGAAAATTTTTGTTAAAATATCTCATATTTTTTATTTTTTTAATTTTCTTCCTCTGTTGATATAAAAATTATATCTTCATATTTAATAATGTACACAATATAAAATGTATTTAAATGTAGGTGTTTTATATAATATAATATAAGATTAAGTAACTTATTAATAATTATAATATCGTAAAAAATAAATATTATACTTATTATTGCAAATTTTAAATATTGATATAAAAAAGCAGCAATAGTATACATATGTGGTAATAATGTATGTCGTAATGAAAACATTGAAATTTATAATTAAGATGATTTTTATTTACTTTTATTTTAAATTCTGAAACAAGTAAAACACAAAAATATTTAGAATTGTAAATAAAATATAATTCATCAAAAAATTCAAATTTCATTTTTTATATCATAGAATTTATTTATAAAAGAAAATTGAGAATTAAGATTTTTTAAAAAATTGATATCTTATATATAAATTTAAATAATTTATATAATAGTTAAATTAATAATTATTATTAAGATTGATATAATAGTATTTTGTATTTTTTTAATAATGATTATCAAATATGTCTTATTTAATATGTTTTATTTAAATATGATATTATATCAAACTTATCTTTATACTATACTTATTTCAATTTAGATATAAAATTAATATTTAATTATTAAATATAATTATTAAATAATTAAAAATATAATAAAAAAATAATATAAGTGATTTCTATTACAATATTATTTTTATTGAATTGTATTATATTGTATTGTTAAGATTTTTTATTTTCATTATAATTCTACCATTCTAAAAAAGCAATTTCTGAAAATTCTAATAATGATAAATTTAAAAATATCAAAATTCAATAGCAAATTAAAACATCAAATTAAATTACAGATTCAGTAAGAAGATATTGTATACTTGTATACATTAATACACATATATATTCATACATAATTTTAATTAATAAATCAAATACTTATATCGCTAATTTCTATTTTTTTAATTAATTATGAATCTAGAGCATAAAACCTTGAGTAGTTCTTCAAATCAAAATCAGTTTAGATTATATATCAAAAGTCCAATGTTTACTTTTAAGTTAGTAACCTCATTAATATAAAATATATGATATATAATGAAATATAAAATTATTTATATATTATTTATAAAAAATAATTTTCAAAATAATTATAAAAATAAATATAAAATTGTAACTTATAAATTGTTACTTATAAATTTTATGTTAGCATAATTTATATTTCGACATTGCAATAAGTAACTAGCATCACTATTTAATTCAATATAATTCAATATCTGAAGTCTAAAAAGTCTTATTTTGTATATATTTTTATATGTAAAGATGTTTTGTATGTAAAGATTTTTCATACAAAAATTTGTACATATAAAAAATTTTTTTATTTTATATAAACCAAATTTAACACATTATTTGTTCGAGTTAATAATGAAAACTATATAATTGGTAGAATAATCAGTTAAAAGTCCACCATAATCATTTTAAATTGCAAAGCAACTGCATGTAAAGAAGTGAACAATATCAGAACGACGATTTTACGCATTGTTTAAGCAAGTATTCACAATAATATTTTTCATTAAATAAATAATTATATTAGTATTATAATATTAATATTGTAATAATTACATCATATAAAATTTCCATACAAATATGGAAATTTTTGCAGACTAATTTTTAAATCACTAAATTCTTCATTTTTGGATTTCGCATATCAAAATTTATAAAAACGTAAAAAAAAAAGTAAAAAAATTTTAATATTAATTTGAAAATCATAACGATTCGAATACATTTGAAAGTAAAAAATTATTCTTTTTTTTTTTTGCAAATAGATACTATGTCGATATTATGTCCAAAAATATTTATCTTTGATAAATTTGAGAATTCATGTTCAATATTTTACGATTGCAATTTTCGAAAATTTGATTTGTTTAATTATAAATAATTCTATAAAATTATTAGCAATACTATATACTATTAAAAATTTAAAAATAGACAGTAGAAAAAAATATAAATTTGATTAGTTATTTTTGATAGACTTAATATAATCATATATTATACTAAAATCTCATGTATGTACACAAATAAAATTATATATCGCATGCGCATGAAATGCGCATGAACATTTAAATGGTAGTATTTCTCTTGCTCTATGTACAATCATAGTACCAAATAAATAAGGATAGAAATAAAAATAAAAAAATAATACATGCATATATTAAAGAAAAATAACATATTATATTATATGGATCAATTGATTATATTATATGGAATAATGATTATATTTTACTTTATTCAATTAATTACTTTTATAAATATATAGAAAATATAATTAAAAATTGAAATATAATATAAATCATATAATTCTAATTTATAATTTTATAATTCTAATCATATAATTTCTAATTTATGATTCCTATTCTTATATGATAAAAAATAAATATATATAATTATATTAAATTTTCATTAATTTTAATAAAATGATAATTCAATTTTATAAACTAATTTTCAAATTAAAAATATTCAATATTCAATATTACATTATTATTATATAAGAAATCTATTTTATCTATATTAATTTATATTATATATTTTAATAATAAAGTGTATTTTAATTAGCAATAATGATAGTTGAAAGAGTAATATTATCTACTTTGACAAAAATAAGATTGATTTCCTGTATAAAACCACAATTATTACAGCAGAAACAAAATTTGGTAATATTTATTTGTTATTTTTTAATTTATTTTTAAGAATTTAGATTTTAATAATTTTTCTTTTCTTAATTAGACTAACTTTCTATTGGTGTGTAAATTATCAAGTTATCATGTTACAAAAAATATTGAACATATTTTGCATGATAATCAAATTAGAACTGATGCAATTAGACAGAATTTTAATAACGAAAAAAATAGACCTTTATTAATTTTACTTAGTTGGTTGTTACCAAAGCATAGACATATTATGAAATTTGCAAATTTATATGTGGAACAAGGGTTTGATATTGTTATATTATCAATTACACCTTGGCAATTAATATGGCCTACAAAAGGATCTAGGGTAAATACATAAAATATAAACTATAATATATTACATATATTAATATTTATAATATTATAATTTAATTTATAAAAATTTCATTTTAGTTAGTTGCTTCAGATTTATTGGAGTTTCTAATAAAACATCAAAATTATCAGCAAATAGTATTACATGGATTTTCAGTAGGTGGATATATGTGGGGAGAAATTTTGGACTTAATACAGAGTGATTATCAAAAATATAATAATGTAATTGAAAGAATTGTTGGTCAAATATGGGATAGTTTAGCTGATGTGACTGAATTATCAATAGGTATACCACATGCTATATTTCCAAAAAATAAAATGCTACAAAATATGTTTCAAAAATATTTAGAGTAAGTTTGTTAACTTTAATTGTATTCATATTTCTTATAATATAAATTTTCAGTTTAACTTATACAGGATTTTAAAATATTGAAATCAAACTTCAATAGCAAATAATAAGATCAATTTTATGGAAAGGTTTTATACAGATTTTGAAACAGATTTTCACCAATCTGAAGATTTAAAATCCATCATAATTACAAAAAAACATTTATTTATATGCTGTATAGTGATAAAGTTATATATATTTAAGTAATATAATTGATAAAAACATATTATAATTTTCAAAACAATATAATATTTAATTTCATTATTTTTTTATTTATTTTGATAAATATTACATGTCTTTAAATCTTTTAATTTTTCAAACATCTTATATTAAATATAATTTACAGATATATAATTATATATATTAAATATATATAATTTACAGATATCATATGAAAGCTTTTTATAAACAATCTACACAATATTACATAAGATCTAGTCAATTGTTTCATACAAATTTGGTACATAGTCCAGCATTATTTTTTGTAAGTAAAACAGATCCAGTAGGTTCACTAACAAGTAATTTAAGAGTAAAGGATCAATGGGATACTGTGGGTGTAAAGGTAATGTGTATAAATATAAATCATAAAATAGTGTCAGAAATATTTATATCTCTCTTTTTCAGACTTACATCAAAATATTTGAAAAATCTCCACATGTTGGACATTATCGTAAATATCCAAAGGAATATGTTGCAGAATTGTATACTTTTTTGAATAAATTGCCTTTAATACAACATGAAAAGAAAATGGGAGCACAGTTTTGAATGTTTTATTGCTGATATTTTTAAAATATTGAAGTATTCAATGAAAAAATATTTATTGATATTTATTTTCTTTTTATAAAATAATTATTTTTTAAAACATGATAATAATTTTAATTATACAAAACACAAAAGAAATATCTTTTTCTTATTCATGTACTAAATATTATTGTATTATTACAAAAATAATTTATAATTTATATTATTTATGTCATATACACTTACTTATTATGCTATATATTTCAATAAAATATGAATTACAATCACATTTTATTTTTATTATATGATTTCTTGAGAATTTTCTGCTTTTTTTTCAATTTATAGCATCTTTTGTTTTCTAATATTTCTTCAATTTCATCTGGATCTTTTCCCTCAAGGATAAGTTTTTTACGTTTATTTATAATTTTTTTTTCATAAAAATTCGTTTCATCCAATTTCATTTCCGCTTCTCGTTTAGCAACAGATATTTGTGTTAAAATTGTAATTATTTCCTTATCTATACATGAAAAAAATATATAATTATATTCTGAATATTAATTTTGTAAAATATTAGAAAAAAATTTATTACCATTAATTTTATATTCTGTGAGTTTTGTACCAATAGTATTTTCAACTGCATGTAATAATTTAATATCATGTGGAGTTATTAGAGTAATTGCCATACCATTTTTTCCTGCTCTAGCTGTTCGTCCAACTCTATGAATATATTCTTTTGGTACATTTGGTATAATATGATTTATAACTAATTCAACAGTAGGAATATCTAAACCTCTTGCTGCAACATCTGTGGCTATTAAAATTTTTATATGATTGGATTTAAATTGAACAAGTGCAGCTAAACGATCTTTTTGTTTTACCATTGAATGTAGGGCTACATTTTTAAATCCAACATCATTTAGTGTCATAGATAATATTTGACAATGTCTAAAAAATTTAGCATAGAGTAAAATATTGAATCTTTATATTGTATGAAATCTTATATATATATATAAAATTTTAATTTACTTGCAAGTATCTGTAAATATTATTATAGATCCATTTTTATTATTTGCTCGAAAAGTTCTAATTACTTCTACTAAGAAAGAATCACGAATATCTCTTGGACAAAGTACATAATGTTGATTAAGTTCTTTTACTGTAGCTATACCAGATTCATCTTTGGATTCCCATATAAAGGACTTTAAAAATATTTAAAGTCATTTTTTATCATATAATTTTTCATTTAATTTTTTAACTATTTATAAAATTTTATAATACCTTACTGGATACTATGTGTTTTACTTTGTGAAGAGTATCTGTCATTGTAGCACTAAAAAGAAGCATTTGTTTCTGCTTAGGTAAAGCTTCAAATATAGTTTTCAACTGATCATCAAAGTAACCTTCCAGAAGTCTGTCAGCTTCATCTAGGACTAAAAATTTAATTTGTTTCAAAGAAAATGTATTACAACTTTCAAGATGATCTGCTAAACGTCCTGGAGTTGCAACAACTATATGTGGATGTTTTGATAATTCTAAACCTTGTACAACCATATCCATACCACCAACAATTACACATTTTTTTAAACCAATAGATTTTCCTATTGCTGAAAATTGATCTGCAATCTATAAATAAAATTTTTTGCGTTAAAATATTGAATATATAAAATTAAAAAAAAAAATTTTTTAAAAAATTTTAATCCTACTTGGAAAGCAAGTTCTCTAGTTGGTGTTAAAACAAGCGCAAATATACCATATGGATCTTCAGACAATTTTTGTAATATAGGAAGTGCAAAAGCAAGTGTTTTGCCACTGCCAGTTTTTGCACAGCCAATACAGTCAGTACCAGCTAGAATTCTTGGAATACAATTTTGTTGAATTGGTGTAGGATATTTTAAACCTAGAAATATAAAAATTAACAATAATTTTTGTTTAACAATTTAATCAATAATTGTTTGAATACTAACCCATAAAAGTACATTGTTGGACAAGCCATAAGCTTAAATTTAACTCAGCAAATGTCATAATTCTTCTAAAAAAATCTAGCTCTTTCAATATATGATTAAAATATTTTTTTTTTAAATCTTTTAATTTTAATTTTCTTCCACAATAAAATTTGAAATTTATTAACATATATATTTTAAAATTAATATTACTCAATATTAATAATTATAACCTTTCATATAATTTTTTAAAATTATACAATTTATAAATATCGAATCATTAATCTAACAATAAATAAATTAAATTAATCGTCAGATGATAAAAAATTTTAAGTAAAAATCAAAATATTTATTGTTTTCTATGATTTAGAGCGACAAAAATAGAATTACATTCAATTCAATCACAAAAGTAACAAATTTTAAAAATTTTCTTAAAAATTTTTTTAATATATTCTTTCACAAATATTCTCTCTTTGTTTAAATTTGTATTTCATCTATAGTATTCTCAAAATTATACTAATTTTTAAATTTTTACTTTTTTTCTATTCTTGTTTATTGTATTCTCTATCTGTATTTTCTTTTATTTGTGTATTTATTTGTATATGCTATTGCGCATGGCCATAAATAAAATAGTCATAAGATAGTAAATTACCCTTTGAAATAAATCTTCAATTAACTATTAGAAAAAATTATGTTTAATAACAAATTTTTAGAAAATTAAGAAAAACTTGTATATAATAATATAAGATGATATAGTTTTTAAGAATATATATAGATTGTTTAATATTAAAATATATTCAACAAATTCTTAAATGCAATCTTCTTCTTAAATTCATTAAATGCAATAATTTTTTACATAATAAAATTTCTTAAAAAATTTAGGAAAATAAATTTATGAGAAAATAGACAATGAGACATTTAATAACAATTGTTCTAACTTTAGAAGATATATTAAAATTAAAATTGAAAGATTAACTAATAAATATCTATCATATACATATAAATGTAATATAGAATACACATGTAATATGATTATAATTGTAAATTAAAATATGAATTCGACCAATGATTCGCAATTAAGACATTCGTAACAATATAAATTTTATAAAAAAATTTTAAATTTTAAATGATAAATGTTATTTGTGAATATTTTGTTTATAATATTTTAATGAAAATTATAATATTAATTATTTCTGTTTATTAAATTTAAATTAAATTGTTATTAATAAAAATGAGTATTGGATATAATTGCATAGGTTTTTAAATCTATATTAAATTTATATTATCATTATACAAATTATTATATCATTTATACAAATAAATCGTTTTCAAACGATTAGAATTCTAAACTATTAATTTAAAACATTATATTATAAATAAAAAATTAAATTTGTTTTTATATAATACCATATATGTATAAATCTAAATAAATATGTATATTCAATTGACTTTACGTATAATAAAAAATTAATAACAAGCTCTTATATTTATATATTAAATAACAATTTGCATAAATTATTATTGTTATTATTATTATTAAATTAGGTTATGCAATTCATTTATTATTATACTTTAATTTATAGAAAACAATCATAATATTCATTTGTTTTTGTTAATAAAGATAATACAATCACAATAGCGATAATAATACATTTATAGGTTATATCAGGACTATAAATTTTTTGAATTATTGAAACTAAGTCTTAATATCTAATCTACAATTAAAGTCATTTTTTAATATACTTTACATATGATAAATTGTATTTATTGTAGCTTACATTTTATAATTTGTGTGAAACTAATAATGTTATAATTTTACAGTGGCAGTGAAAGAAAAACTACTCAGTAACAGAAAGTTTTCATAGAGAGAAATTGCAATTATTGTATGAAATATTGTTTTCAACGTGTCATATACATAAATACACATATTATTACATATTTAAAACTTAAAAATTTGTTTAATATCGATACATATTTTGATTTATTATTGATCCAAATTTATTTTTTTTTAATGTAAAGATAAACATTGAATGATTTAATAATTCGCCATCAATTAATTAATTTTTTTCTTGATACAACTTCTATATTTTGTAGTTGCAAAAAATATGCGTATAAGTAATTAATGTTAAAATTTTATGCTAACATTTTTTTATAGTTTATGATTTAATATTTCGTTAATTTTACTAGAAAAAGTATACATTATTTTGTATGTAACTACATTTTTTATACATATGATGATAAAAATTCAAATTAATCCGAATTTTTTTTTATATTAAAATTTTCACAATTTAAAATTCTGAAAATTAATTTTTCTCTTCTTTTTCTTTTTCTCCTTAATAAACATCCTCTGCTATTTTACAAGTCTAAAAATACATGTATAGTTTAATAATAATTCGGTCAATGTGACTAATATTTGTTAATTTGCTTAAAATCTTAGAGAAAAACAGTTACTGCAATGCTATGTTAGAACAAGAATATTTAATAGAATAATAATATTAAATAGAAGTTTATCACAAATTTTATATTGTAGATCAATTAACGGGCATATTATCGACTAAAATTACATCTTATATGATTACAATTGAAATGACATAACGTTTTCACGTTAATTAAATGCTTTATTACATAATGGAGGAATAGTCGTCATTATCAATTAATCTGAAGATGTGTTAATTTTTAAATGGATTTTATGAATACAATTTTTTTATTACATATTTCTTTACCAATGAAATACTGATCTTTTTAATTAGAATTTCTTTTGATCTATGTATTTGAAAGCTTTTCTTGTGTTTTCTTGTGTAAAATGTGTATTTTACTAATAAACGCAAAATGGAAAATAGATACATCTATATGATATAAATATACAATAGTATATTCGCCAAATTTTTATGGCTATGATTATAAATATTCATTAGATAAAGATTTCGCGATGAATAATAAAGAAAATATTCTATTATGAATGAATAACATATAATCAATCTCAATTTATGAATCTTAATCGCTATGTAATTCTCGGACAAATTTCCCGCGTCTTAAGCGTATTTCAATTTTTTTCGAAATATGTATATAATCATCATTAAAAAATATATAATAAAATAAAAAATATTTTAAAGACAGTACCAAAATAAATTTAATATACAAATAAAAAAAAAAAAAAAAAAAAAAAAAGAAAACATATTTAATGTTAATTAATATTAGCAATTTTGTACGATTTTTGATTCGTACAATTTTATTTAAATTTTCAAAAGTAATTTTAAATTCATATCTAAAATTAAAATACACTTTAGAAAGAAAGCGACAGATTAAAATGAATATCAAAAACAACATCATTGTATATGTGTTCTAAAATATTTATCTCCGCATATTATGAATATATAAAATATATTATTAAAATTACAAAATAGTCAAATAAATCAAACAACCATTAGAACTTTAAAATCTATTCGGCTTATATTATTTTTATCATGACTTTAATGTACAAGTCCAATTAATGAAAAATAAATAATAATATTTTGTTATAATATTTTTTAAAGTAAATAATCACATCCAACATTTATGAAAAATAAAATTTGAGAACAATCTTGTTCGAAAAATATGAATTATGAAAATATGAATCTTGACACAAAACATGAGATGAATTTCTTCTGCCATTTAAATGACTAATGAATTTTTCTACTAAATTGTTTCAGATCTTAATGTGAAATTGTATATATGATTTCTACTTAAACTTTATAATTTTATAATTTAGATTGTTTTATAATTGAATCAAATTCAACAATATATACAAATTCAACATAAAATATTGTTTTTTAAATTCAAATGTCAATTCAAAATCTAATGTCGAAACTCTATTGTAAAGATGATTATTTATTTCTTGTAATTTTTTTATTTTTTAATTAAAATTTTTAATCTATCTCACTAAATGAAGTTTTCTTATATTCTTTTTCATTATCGTATGTAAACGATATATGTATTCGGTACACGATGACACTTACGTGCAATGCACTTGCTTTATATTCATTAGCATTAAGGCATTGTAATACATCGATATACGGAATACAGCAATTATATTTCTTTGCGCACGCGCGTCTGTGTTGTGTGTGCGCGCGCGCGCGTGCGTGTATGCGCGCGCGCATATGTCAAGCACTGTATCATGTTTGCATGTATATCATTATGATACATACACACACACACACACACATATATATAATATGTACGCACGCGCTTACGTACACATAAGCAATATTTACAATTTTTTCTCGGTAATCAATCACGCATTTTGAGAACAGCAATTAATATACGATATCTAGTATTTAACTAATTTAAATTGAATTATTATCATTATTATTATTTTATAACTATTATTATACATAATATAAGAGTATAGATTTTTCTCCTTTGTCCTTATCTGGAAATAGTAGAGATATAACTCAACTCAATATATTCTTTCCTTGTTTTTAACACAAGGAAGTGTTTTATGTGTGAATTTTGCATATATAATATAAATATTTTATTAGTAAAAAATTGTTTAACAATATAAATTTATAATATTGAAAATAAGCAGAAAATGAAAGACTATAGGTTTTAAAACCTGTTTTATCAAAACTATGTCTGTATAAATACAATATTAATGAAAAAGCAAGTTATGACAACAATAAAATAAAATACTAATTTTGTTATGAATATAATAATCAACTAATTAGTTACGTATTATCTGTTTTAAATAGATCTATATAAAATTTTTAAATAAATATTTACTGAACAGTATATGAATCAATACACTTTTTTTTAAATTTATGTTTACTAGGCCTTTAATTATTCGTTGTTAGAAGAATAAGAAGCAAGACAAAATTTAAGCAGTAAAAAATGACAAAAAATCAGAACACAATAATTTTATCATCAATACCTATAAAGTTTAACGATAGTATATATCGTTTATAATTGTAAAACTACAAAGAAATTCATAATGTTACAGGACAAGGAGACCTGTTTTAACATGCCTAAATTATGTTTATAATTTATTTCAGATGAAAATCACTATTTATAGTTGTTAAGAATGTGGAAAGTCGATAGTATGTGTTTCATTGCCAAAAATTAAACGCAATCTTTTCATAGGTGGCGGAGGAGGATCAAGATTTAATTCGCGTTTCTTATGTCGTTTTTCACGATCTCGAGTTTTATGTTTTTTTTTACGTTTACTTCTTTCCACACCTTCTACACGTAATACTTCGTATTCAGGTTCATAACTATCTTCACTTAAACTCGTACCCGATTCTACGATGTCTTCTAAAACTGGCGAACGTTTCATGCGAAGAGTAAGTTTTAATCTGCCAGTTCTCTCTGGAGTAGTTGGACACACTTGGCAATTAGAATTCATTTGCCATTGATATTCTGTAGGAGTTGTTAACTTTTGTGCACTATCATTACTACAAGTTGATAATCTATAATAAATAATTTTTTTATATGTATATTTTTTTAAATAAAAAATAAAATATGAAAATATTTACCTCTTTAAGCTTTCATTATGTATGGAATTTTCTCTTAATTGACTATTACTATTTGGATCTAACAATTGATTTTGATTGCAATTAATTGGTGGCCATGGTTCTTGTGGAAGTAATACTGGAGGTTCAACTTTATTGCATTCATCATTGTATTGCATTTCTTGTAAATGCGACGTGAGTCCAGATGTATAACGAGTTTCTTGTTTACGTCGCATTATTGATGGTATTCTAATATCTTCCAAATTACTTTCTTTTTCACTAAATTCATAAATATCTTGAATACCCGAATCATCATCAGCTACACCAATTTCAGTAGTAGCTAATTCCTTTCGATCTTTCTTTTGACTTCTTGTTAATCTACTTTTTGTTTTTTCTGTTTTATTGCGAGTTTTTGAAACAGATGCAATTATATTATCAGTTATTTTTTGTTCTGTAATACTTTCTAATTCTTCGGTTTCAGAAATTGCAGATTTCTTTTCATTTAAAAGTTTTCTTCTACTTTTATGAGATCTTAATGTCGTATGTAATGAATCATTTTTTTGCACAGGTTGTTTTAAAATAGAATTATGAGTATCTTGTATGTTACATTTATTAATCTCATAATTAATAGTTTCCATTCTACTGAAATTTTTATTTTCTTTACAGGGATCTGTTCGAGAATCTTGATTTGTTGTACATGTTTCAATCATTCCAATTTTATCAGATTTTATTTCAGACATTTCAATATTAGTTACATATATATTATCTTTCATGATTAAATCTTTTTGACAATTCCCTTTATTATTTTCTATAATAGTATTTTCTTTAATAAAATTTATTTTATCATGTTCAGTATTATTTGAAGACTTATTAAAGTCTGAATCAAATCTATCAAATTTATTTGTTTCATTTTCTATTAAATATTTAATCAATTTATTTGAATTCGTAGAATCATTTTTCTTTATATCTTTGCTAGATTCAAGTATATCAAATGTAGGTGTTGTTGTATCAGTTTCTATACAATTTGAAATTTTAGCTGATTTCAAGTGAATTAAACATATTTGTTCTTCATCTTTGTAAGAATAATCTTTATGCACGAATTCACAATTTTTTTCTTTTTCTTCCTTTAAAATTTTTCTTTCAAATTCTAAATATTCTTTGACACAATCATTTGACTTTATTATCATTGACTTATTTATTGGCGTGATAGAAATATTGTTTATATCTTTGCAATTTTCAATTAAAGACAAATTATAATGACCAATTCGTGACTGATGATTTTCTTTCGAAATTATTTCGTTTTTATTAGTTTCATGTAAATCATCTAATCGATTTTCAGGCATGGAACTTATATGAACTGAATCACAGGAATTTGTACTATAGTGTTCTTTTTTAGAATTGGAAATATTAATATTATCTACTGAATTAGAATTAATTTCTACAATAATATCAGGTATTTCTTTTTCATTTATCAATTTGCTATTTATTTCTCTATTGTTTTTAATGAATGTGTCTGAACATTCTCTTTGAAGATTGGAACAGGTTGATTGTTCTAATATATCATGACATGAAGTTTGAACATGGCAAATATTATTAGTTTCTTCATTTAAAGTATTCCTTGAATGAGTTTTATGTAATCTAGAATACATTATTTCTTCATCTACTCTATCAGAATCTTCTTTACGATGACTTATATCTTCTAATTCAATATTTTTTATTATGGAACTATTTAAACAAGGAGATTCAACTTTTTCCGAAACTTTGTTCTTCTTTGATTCTGTTCTTTTATGAATTCTATATATGAAATTTTTAATATTATTTTATATTATTTTTAATATTAATAATTTTTTTATTTTAAAATTACAATTTATATTTTGAATCATAAAATAAAATATAAATAAATCTTACCTGGACGATCGAAGCGTATGATTTTTAATATTATTCTGATGACCATTATCACTGTCAAATTTACATAATTGTTTATTTCGAAGATTTCTTGACACGGAATTTGTAGTAATAGCAGAAGGATGAGGTCGAGATGTTTGTAATACATTTTCTCCATTATTTATAATAGGTTGTTGTTGAGCAATGTCAGAAAATCGACAACCTTGTGCAATTAATAATTCTGCATCATATTTTGTTAAGCCCTTTCTTCTTAACTCTTTCATACTAAGACTTTGTGGTGCTATTGCAGCATTACCAACAAGAACTGCATTTTTCTCTGTAAGTGCGGTATCAGCTTGTTGTTTATTACGACTTAATGGTTGTTGTCTATGTTTCGTACGATTGATGCGATTGTCTGTTTCTCGTAGACGATATCCTATAAGAATTTCATGATAAAGATATATAATATATTAATTTAATTAATAATTAATTATTTCAGATTCATCAGAATTTAAAAATACCAGAGGAAAGTTCTTCTCCTGGTTTTTGATTTGCAAATGCTCCAGTTCCTCTCCTTTCACATGTTTCACATTCACAGTAACAATTACCATCTCCAAAAAAATCTTCTCCATAAAAACAAGTAATTTCTTCTCCTACTTCAATATCACGAAGAACTTTAACACAAGCTGTATCTCTTCCTGTTGCCACAAACTGCATTTTACATAAATTAAATATGAAAATTAATATTTTTACATAGTTAATATAATTATAATAATAATAATAATAATTTGTATAGATTCATTAACCTTGCAATTAGCTCTACAATCATGATTAATATATGCTGCTGGACCTAACCATAGTTGTGCACAATTTTTTCTGCAACTAAACATAACAGAAAAGTCATTTTTTCCTGGATGTAATAATGCTGCTTCTTCCTAAAATGGCGTTTTATAAATACAATAAATTAAAAAAAATACTTTAAATTTTTCTTCATGTTTTATATATGAGCTTAAACAAACCTTTTCGCTAAGTTCTGCAATACAGCCAACAAGACAAGATATTTTATCATGTTTTAACCATTTTCGAGTTGCACAAATTTTGGCACCTTTTTGACCTTCAAGACTATACCTATAACATGGTTCTATTGCAAATCCAGAATCCTTATCAAAAACTTTTAAATATCTGTAAATCTAAAGAAAATAAAATAAGATTGATTTACAAAATAATTTTATGAAATTTTAAGAAATATTTAATCTGTATAACTCACATGTTTTTCTAAATTTATTTGTTGTTGTTTAGATTTTGTGTGAGGAAGTCTTGCACCCCAATCACCACCCATTAATTTTTTATAAGTTTTTTCATAATTTTGGGTTTGAATAAATTCACAAATAATTTTACGGAGTTCATCTTTATTTGCTTTTAATGGTCTATACCTTTATTGTTAAATAAATTTTACATATGATGATTTCCTGTTACAAGTCTTGAAAATTTATTTAAAAATATATTATTTAAAAATATATACCTGATATTCATTTTATGGGTGGTAAATCCAAGATAAGGATCTAATACGAGAGAAGTAGCTAGGTCATCATTGTCAGACAGTTCTTTAGGTGTCATACCACCACAACTACCAACATTGTTAGGTTGCATCTTTGCAGCCACTAACCCACCTAATCTTCGCTCCTGCTTCCGTATTATAGCTGCTGAGCCTTGAATGGATAGACAATCCACCACCATTCTGTAATCTGTACTTTTACTATTGAAATAAAAAATTAATTCAGTTAGTCTAAATAATTAATAAATTAATAAATCTTAAGCAATATTTTCAAATATATATTTTTAATATATTATTATATAAAAAATAATAATTTTCTTATTAAATTTTTCTATAATTGATATTCATTTTTTCATTTTTTCTTAATATCAAAAATAATATATATTTTTATATTTTTATAGTAATAAAGATGAAAAACAATTTCTTGTTATATATAAATATAATAATAAAAAAGAAATAATAAAACTGATAATTTAAATATAATCTTACAATATAGAAAAAGTAAAAATATGAAATAAAAAATGTTATCAGCATTAATTAAATAATATATAATAAAATAAAAAAATAAATCAATTTTTGTAAAAAGAAGAATGAATATGTTAATTTTAAATAAAATTTTTAGTTGTGAAGGTAAAAATTAATAAATTGGACAAGGATAAAAAAAAGGACAAATAATGAAAAAATGTAATTCTTTTCAAAAGAATACGCTACTAAAAATTTCGAATCACCGATATGTCATTTACTAATCAGTTGTTTAATTTTTTTTTCGAACTGGAAAAGAATCAAACAATGAAGTAATATAAGTGATATAAGTTCAAAAAAATGGTTCATCACAATAATATGCTATTTTGACAATATAATAGAAATATCTGGCGATCATGCTCTGAACGCTAATGGCGCAGACGAGCCAGAGCGCTCCTAGAGGCATGCTGCGCTCCAATTTAATAAGAAAATTTATCTTTTTATTGTGATATTCAATAATAGTCAAAGTCATTAAATTTTCGTCAAACAATTAACTTACCTTTAAGAAGCTCTCCTGATAACAAAAATTACACATTTTGCTAACAATTTCTGACTTTTTTGGAATAAGATGAAGACGCGTTCGGATCTATCATGGCAGATCTACTATACCGTATACACTTTCCCTATTTTCGTAATATAAAGAGAATGATCATCGTATTAAATTTTATGATTTTTTTACACCATAAATAAAATTCAATGTTTTCTTTACTAAATTAAACAAAAAAAGAATAATCATTTAATTGAAAATATAACAGAGAAAACCCATGTTTTGGAACTACAGACTATCGCGTACGTCATACATATATATCTTGAATACAATAATCTAGTAACTT
This sequence comes from Apis laboriosa, assembly GCF_014066325.1. Taxonomy (NCBI): domain Eukaryota; kingdom Metazoa; phylum Arthropoda; class Insecta; order Hymenoptera; family Apidae; genus Apis; species Apis laboriosa. The sequence continues at coordinate 982,218 of NW_025221020.1, forward strand.
TCTTGATTTACTAAACTTTATGAATTTCAGTAAGATAATTTAGTTTAAATTTTGTTTTAAACATTTATAAATAATATATTTAAAATTAAAATTTCATCGTCATACATTAGTCATTGTAAAAATGAAATATATATATATGTATATCAAAGAAAATTCTAATCCATTTTTTTAAAGATAAATTTAAAATAATAAAATAGTTAATTTAGTAATATAGAATTTAAATGTTGTGGTACTATGTTTCCATGACAACCAGTTTCTAACATTCTATGCTAAAAATAATATTCAGATGATTTCATTTACGGTTTTTAAAATGTTCTGATATGATATTCATTGTATTTTATAATTTGTAATTATTTTATTTCGATTAAGATTATTTAAGTTTTAATATTGCAATAATAGATATTAAGTTAAATATATTCTTGTTATTTTATTAATTATGTACATTTAGTATTATGCAATTAAAAATAAGTAAAAAATATAAAATGAATTCATGGCACAATTAAATGATTAGATTAAGATTTATTATAGAGTAAAATAAAAAAATTTGTAAAAATGTAGAAATTCTTTATATATATGAATTTGTATATAAAATAGAACTTTAAAATTTGTTATTAGTTAGATAATACTTCAATTGTTACCAATCAATGAATAATTTTTTATCAATTTGTCTAAATATAAATGCGCTTGCGCCAATATATTTGGTGGATGCAAAATGAGACAAATGCATTAATAATTACATGGTATAAATAAAAAATTTAGAATATTAAATACAAATGGTATCTTAAATCTTAATCAACAAATGAATTTTCCTTATCTTTCTTATTCGATAATAGATTATAAGATTCAAGACGTGCTAATTTGTCATTTCTCTAGATCTTACTAATTGATATTTATTAATTTAGATATACAAAAATGACATTTGAATTCAATGAAAAAAAAAATCAACAGTTAAAAAATATTAAAACTGGTTTAATTGACTTCGTTTCTGGATCACTTGGTAATAATATGATATAATATTCAAATACAATATTAAATTCAATATATAAATAATTTTGAACTTAGTAAAAAATAAATTGCAAAATGAAATTCATCTATTATTCTTTTTTTACAAAAATTCATATAATTTTTTATTCAAAACATTTTATATAATTGAGCTAACATACTTAGATTACATTTAACCTTATTGCTATTAAATATTAGAAAGTATTTTAAATATTAATAATAATTAAATAATAATTATTTTAAATATAGATCGAGATATCGATAGAAATTGATATTGTAATATCAATTCATATGTAAATTATTAACTTATAATAAAAAATTAAATTTATACATTTTTATTCTATTTAAGGTGGGATAGCACTTGTTTATGTTGGGCAACCATTAGATACAATAAAGGTAAAAATGCAAACTTTTCCTTTTATGTATAAGGGAATGGTAAATTGCTTTTTACAAACATTAAAGACAGATGGAATAATGAATGGTTTATATGCAGGAACTATACCTGCATTAGTTGCTAATGTTGCTGAAAATTCGGTTTTGTTTGCTGCATATGGAGGATGTCAAAAAGTTATTTCTAATATTTTGGGTAAAATAGTTTTTTTAAAAATAATACAAGAAAACAAACTATAATTCATCACTATGTTAGATCTAAAAAAAATTTATTTATATATATAATATATATATATATATATATATATATATAAATAAATTTTTATATATAATATATAATAATATATAAAAATATATAATATATAATAATTATATATATATAATATATAATAAATTATAATAAATTATATATAATAAATTATTATATATATATATAATATATATATATATATATATAGGTGTTCAAAAAATACAAGATTTGACATCAATTCAAAATGCATGGGCTGGATTTTTTGCTGCATTTTTTTCTTCATTAACACTATGTCCTACAGAACTTATAAAATGTAAGCTACAAGCAATAAAAGAAGTTCAAATAGAAAGCGAATCATCAATAAGTGAAGTTAGTATAACTAAAATAAAAAAAAAGAAAAATTAATATATAAATATTCATGAAAATTAAATTTTGAAAAAAAATATCTTGTTTAGAAAAAAATTGGACCATGGGGATTGACACGTCAAATTCTTAAAGATCAAGGCATGAGAGGTTTATTTACTGGGTTATCATCAACCATAGCACGTGAAATGCCTGGTTATTTCTTTTTTTTTGGAGGTTATGAAGTGACCAGGGAACTTTTAGCAAAACCAAATGAAAATAGAGATGATATAGGATGGCAAAAAACCATGGTAGCTGGTGCTGTTGGTGGAACTATTTTATGGCTTGTAATATTTCCAGCAGATGTGGTTAAAAGTAGAATACAGGTTAATTTAATTTTATGATTTAAACAATCTAAATTATAGATATAAATAGATTTTATATTTTGTTTCTAATTTTTTTTAAAGGTAAAAAATTTGAAAACTCCTCCACTAATAGTTATGAAAGATATTGTAAGAAATGAAGGTATCAATTCCTTGTACAGTGGTTTAAAACCAACATTAATTAGAACAATACCAGCAACAGCTACATTATTTGTAACTTATGAATATACTAAAAGGTTTATGCTTAATTTTTTTGAAAATAATTAATGGATAAAAATTATATTATTTTGTTTAAAAATTCTAAGAATTATAAGAAAAAAAATAAAAATAAATTAGTTTGAAAATATTTAACATAAAAATAATTTTTTTTACATATTTTTTTGTAAAAAAATAAAAGAATTTCTTAAAATAAATAAATTTTTACATATTATATTTGTGCAAAATATAATATTTAAAATATTTATAAATAACAATATTTACTTATTGAAAAGTTACAAGACTTACAAAGAAGTTTAAAAAAAGATTATAAATAACTAAAAATTTACCTTTTATCTTTTTTTTTCTCTTATTTTCGAATAAAATTTTCTTTTATCAAGAAAATTATTTTATTTAAAAATCATTATGTTTTTTGATAAATTAATTTTTTTAAATATTCTATTTTTTCATCGTAAGTATATGACATCCATTCATATTGATTAATCTAATAAAAATTCAAAGAATCTCAAATTAATACAATATATATAATAAAAGAAGAATTTATATATAAAATAATAATTTTGGAAATTACTAGAATTGGTTCATATCCAATAGCTTTAAGTTGTCTGAGTTGTCTCTGTATATATCCAGTAGAATCATTATGACCTAATACAATTCCTAAATTTGATAATATAAATAAAATTTTCCAATTTATATGCTTATTACTTTTAACACTTTTAATTGTGTCTGTTTGCATTTCTGATAAAATAGATTCAATATTAACAGAATTGTTATATTTATCCATACCAAAAATAATTTCTCTACTTGGATAATGAGGTAAAACATAATCAACATATACATTTATTCCCAATTTTGTCTAAAATATTAAGATTAATATATTAAATATTATTTTAATATATTATTTTATTATCTTAAGCATTATCTTTCTTTAAATAATTTTGTAAATATATACCTTGCATAAATCTACAACTTCAGTCTTTAATTTTATAATTTTATCCTTTCTATAAATATCATCATTATAACAAAATTTCTAAAATAATAAAAATTATTTTTAATATATTTAACTATAAATTTGGAAAAAAAAATATATTAATTTCATACATGATACCTTTGTTAAATATTTATACATATTATTATTTAGCATTGGTCCTTTGTAATAAGGCATTTCTATTTCAACTGAGCAATGTAAAATTAACCATTCATTTGTTATCAAGTTTAAATTATTTTTATATACCTTTTCCATAAAGTTAGGTTCAAATATATATTGAATTAGTTCTGGTATATATATATTTTTCATTGTTAAAAATGTAAGAATACGTATAAATGTTGCTGGAAATCTACATTTAATATATAAAAGAAATTATTAATCAATATAATTTCATCATCTATATATGTAACATAACATTATAAAAATAAACATATTATAAAAAAAAAATTTACTTCTCAATTTCACAAGCTCTGGTTGTTTTATAAGTTGTTATTATTTCTTCAATCAATTTTTTATATATATCAGTATAATAATCTGTATTAGGAGCAACAGTACATATACTATAAATAATTCTTTCAATATCTTTTAATCTTGCACTTTTTATTTCAGTTACTATTCTGAATTAAAAATAAATAAGTTAAATAAATTAAATGTCATATTTTTTCTATTGTAAATAATTTACCTTTCCATAATTTTATTTGTTAAAATTTCATCATATACATGTAAACTTCCAAATGCATGTGCTATGTGGATCAAACATAGCAATGATAAATTTGGTATTATATCACGTAAATACTTCAATAAAAATTGAAATTCTTCTTTACAGTGAATACATTCACTATACCTATAAAACATGCATATACATATACATATATATATATCTATAAAATTATTATATAATAAAAAATTATTTATGCATAATAAATTACTTACCTAATAAGTTTCATAATTGATGCTAAAGTTATGCTATCCAAGTTATTAATATTTTCAGTAACTTTTTTAATTATAAGTGGCATCAAAGTTTTATTTTTAATTCTTCTTTTTTGTAAAAAAAAACTTCTCGCTATTATACCCAATTCATTTACAACAAGATCAGGCATATATTGTTCTAACAGACATTCAATTTCAAACATATTTATAGCTGATCCTATATTAGTTAAATTTAAATAAAATAACAATTGAACTAGTGATTTTGGAGAAAGTTTATTTGATTTCGAGCTTAATTTTCTTATTGCACGAAATAAATAATCAGAATTTTTATCTTGCAATTGATAGAATGCATCACTCATTAATAATAGTTCTTTAGTATCTGATGGATAAAATCGTTTTAAACATTCCATATTTAATTGTTTCATAAAGTTTTTATAAATACTCGTTTTTTTTATTACATCATTTAATACAATTAAACATTGCATTAATACCTTTATTTGCTCATTTTCTAATACTGTTAACTGTTTAATAAAAACTTTCAAAATGTTGTCATAGACTGATAATTCTAATAATTTTGAATCAGTTAAATAAGAATATGCCAATTTTTTAATAGCATTAAAAATTTTATTTGCGGATTCATTAGACCAATCTGTAATTTGCAATTTATTTTTATCTTCAGACGTAATTTCTGTATATGTTTTAATACGTGGAAAAATTGTATTATTATAATGCATCGAATTTTCAAAATACGAATGTATGATTTGATGTTCAAATAAATTATGATTTTTTGATATAAATTTATCTTGAAAAGTTTCATTAACTGCAATTGTTGTAAACGTATGATACGGAAGAAAGTATTTATAGTTTTTTACAAAATTATTTAAAATATAATTATTCCATATATAATTATTCGTATCTATGCAATATAATTTATTACATAACCTTAAAATTATTGTTTTCGTATGATTATAGTTATAACTTATAATAATTCTTGTGATAATATTCATTTTTTTAATTTTATGGAAACATATACAATTTCTTAAATTTTTATTAATTTCAAACAAAACTTTTTACATAAAATTATAGAAACAAGAGCCAAATTTTTCCCATACCGGCAATTACAATGTCGAATTGAATTAAAGAAGTATACTCTCTCTCTCTCTCTCTCTCTCTCTCTCTATATATATATATATATATATATATATACATTAAATATATTTACTATATGTATGCTTATACATTGTTAACAAAATAAATTATTTTAAATTGTTTATCAAGAAGTAAACAAATCGAACACATGCGAATTCAATTATTGGTTAGTGAAATCAGAATTAGATACTAAATTTTGTTATATTGATTGTTTACTTTTTAAAAGTATTTTTTGAAAAGTATGAATTTTTATTTTAGAAATAATTTATATTTTTTATATTTTATAATAAATATAAATATAAATATATTTTATATTTATATTTTTACCGTATTTATGTTCATAATGATAATAAATAATTTCATAAATAAGAAATTATTATTTACAAAAATTATTTATAAAAAAATAAGACTAATGTCATTTCACATCTCAAGATTTTATTTATATTCAATGGTTTCAACTTGATTCATATAACACATTTTGTGCATGAGATATTGTTAATTGTAAATAATATATAATTATGTAATATATATTATATATATATTTAAGTAATTATATATAAATATATAATTTTTTTTAATTACATATATATATATATTAATTATTATTTGTTATCATAATTAAAATATATATTATTTTATATTATGTACTATACCTTTTACATATATATATAATATATATATATATATATGTATTTATGTTTTTATATTTTATTGATGATTATCTATATATTTAATTTAAATTAACTATATAAATGAATTAATTGTATATTACACATTCGTTATCATTTATGATATTGATAAATTTTTTACAAATTGTAATAGATATAATATATAATATAAAATAATATATATTTTAATTATGATAACAAATAATAATTAATCATTTGAAAAGAAATTATATTATTAATAGTATATACATACAAATTATTAATAATTTTTTATTATATCTATTATTCTTTATTCCTCTTTTATTTACTTTTCATTACTTATATTATAGATTTTATTTTGGATTCCTGTACAAATTATAAATCGTTGATTTATTTTTTTTAATAATTAAATAGCTTAAAAAATAATTACGCAAATATAACAATTTATTATAATAATTATAAAATTCAGATTATTATGATATATATTATATTTTAATATTTGTACATTTTCAAATTTACATAAATAAAAGTTCTAGATTCTCTTTCTAAATTTTTTAATATTAGAAATAAGTAACTTTATTAATTACGTATTTTCTTTAAACTTTTCAAAATCAGTCTGTATTATTCTTTTTTTATGTTTGTTTATATATAAATTCAATAAATAATAACTATAATATTATAATAAAATGATATTTCTAAACGATATTTTTAATTTTAATTTCTCTCTTTTTTAATAGGACAATTCAAGGAATTACTTCGAATTTCAAATGTATCTTTTTATGCTATAACACGCGTATATTGTTAATAACGTGAATACAATATTTTAATCCTGTTTAAAGACATTGAAAAAGTAATAATAATTATTTGGGTTAAAGGAAAAGATAGAAAGACAAAAAAGTAAGATTTTTAAAAAAATGAAAAAAGTGGAATTGATGAAAGGATTTTATTTTATATATATATGGGGGGGGAGGGAGAGAGAGAGAGAGAGAGAGAGAGAGAGAGAGAGAGAGAGAGAGAGAGAGAAGAGAAAGGAAGACAACGAAGATTTAAACATATATGCTTTTATACATTTTTGAAAGTTTGAATGAAAAATGCTTGCAAGAGCCGAGAAAATTTGTATTTCCTGACCATTTCATTCAGTAATTGTCCGAAGAGTCCAATTGCGATAAAAAGTTTTCCATTAAAGCTGAATTTTGTTTAATCATTTCATCGTTCCTTAATTTATGGCGGATTGATCGTGTAATATCCTTTCGTAAATCCTATGACAATTTATGAAAATATTAAATATAACAATTTACTATTATTTTTTTTTTTTTAATATTTTACAATTTTTATTTAATTAATACATCGATAAAAAACTTAATAGAATCACTTACATCATCAAGCAAAGCAATTAAGAGTTTTGACTTCGATAACGGAATATAGGCAATATGATGTTTTTCTTCAAATTCTTTGATACAATTTATATTTCCTTTATTTTCCTCACATCCTGATCCGTACACAATTGGGAACATCGCACGTTTCCTCGACATTGTACCTCTACAAGTATGATGGAATGGATACAATCTGAAGAAACATAAAGTACACAATTAGCATTCATTTTTATTATATCTATCATTATATTTGATCATTAAATTTTATATATACATAAAATATATTGTGTATACATACTCGCAATTCACGCTTTCACTCTGAACATGAAAATAACAAAGTAGGATAGCGACAATGATCATACATCGTTGAATGAAAATAACAGCCTGTAAACAATTTCGATTGTTATTATTATTATTATTATTTACAAGTATTTCATAATAATTTTAGATTTTTTTTTTTTTTTTTTTTTTTTTTTCATTTTCTTATTCATTATCAATGAAAACTTAAGACATCAATGTCGCATGTATTTAAATATGCGATTGAAAAAAGGTCACCTATCTTTATGTTCAAGTCTTGTCAATCGGGAGGACGAGACGATTTCATTCGATAAAATCGATATCATTTATTTTCAATTCGATGGAGAAAAAAGAAAGAACGTGTTCGTAGAGTATCACCCAATTTGTGCCAATTTCTTCTTTTCGACATCTGGTTCTCGTTATTTTTGCCAACGAATGTTTCGAACAGCGCTTAATAATATTGTCGGATGGAAAATATCAGAACAGATTTTCAAAACAGGTTTCAAAATTTAAGTGGCAAATTTACGTACATTTCCTACGAAAATTCATTTACTTAGAATAAAAGATATATATAAAGAAATACATCGTATTTATTGAAAAGGGCAAGTTTCTCATTGATTTTATAGAAAATATGTTGCATTAATACGGAATATTAATATTAATTTTCGAATATTTTCAAAAAATTGAGGCTCATTAGAGACTAAAATAAAAGTTACTGTACAAAAACTTAGACAATCCATTAAATTATAAACAATTGAAATTTCTTTTAATAATTTAATAAATAATCAATATTTTTTATATATTTTTTTTTTTTTTAGCGTCTAAAATCGATCCAAAAGTATTCAAAAGTATAGTAACATCTCAAATATAAACATCGTAAATTTACTTGCTTTTATGATTTTATCCTTGAAATATTAATAAAGAATGATTGCATTATTTATCCAAATAAAAATAATCAATGATTCAGTATGAAAATAAAATAGATCGATTCGATGTTAAAAAAAAATTTATACGAATTTTTCGAACGATCTTTTTTGTAGTATCGCATTACTTTTAATATCGTAAATTTTATCAAGTTTATAATACTAGTAATAATCATGCGCGGTTCCACACAATTTACCTCTGATTCGTTTCTAATCGGGGTCAATTAACCAATTTCCAATTCACGTATATAGCACTTCCTAAGAGGATATGTGTTGCCGTGATTCGATTTAGATTTTGCCGATCACTTATACGTGGGAAGTCCCACGGAAGAATTTTTTTTAAGAAGAATGTAAATTGATGATCCGGTTATCGATTAAACTCCCATACTCGTCGTACAAATAGATGTTTAGCGGGGTTGATACACAAAACGATACATAGAGATAAATTGTATCTTCCGGGTGTTTTGTCGAACAATTTTGCATACAATCAAGATGTAAAGCGATATCTTATAAACTAAGACCAAGTTATGCTTATCTATCCGCTTTGCATTTTAATGTTTCTGAAACGATCGAACTTGTTCTTTTAACAAAAAAAAAAAAAAAAATATACATATATGTTTTCAAGTTTTTTTAGATTTACGTTATATTATCCTTCTATTCTATCACACATTATAAAAATAATTTTTTTTTTTTATTTTTACCAATTTAAATGGTTTATAATAATAATAATAATAATAATAATAAGTCGAAATAATATTGTTTTTTTCTTTTTTTTTTTTTTGTTTATTTCATTTTTATTATGTGAAATTGTTTCAGAAAGAAAAGTAAATTATTTTGCAAATATCGTTTGACAGCATTCGTCTATTAATTTGAAATTTATCAAAGGAACCACTGAATGGAGTATAGATAGTAGGTGGTGACACGATAATGTTGCACATGGTTAATTTTAGCTAATTGGTGGCCATCGCAATTGCAGAAATTATGCAAATTGATCGACAATTGACGATATATTTGAAAAAGCATTTACACAATTTACTAATAACCTTAAATTTCCTTTTTTCTTTCTTTCTTTCTTTCTTACTTATAAGAAAGATTTTGAATAAACGAGAAACAAAATTTGTTTGTGTTTCGAAACTCTTTTTTTTTCTTTCTTTCTTTAAAAATAATAATATTTCTTTCCTTAATCCTTAAGGAAATTCTATGTAGAAATGCAAAAATCTTATATAAATTCAAAAAAAATTTATTTACATTTATTGATTCGTGATGCAAGTATTATATTTTCCATTACAACATTCAATAGTTTTGCGAATGCACGGTAGTAGCGAAATATATTTTTAGTTTGACGAAACATGTACCAATAGTACGTTAAAATGAAGGCAACGGATTTTTAATTGAAAAAGACTGCCTGTAATCTTCGAAGTGCGTATATGTTCTACAAACTCAGATATATCACAATACTTCCATGTAAATGCGTATTATTAACATGATCAATGATATTCTCGTTTATATTTCTTCGTTTAAAAAAAACGTGTACCGTTGTGTCAGAAACGAATATTTTCTATAACGATCTTATTACTCGATATAGATTATTATATACGTATCAATTTCGAAATTGTTAAATTTAATTTCGATTAAAAAGATAAAAAAAAAGAATTAAAAAAAAAGAAGAAAACCGATAATGGTAATATGTGTTTCACAGCGAAGAATAAAATATCGAAGTAACAGGTTTTTCGTGTATATTTCACGAGACAATTTTCGCTTCCTTCTCTCTCTTCAAAAAAATGTGATAGTGTCAAAATTATCATTTTTTTTTTTTCACTGGAATCATTCATTGTTTGCTTAAAGAAAATATGACACGAGAAACAATCGAATGTTATTAACATAATGAGGTTAACATAACCTACGATTTATTAGAAATCAACGTTCGTTCGAGAAATGAATTATAAGAATTAATATTCTTTTTTGAATTATTAGAATAATGCTTTGGGCAAAAAAAAGGTCAGCTTGTCGATTGTCAAGATCTATAAACGTTCATAATATAAAATTTCTGATTATGAAAAATATATTTTTCTTTATTCCTATGAAAAAAATACGATGTTTCGTTTAGCAGTCAATTTTTTCTTTTTTTTATTATTGTTAAATTCATTGAAATATTAAAATCCGAAGCGTATGGAAATTTTTTTTTCCCTAAAGATATATCGAACAATATTGTATTTTCTTTGATCTTCCAATCGTACCGATTTCTGCATATCTTTCTTTCATTTTGACAGGGCATCAAATTTCTTAAAGCTTTTAATATCTGATTTCATTTATGCGATCATTAGTGGAAATTTATTATAATTTAATTTATGAGTATGTAAAAAGTCGACGATCATTTACGTAAAACATTTTAACACCTACATGTCGATAACCGATTTTTTTTTATCCAAAAAGATCATTTAATTCATTCTCCGATATTAATTGAATTTCGTCGATTCTCCTTTTCACAATCCGTTCTTTTTTTTTTCACGGTTTACACGATTTTGTAACCAAAAATCTCAAAAACACATGGACACATATAGATACCAGAAAAATTTCTATAAAAATAAAATGAGGTTATATAAATGTAACCGAATAAATTGTTTCCAATTGTAATCTCGAATTGTTAACATTGTAGGTTAGTTTGGCCAAGTACGATCGTCCCCTTTTGTTGGCAAAATTAAACAAGAAATATGAGAAGAGCAAATAGTTGATCGGGAAGGGAAAGTGGATAGGGAGATCCGCAGATGGGAGTTAAAAGATGGGAATTAAAGAAAGGGAAATAGCGAGGGGGAAAAAGTTAGAAACCCACACGATTTCTCTAACTCCTTGGCTTGGAAGTGGGACGTCTTGGCGTCTCTATGTCTCGTGGCATAGAAAAAGCTCTTCGCTCTTCCCCTCCCCTCCTCCCCTTTTCTCCTTTTTCGGCTTTTTGATATTCGCGATCTCGCGTCACACATTCCCCTCTCCCCCCTCCTCTTCCAATAGTTCAATTAATTTTAATTAAATAAAATTGCAATATAAATTATCTATCAATATTCTATTTAAATATATTATATAGATAGAATTTTATTTGCATTTAACAATCGAGAATGCAAATTCGTACACGATTTTCCTTTTTTCCCGTTATGAACGAATGAGCTGAGAATCGATGATTCAAATTAAAAAAAAAAAAAAAAAAAGATGTTACTCGACCGAACATTATGAAAGCGGATGATATCTGTTAATGTTCCAAACATGGAATCGTCATTCTCGGTACGGTTCGATCTATCATTCATTCACGTCAGACTGTCGGCTACGAATTCGTATATAGCTATTTAAAATGCACGATCGAAAAAAAACGAATTATTCATAGTTGTCGCCAGCATTCCCCTTCTGAAAAGGGGGGAAGGATCTTCGATAATTAGAGTCATGAAAAGATGATACAGCTACCGACTACGGATGGCATTGATGAATCTACGACGCGATATAATAACGAATATGCGAAAATACATGGCGCCGTGGCGCTATATGGATAAATCGTAAATATTCTCCTCTCCTGCAAACAAGAAATTTTATGTATTCGCCGGCGACACGTCGAGACTCTATGTTTCCGAAGTGACTAGATCTCATTCCTTCTTGTATTATTCCGTTTCGTTTCGATACGGTTTCTACTTCTCTCTCTCTCTCTCTCTCTCTCTCTCTCTCTCTCTCTCTCTCTCTCTCTCTCTTTTAACGCGCCATCGTCCAATTGTTGCACCTCTTAAAATTGAAGATATTGCGGCGAGAAGAGTATATCGATCGATTATATATGGCGATTTTCTTGCATCGAATAATAAAAATAATTTTTCCGACGACATGAATTTCATAAGGGATTACGGTCAATTATTTGATTACGGAATGAAAGATTCTAAAGACAATAATACGAAACAAATTTTTCTCGAATGCTTTGCAACTATTAGTTTGCGTTATTAATACATAGAAATTTTAGTTTTGGATTTTTTTTAACATGCATTCAATCGATCTACATTCGCATATATGTATAAGAGTATAATTTTAAATTATAGGAAAGTTCATTTAAACAAGAATTTAATAAATTTTTTTCTCGATACTTGATATAGAATCAATGTCAAAATTATTTCGTATACACTTCAATTCAAAATACAGTGTTAAATAAGTGATAAAATCTTTAATTTGAGGAAATTGAGGATAATCTAAAACCGGTTTTTAAACTCATAAAGATTCATAGAAAATTTATGATAAAACTCTCAAGATTCTTTATATATAGATTAAAATTTTTCGATAACAAGTATATTACTTTTGATTTATTAAGAGTTTTTTTTTTTTTTTTTTTTTTACACGAGAATACTTGTAATTCGATATTTAAAAATATTTACAATACCAATCAATTACTTATCGTGAAACGTTTCATTCGATCGAGTAGATAGATACGGATCTACGTTAAGATTAATACGATTTTCAGAAACATTAAACGTTTTATGTATTTTCGTCGTGGACGAAAGTCAATCGACAATGAGAATTTCGCGCATCGTTGAACAGGGAAGATCGACGAACTGTTTGAGTTCAACGCTTCCAACGCTCGATACACGTCACACCTCTATTTCTTTTCACCCCTGTGAATTCGAAGACGATTTCAAATTAGGCGTGTCAAAAGATACGCGTGTCGTGTAACGCGTTCGAAATTAATATCGCGTTTAATATCGATGAGAAAATTTTCGAATCAATCAAACTCAGATTTTTGTCAAATATATTTTTTTTTAATTTCACGCATTTTCCAATGGAAAAACCCACTGCAAAAATTAATAGATGATTAATTAAAATACCTCGGAGAACACTTACCGTTGCCATGTCTACGAAGATATCGCGAATTGAAGAAATAATTAAATCGTTGTTTCACGTACGAAGAGTTTTTTTTTTTTTTTTTTCAAATTGTGGAAGCAAGCGAACGGTAATTTCGCCGGCGAGTTAGCGAAGTGATGAAGACGATTCGAGTGTCACCACGCGGTGGTCACGAGGCACGAGTTTCGATGCCAAAGCGTTGGTCTCGTCTCTTGAACGATGATTGAATAAAGAGGGGATGTTTGGTACCACGAGAGCTTAGAGTTTGGAGGTCAGAGGGCGAGTGATTGGTGGAGCTTGCGCGGGCCACATTTATACTGCAACCACTCACCCCTCTTCTACGTTCTTCTTCCGTACCACCAAGAGTACCAAAGCTGTATCCATCGCTATTGGTACCAGCATCACCGATTCTGTTCCTCCTCCACGTTGTTACGCCCCGTATGCGTATTATATACTCTCTGTTTCATTACGTCATTGGATTTAGTCTCCACCCTGAACGATATCGCGCAGCAAATCTTTCAACGAAACTGGCCGCCGCTGATTCCACGAAAAACTATTTTTCCAATGGGCGAAATTTTTTACATGGATTCATGAATGAACTTTTGTGAATGGAGCCCGACTGGAAGGGGTGGAAGACGTCGTTTCCAGATATAACACTTTCGATTCATGGACGAATAAATATCTTCTTTCCACTCGAAATTTCGCCTGAAAATAACTGATTTTATTCGGCTTTTCTGAATTTTCGTAAAAAAATTTTGAGGACGAAGGAAACACAAGATAAAGGTAAAATAATTTTTTTTTTTACTATTGTATATACTTACTAAAATACTGGAAGAAGCTTGAATTTTCTTTTTTTAAATTTCAAAGTTTCTTTGCTTATCTTTAAAAAAGACTTTTTTCCTCCGAACCCCTTCTCTATATCACAATATCCATTGTCAAAATGATTTTAATACGAAAATCGGTATATAGATATCGAAAAAAGGAGAAATGGAGGATAGATTGCTTTCGTAACCTTTAGATGAGATTGCAATTGATATTTGTATACTAGAATGAATTTCGTTCTTTCAAATGGCCAAATGTATACCACTGTTATATCTGAGCATATTAAAATCTTTGTAAGCTTATTTGAGCGTAGAGAAATATTTCCTCCCCCCTCCTTCCCTTTTTTTCTTCTCATTCTTCTCTCCTTTTTTTTTTTTTAATTTTCCAACTTCTTCAATTATTGTTCACGATTCACTTCGCTTAATGCGAAGAGAATTATCACGCATCCTAATCAATTAATACTTCGATGTTCGACGAAATACATGTAATACTCACGAAGTGTTATACAGAATTAAAAGAAATCGATCGGTCAGATACGTTGTTATACGTTGTTAAATGTTGACGAACCTTTAATGAAACAGTGGAATTTAATACCAGCTTCGAAAGATGTTCTCGGAAATTTTTTCGACGATGGTTTAACGAATGTTAAGAATTACAGCAGCGAGTTTTTTTTTTTTTTTTTTTTTTGAGGAATAATTAACCCACAACGCCCGCGTAGGCCTCATTAAAACGATAGGCAAGACTTGGCAGGCAGGTATCTGTTTAATGTGAAAAAGCACAAGTCGTTCGCTTTTTCTTTTTTTATTTCTTTCTTCTTCTTCTTCTTCTTCTTTTTTTTTTTTTTTTTTTTTTTTTTACTTTTACGCATGGCAAGCGGTTAAGGAAAGTTCGTTCAGTATATCCTTTCGTGAATAGGTTAAAATGCTCTTGTTGTGCATTTAGATTTAAATTTTTTTCTTTTATCACTATCATTATCCCTTTACAGTTATAAAATTATGTATCAGGTATACTTTCGTAATCGAATGTACAGTCAAACTGATTTTCTGTAAAAGAAAACAATTAACGCCTCTTTCTGTCCATTATTATTTATCTTATCGATAGATTTCTCTTCGTTTTGTTTCATTCTCTCTTGTTGCTGAAACTCAATGAAATCGTAACGATTATTACGTAGAGTTTTTTAAAGAATATCAAAAAAAAAAAAAATTGTGAAAAAGTTTAATTCGCAATTAATGGAATAATTATAATTGGACGAGAAAGAAAAAAAGATTTGAAAATGTATTAATAGTAAGAGAAGAAAGGAAGTTTGAAGAGGTGCGGAGGACAGACGTAGTGGCGCCTTCGGGGCGAAGGATCTGCGTAATTCGGCATTTATCACCGCAACCATTACGTAGCATGGACTGGTTATATCGATGTGCGTCATCGAGAGATTTTGTTTTTTCTTGTGATGTCACTATTTTTTTATGTTTAAACCTTCTTTTCTTTGAATTCCAGCCAAATATGTGCGTGTGTCACGTATTTTTTTAAAAAATGACTAAAAAGAAAAAAATAATAATAATTAAAATAATTTTAATTAAAAAACAATTAATCATTAATAATTCTAATTTACAGTAGATGAAATTGAAATAAGAGATGTAAGATATTATAGCTTTGAAAAAAAGTTGATTTTATATTTGAAATAAATTTTAATAAGGTTTCACGCTTGAGAAAGATGGGGAAGAAATCGTAGCTTTTACGAACGACTCGTTCTTGAAAGATGTAAAGGCCAGATCAAGTTATTTAACAGAAGTAATCTTGTTAATATTACGATTGCGGTTACGATTGCCCTTAATAGGTTACGTAAGGTTTATAATCTTTGTCTTTCTCAAGCTCGTTTACCTTTCCTCTCTTATTTCTTCAATTGAATATAAAATTCGTTCTGGAATTTTAGTAGCTTCTTTAATTATTAGTGATCCTGTTCTTCAATATTTCTTCAACATTCATCATATTGATAGAACTGTTTCATCGAATCGGAGAAAGATACATATATATATAATTGCATGTTAAAATAGATTATAATTCAAATCAATTTGTGAATTCGATGGATTGATGCTTTGTTTCACACTTTTAAATAAGTACTTTATAAATCTTAAAGTAATCCTTGCATAATTTTACATAAAATAATTTCAATATATCTTGATATCTTTTCTATTATATTAGTCATCTTTATTATATTTGAATTTTCTTTCATTTTTTCTTTCAATTTTATTTTTCTCGATAGACCTTTTTATAACTTTTTCATTTCATTCGATATGAACGATTGAAACGTTACGACTCGTACATTTGTCCTGTTTCGAACAAACTAACTCGAATTAAGACATTTCGACTCATCGATAGTAAAACTCTCGTGAACACTTTCTCGTTCTACAAATCGATCAGTAGGAAAATCAAATGAACTTTTTGTTAAGGTAATCAAATCACTATAACATAGTTGATATTTTATCTGTACTAACTCTATTTTTTATATGACAATTTTTTATTCACAACTTTCTAATCTATAAATATAAAATAAAGAAAAAATAAAGTGAAATCTAATTTTTTTTTACCATCTGTTTCTATAAAGTAAATTTACTTGAAAATAAAAATAATAGAGAAAGGGGAAAAAAGGGAAAAGAAAAGATAGATTATAATAGAAAAGAATAAGAGATTATGCGTAGGCTATTGGCGTCTATATAAGCATCTTTTTCCATATGGATCCATTCTTCTACTCGTTTATGCATTCCAACTTTCATAGATTCCCAACAAGAATCATTTGAGCAATAATAGGATATAATTTTATGGTTTGAAATGATGGGATCAGGTTCGTTCTTATTTTTATTATGGTTACTAAAAATCAGATGGATTATTATGACAGAAAATTACTGTGCAATTTTTTCTATCCATTCATTGCCCTTCATATAATACCTTATAATTTTTTAATTTAAGTATCCGATGATGTATTCCTAGACGCCATTGTTCGAATAAAAATTAAATCTTTTTAAATGGTTTTAAACTTTTTTATTGCAAAAGATTATTATTAAATCATATTCGTCGAATGATAAATGATAATTGATTTTTTACAATATCTATAAAATAATATATTTTTTTTTCACCTATATAAAGATATTTTTTTGACATCTTTTACCAATGATTTTATTTTATAAGTGATATACTATGTTTCGTAATTGAATATATTGAACTTATGCAACTTTTTAAAAAGATTCTTAAAAGTTGATTGGTTCTTGAAATTGTATACAATATTTATGTATTTATTAAATAAGAACGTAATTTTATTTTGATTTATTAACTACTAAATATGAAAAAGATTATATTATAATTATATATAAATTACATTTCATTGAATATTTTATTATTATGACTTAAATTAACAAAAAATTTTGTTCTATGACGAATCAAATTCTCTTACGCGATTACGCGGTATTGTAGTGCCATCTTGCGCCAGCTTTAATGTATTATACGGAAGTCACGTTCCCTCCATACCAGAAACTACGAAGTGGAAAAAGAAATAGCAGAATAAGGACGTAAATAGGGTTTCGACGCATCGAAAAGGATAGAAAACGAATATTAAGTTGGAGCGAGAGAATAAAAACGGAGCAATAGAAAGCAGGAGAACAAGTGCCTTCTGCTGATCAACGGTGTAGCAAATTATTCGATATTTCTCTACATTGTCTACAACAAGCATTTTACGGTAATTATTTGATTATTTGACAGTTAGTTAAATTTAAGTAACAAATACTTATATATAATATTGTTTTTTATCTTTTAAAATAGTTAATATTTTGTTTACATAATTCGTTACAAGAAAATGTCGTTTAAATCTTTTATGACATTTTTTTATATGATGAAGTTTCTTTCTCTTTCTAAAAAGAGATTAAATTTGATTATAATTTAGTAATATATGAAAAAAAAAGTTTCAAAAATATTTTTCTAAAAATAAATAAATTTTGATGATATATATGTTAAGAATAAAAATTATAATGCTAACATTAAAATCAAAGAATATTTTATTTTTATAGAGAAAGAATTTTTTGAGGCAAAGCATTTTGATTAATAAGTATATTGAAAATAGTTCTTCAAAATTTATTCTAGATGCCTAATATCAAGCTACAGAGCTCCGATGGTGAAGTCTTTGAGGTTGATGTCGATATTGCAAAATGTTCTGTTACGATAAAAACCATGTTGGAAGATCTTGGAATGGATGAGGACGAAGAAGAAGTTGTTCCTCTTCCAAATGTTAATTCTGCTATTCTCAGGAAAGTGATACAATGGGCAACTTATCATAAAGATGATCCACCTCCTCCTGAAGATGATGAAAACAAAGAGAAGCGTACTGATGATATAAGTTCTTGGGATGCAGATTTTTTGAAAGTAAATATTTGATTTTTATTAATACACATTTATTTATTTATTTTTTTTTGTTTTTATATAAATATTTGAAACATATTTATAGGTTGATCAAGGAACATTGTTTGAATTAATTTTGGCAGCTAATTATCTTGATATTAAGGGATTGTTAGATGTAACATGCAAAACTGTTGCTAATATGATAAAAGGTAAAACTCCAGAAGAAATTCGGAAAACATTCAATATAAAAAATGATTTCTCTGCATCTGAAGAAGAACAAGTTCGCAAAGAAAATGAATGGTGTGAAGAAAAATAGATTAAAATATTCATAAACATTTGATTTCTTGATTTTTGAAAAATTCATTTCCAGTGTGTTCAAAAATTTAATAGTTAATACACTATTTGCATTGTTTTAGATAATTCATAAGAATGGTCACAATGCTTTACTTATAATACTTTCAATGCACCAAATAGTGATTACATTATATAAATGGATTATTTCTTCCAAGAAAAAGTTGTATTAATGTGTTTATTGTTTATTTATTTCAAATTTCTAGTACAATATCAAATAATATTATATTAGCGTGTAATAATGAAAGTTTAACAAACAAATTATCATTTTAATGATTATTATTGGAAGTTAGGAATATATTAGATCTGAATAAAAATTGTGTTTCATTTAAAATATAAATTATATAAAAATTCATATAAAATATAAATTTAATTTCTATTTTTAATTAATTTTTATTTTGAATAATGCTTATATTGTAGGTTATAAAATGTAAAACGAAAAGTTATTTTAAAAAAAAAAAAATGTAAATTTATTACAAAAGAAATTATTAGGATTCGTTATTAAAATTCACATACTTTATAACATGTAACACCCTTAAATAATGTTTAATGTTTACATTTTTGAAAAGTATATACATTTAACAGAGAACACGCGCGTGCGCAAATACATATTGTGTTACGTTTTTTTATTCACATGTATAAATTAAATACACAATGTACATCTTTGTTCTAACAAAGAAAAATTATATATATTATTTTATATTATTAATTGTAGTGATTAAAAAATAATAGTAAATAAAGAAATTATGATTTATATTTATATATTATATTAAAAACATGTAACATAACCTATGATAAAAACGAATTAGAAAATTGTTTTATAAATTAAAGAATCAATATAGAATAATATTTAATAAAAATGAGTAAGTATAAATATACTATAACTGAAAAATTCAATTACTTATTTTTAAGTTGAAATATTAATAATTCTAAAATATTTTAGATGAAGAAAAAGAAAATTTTACATTTTATTCCAATGATTTTAAAGATTTTACAAAAAAATTACATGATATTTGTAATTGGAGTCAACTTGATAATGTCGCTATAGAGTATCATGATTTACAAGAAACTATCTATATACATTATAAAGAACTTTTTCATTTAAAATCTATGATTTCTGATTATTTAAAACATATACAAAATGTTGAATTTATCGGTATAAATTTTGATATTCCTGAATATTGTGTAATTTCTCTAATACTTGGGTAAGGAATTTTAAATTATATAAAAAAATTTAATATTTTATATAACAAATATAATAATTAATTTTTATTGTTTATGATTTTTTTTTATATAGAATTTTAAATAGTAAGCATAGTTTTATAAATATACCTGTAGATTCAACAGAATTTATAAACTTAAAAAATCATTTAAATCTATGTTATTTATTTTGTACACAAAGTAATATTGAAGGAAATATTGTTTGTCAATTTGAGATACATAGAGAATGTATTTATCTTATAAAATTGAAAGATGTACGAAAACAAATTATACAAAATGCAAAACAAAATTATTATGCTTATGCAATTTCTACTTCTGGTTCAACTGGAGTACCAAAGGTGATCAAAGTACTCCATTCATGTATAGTTCCTAATATTTTAGATTTGAACAAAATATTGGCAATAACAAAATATGATAAAATTTCTCAATTTACAAATTTTACATTTGATCCTAGTATTATCGAAATTTTTCTTGCCCTTTCAAATGCTGGAACATTGTTTATGGTTTCAAAATCATTAAAGAATAATCCAGATAGGTAAATAATAATTATAAATATATAGAAACAAAGTATAAATTTTATATAGTTTTATATACTTTTACACGAACATTTTTTTTTTCAGACTGTTGAAAATAGCTTATTCTAGTCAGATTACTATACTACAAATAACCCCATCAGTTTTTATATATAATTGGTCACCTGAATCTTTAAAAAGCAGTATTTTAAGTAATAACACTTCGTTAAGAGCTATTCTTTTTGGTGGAGAACCTTTTCCAAAACTTGAAGTAATTTCTGAAACTATGCACCCTTATAATAAATATACTAAAATTTATAATATCTATGGTATTACTGAAGTATCCTGTTGGGCTAGCATTAATGAAATTTTAATAACAGGTGGACAATTTAATGTACATTACTTGGGACAGGTATTATCACATACTCTGCTTCAAGTTAGAAACAAAAGAGGAGAAGTAATAACAAGTGGTACAGGTTTTCTTTATATAGGTAATTTTATAATACATATATTTAATTTTATTTTACTAATTTTATAAAAATGTTATTATTCTTTATACATTTTTGAATAGGAAGTAATCAAAGAGTGTGTCTAGTGAATGATGAAAATATTGAAGATTTAGAATTACCAGTATTTCGTGATTCTGGTGATATTGTTGATGTAAGTTTATATAAATTTAAATGACACGTAATAACAAAGAAATTATTAATAAAAATATATTTCTATTTTAGATTGATGAAGATGGTAAAATATTTTACAAAGGAAGAAAGAATAGTTTTATAAAAAGATTTGGAAATAAAGTAGATTTGACAAAACTTAAAGAATTTGTATTGCAAATAGATTTTGTAAAAAATTGTTACGTTTTATGGGATGATAGTTATCATCATTTACATTTGTATTTTTCTATTAAAAAAAACGTGGTTAATTATCATAATATAAATATTAAAATAATGAAATATTTATGTAAATTAAATCCTTTATATAGACCAGATAAAATTCATTTCATGAATCATATAGAATTTACATCTAGTGGAAAAATTTCTTTGGAACGTTCAAAAGAACATCATATACAAGACAAAATAACACATAAAATAATAAATAATATCGACTTACAACAAATTGAAGTTGCGTTTAAATCTATTTGGGAAAATAATCTACAACGTAAAAATATTGGATTTGTAAAATTAGGAGGTACATCTATAGTAGCACTTCAAATATCAAATGCCATGTCTGAAATATCAAACATAGAATTTCCTAAATTAATTGGTATGCTTTTAATGGATTCTACTATTGATGAATGTCTTAATTATATAAAAAGTATTATATTGAATAGTCAAAATGAAATAATTAATCTTAAGTCTCATAATAATATTAGAGAATTACCTTTAATCACTGTTATTACAATAGAAGATGAAAAATCTTTTAGAGATTCTAATGAAAAAAACAAAAAATATGATTTAACAATTCAAGTAAATGACATTCATTTATGTCAGTGGTACAAATGTAGAGGACAAGTATGTAATTATGTATCAGATATAAATGAAGAATTTAAATTACAATATGATACAATTTCAAAAGTAAAAATACAAAAAACATATGATATGAGAAAATGTGTAGATGCATCACCAACTATATTTCATTATTCAGAGTAAGTATATTTTTATTAATCAATGATTTTCAATTTTATAATTTTATTAATATATTAATATATTAATAAATATCTTATATAGTGGAAAAACATATGCAACAGTTGGTTCTCATTCTGGTTTTATTTTTACGTTTGAATTAGAAAAAGAATGCCATAATCCTATATTTAAAATCAAGCTACCTGATAGAATTGAATCTTCAGTTCTAATTTTGGATAATTTTAGAGGTATAGTAGGTAAGTTTTTAATGTATATAAAAGTTGTTCACATTCTTGGTATATTGTCTTTTTCTTTTTTACAGGATGTTATGATGGTAATATATATTGTTTTCATTTAAAAACGGGAAAATTTATTTGGAATTATAAAACAGGAAATGTTGTAAAAAATTCTGTAATATTTTGTAAAGAAAAAGGAATAATATTTGTTGGCTCTTATGATTGTTACATATACTGTTTATCTGTTAAAGTACATGTCCACAATTAAATTACATTACATACCATAAAAAAATAAATGTAATGATAAAAATAAAATATTTTCATTATAGGATGGATCTGAAATTTGGAAATTTAAATTCGGAAATGGAAGCATTAATGCTTCTGGTTGTTTACACTTTCAATCAGATACTGTATTATTTGGTACTTTAGATGGATTTTGTTTAGCTCTTCAACAATTATCAGGAAAGCTTGTATGGAAATATAAATTATCAGATCCAATTTTTGTTGCTCCTGTGTCATTGAATAATGGACTCGTTTTATTTTGTTCTGTAACAGGATTATTATGTTGTTTTGATATTGAAGTTAATGTTAAGGTAATAAGTATATAAAAATATATTTATTTTTTGTATAAACATAATTCTCTATTTTTTAATTTTGCAGATGTGGACATACAAAATTAATGGCAATATATTTTCATACATTGTAAAACAAAATGATGCAAAATATGAAAATATTATTTTAGCTAGTCAAAATAAGAATTTATACTGTTTAGAATCGAAAGATACAAACTTTAAAACTAAACCGACATTGAAATATGTATTAAATTTTCATTCGCCAATTTTAGCCACACCTTGGTGTGAAAATAATTTTTTATTTATTGCATGTAAAGATGGTACTTTAAATATTTACAACTCTATAAAGAATAGAGTGATAAAAATTGAAAAACTTCCTGCAGAAGTTTTCTCATCACCTGTTGTTAATAATAATATTATAATTATTGGATGCAGGGATAATAATGTTTATGCTTTAGAACTTGTTTAAATTTTTTCGGTAAGTAAACATATGAAATATTTCTTAAATTGTAACAGATAGGAATACAAATTAATGAAATTAATATAATACGGTTTATTTTTTTTTTTTTATGACTGTCACATTACAGTTACGTGAATAATGTTTTAGATAAAATAATAGGAAATCACATACTTTTTTTTTGTTCAATAAATTTTATACATAATACAAATTCACGGTGCGCTTACAGTTTGAAGAGAAATGCAAGCGAAATAAGAAATTCTGAAAAATAGCCAATCAATCACAATAACAAAACATTCACGCATACGCAAGTGCACACGTATAGTAATTTTTAAAGTAATTTTAATTCTGTACATAATTATTCTTTTTAAATTTATTAATGTGTTTTTTAAATTCATATTAATGATCTTGTAAATATTAGACAAAGAAATATTCCAGCTCTCAGTTCACATAAAATAACAACATTTCAACGATTCCATTTTTTTTTATATTCTCATTCAAACATATTTAAGAATGAGAAAGTATATATATATATTGTATATATAATATATTTATTCAATATATATATTTAAATGGTTGGCCGCTTTTTTTTCTTTCTTTTTATTTTGACATCCATTTTTTGTAATATTTTCTATTGCAAGCAAATTAATCTTTGCGAACGCTTTAATTTATACGTATGTACTTTGAATTCTTTAACGTATGTGTTTGAAATTTATATTAATAATTATCATAACTAAATGTGCAGAATCAATATGACATATTTTCTAATTCTATACTGCGGCATGCTATTTATATAATTGCGTGTAGAATTTATTTTTTTAAATTATCTCTATCTTGTACCTCGTGTCGTAACGCATTTTTACTACTGCAATTAGTAATATAACTATAGGACTTTTTAACATTTACAATCTCAATAAACAATTATATTCTTATGTTTTAATTTGATAATTAAAATATGATACATTTATAAAGTCACGATAATCGGCTCTGTCATGTTTTATTCAAATCACGATATATCCATGATGAATACATGGGCACACTTAAACCACACAGTATCTTGTATTTTGAAATTTGTTTTGTTAAAATTTATCGACGAATATCCAAATGACAAATGTTACAAGCTCTAACATTTTCATTTTCTGTGAAAATGGTTGTACACGTGTACTTTAGACATAATGTAAAAAGGGCAGTTTTTAGAATTAGAATTGGAATAAATTTGAAAAATAAATTTTTAATAACGTTTCTTATTGAAATTCTCTGTTAAAGAGAATCTAGAGAATTAGGCATAAATTTATTAATTGATCGCATCTCCTTCTAGATTTCGATAAACGCCGACGTTATCGATATACACACATTAAATTATATTCGCTCGTTTTTTCAATTCAGCATGAACTATTTTTAAAACTGACCAATAATTATCTTATGGTTACTGATCTTCATCGCCTAGATCTTGCTTTACTTTATTAAAATCGAATTCCTCTCCAGTAGCTCGTTTAAATATATCAAGAACATCTAAACAAGTAGTTTCAAAATGCGTTGTGGCATCATAACTCGTTGATATAAAAATTTGACTTTCCAGACCAGTGTCTGTTGGTTCCATATAATCAGAAACTGATATGAATTTTTGTTTAATTGATCCGAGTAAATCCAAACCTGGTTTGATTTCGGCTTCTGGATTTTTCGTCTCAACTGTAGTGGATACCATGGCTATGAACCAACCCTTTGCTGCTACTTGATGCGTATGCGATATCAAAGATACATAGATATCGGAATTACGATTAACCTTAAAAATAAAAAGAAATAAATAGAAAATAATAATAATAAATAAAAAGAAATAAAGAAATGAATGAATATTTTGATACATAATGAAAATGAAAGATAAATCTTTTTTACTTGTTTTTGAGGAATAATAATTTGTGTTGAAAGAGCATCTGCTGTATTTGGTATTGGATGGTCTAAAAGACAAATACATCTTATGACCTGACCCACTTTTTTCACGCGATCAGGTACATATGTGGGATCACAAAATACTTGTTTGCATTGGGCCACCTCGTCGCCAGAACGTACACCAACAACCTGTAATGAAAATCGATAATTAATTATTAATCAAAAAATTTTTTATTTTGCGAAAATAGATCGATTATTTATTACCTTTCCATCTTTCATTACAATTTCATCAATCGGTTTATCTAACATGTATGTTCCGCCATAAATAGCACTAAGTCGTGCAAAACCTTGAGGAAGTTCACCCAAACCATACATAGGATACAAATATGGAGATTTTCCATAACGTGCTAAACTATCGCTATACAATTTAATTCTTCTTATAGTAGTAATTGCGCTTTGACTTATATATTCATCATCTCTGAAATACAAATGCAATATATTAAATATTAATCAATGATATTTTTAAAATAATATTTGTATCTATATTTTTTTTTACCTGTAAAGACCTAGTGCATGCCCAGTAAAATCTTGAGTATTTTTATCGAGATTAAACTTATTGTATAAAGCACTCATACTATTATTAAATGGATCGAAGCCGTCCCAAGTTCTGGGATCATCTTCTTGCATATTTTGTACCCATATAAGGAAACTGCGAAAACGTCTTTTTTCGAAAAGACCCATTAAATCACTAGATAGTGCTTCCTGTTGATCAATCGGCACTTTCGAAATCTTGCCCGATTTATAAACGTACGATCCTTCAACACATTTGAATTCCAAATAACGCGTCACGCCTGTGTGAATTAGAAGTTTTACCAACAAGCCGTTTGCCATCAGGAATTTTGGAATCAAATCTACATTCCAATCGCGACCACGACCATAAGTTTCATCAGGTGAGGGGGCTTTAAATTTCCTAAATAGAGATATAAACATAAAATTAATAATAATAAAAATAATAATACTAATATAATAATAATAAATATATATTTTGTAACAAAATATATATAAATAACATTAAATTTTTTCATTTATTTTTTTTAATTTTTTAAACGATTTATCAACAAATAAAATTATGTATAAATTGAAATTATAGAAATCGTTAAAATATATATTTGATATTAATATTATTTTCAAATGTTCTTTAAATCGTATTATATACAAGTACAATCAAACAATATACTGTTATAACAGATGGTAGTTTAGATGCGTTACAATTTATTGACTACAACCGAACATACGATAACCGTGTCTTCTCGATGAACCAGAAGCGCAATCACGCGGATGTTATCGTTTTTCGTTTCACATACAGTAGAAACGATATTTAGTTCCGTTATATTGTAATGAATTTTTGTTACATTGCAAAAATTGATATTGAAAAATATTAAATAAAATCTTTTTACATGAAGAATAAAAAAAAAAATATTTATATAATCAAAACAACCGTTATTTGAAATTTGAGTTTGTGCAGAAAAAGACAAACACCATATGTTGAATTTTATAGTAAATAACTTAAATTAACGATAATAGATTTAGATATTTAATTTTTTTTTAATTTTTAAACAAGATATATTTGATAATGAATTAATTTTATATATTTATATTTTTTTCTATTTAGTTAAAGTGATTTAATAAATATATATAATTTTTTTTCAAATAATACACGAAAATATATATGTGAAAGTAGGTGTGGAAGAGAGATGGTTGAAATAGACGAGTGAGCGGTAAAGAAAAAGTATCTTAAAGAGAAACAGTGCGTTGCGCTAACTCTACGAAAGTTAACAACCGATTTATTATATTCGATCGAGCGTATATTTCGCGGGGCGGACCCCTCCCCTTTCTCTTATCGAGTAACATTCTAGCCAACTTTCCGATAAAATTGTTTAGAAAGAGATGAAATTTGGAAGCAATCACAGCAACGACGCATCACTGTAGATGACGACATACGTCACGTTTTGTCTTTGAACAACACTTGACGGAAGAGTTTAACCAAATAATAAGAGACAACAAAGATAGTAAAATAAAATGGAGAAAAAATCAATATTTAAGACGAATCATCGTATCATACAGTTGTCGATTATAGCTTGAAATACCAGTTTAATACCGGCAATAGTTGATTGACGTTGAAATAGATCGACATATATTATTCATAAAGATAACTTACGCAAATAAATCCTCCAGAGGTGTGATCGAGGCAGATTCACCGCCGTAATATTTATTACGATCTACATGGAGCACTTTCTTTCCACTGACCGACAGCATACCTGAAAGTATGCATTCCTTGAGTCCAGTGCCTAACACGATCGCGTCGTATTCTTCATTCATATTCGTCGAAATGTAAAGAAATTGATCACAGCACTAAACGTATGAACACGAAGTTCTTGTAAGTTTTTCTTGGGAATGCTATAAAAATCGAAAAAAGATAATCCACGGTCGCGCGTCTGCCAACTCGCACGACTATTATGCCGGAACGGAAGACCTTATTCTTTCGCTTGCTACCGATGACGGAGCTGCTGGCAGAACGAAGGTAGTGGTGATGGTGGTATTACTACTGATGGAGTTACTGCAGCGTTACACTCTCCCTAGGTTTTTGTAATTCCCCATTCAATAATTCATTAAAAAATATCCTAAGATAATAAAATTGCAAATTTTTAAATTTTATAGATTGTTATTTTATTTTTGATTTCATAATTTTAAAATATTAGTAAGTCTATTGAATCATTAGCTAATCATGAAAAAATTTATGCTATATAAGAGTACTAACATTCACCTGTTATTACGTATTTGTTTCGTTGAAAGTATGTGAACAATAATTATAAAATTATAAGTCTGATTATGAATGAAGGATGACTTTCAAAAATCGCGGAAATTGTATTCTAGGGATTTGAGCAACTAGGGATTTTGCATTTTCTACGTTAAAAAATTTGAAAACAAGTTGGGACGGTAGATGGCGATAATGAAAAAGCTTGTTGCGACTTGTGACGGTTTTACTTGATAGGTCGACCGATAGGAATTGTCAGTGCGTGCACGACAGTAAGGTCATTCAGTTTGTTGCCGCGGAACGTGAATAAGCATTGAGATACGACGAGGGAGCGTGTTTGCAATATCTCTCTGTATTCCTCGAGACGATCTTGAACAGAACAATGTAATTGTTATAGAAATTATTTCATTGAGCATTTATATAAAGCATTTTAACATGTAAATATGTACGATATTAAATTTAATATTTCGGTAGAGATACTCTGCGAGAAACGCGCTTTATTATAATTCATTATTTTTCTTTTAAGAAAAGACATGTGTAAGTAAAAATTGCTTTTCCTGGTTCGATTTAGTTGTACATTCAATGTGTTGAAAGTTCGGGGACGTGGGGGATTATTGTGAGCCACCCCTTGGGCTTCCACAAGCGTTAACCAAGGCCACGTGGACCACGTTGGGAGCCTGGAAAAATGTAAGTTCTAGATTTATTTTATCATCATTTTTATGTAATTTAATTTTATTTAAATTTTTGATAATATATCTCTATATATATGTTATTAAAATTGAAAAGATATTTGATATAAAGAGAAAATAAGAGATGTGTATCAGAAAATGATACATTTCCAATTCATTGTTGTTTTTTATACGATATTAATGTCAACAAATGCATATTGTGCTTTCTAATACGTCATCAAATTGAGAATAAATTTCATGAAAAAGCGCGATCCTCGGATAAACGTTGAACTAGAGATAATCCTTAAACGATCTGCAATTGTCAGACATATACTGTTTGACATAATTTATATTGTATCGAGATTCAAAATTCGAGATTTGAAATTTTGTTTTTATATTTCATAATTTCCAGTACTCTGTGTTTTTATTATTTACTTATATTTTATGAGAAAGTTAAAATGCGGAAGTATGTATAAGGCGTTCTAGCGAAACGGTAACGAGATAGTCCGGAAAAGCAAGAACGATTAAATTGTTTATCATAAAAAAAATCCATGATAGAAATATCAAGATATGATAGAGAAATAAAATTAATTGAAAAATAATAAAAAAATAAATTAAAAAAACGAAATAATTATATTATCGATCGATTTTTTTGAAGTTCAAAACCTACATATGTCTATACATGTGTGTACACAATAGAGATAAAGTCGATCAATTAATTCCAATATGTTTCTGTTATATTATCGAGTGGGGATCGAAGATTACTTTCGGGAATCGATTGTAGTTTTTTTTTCAAGACCGACTTCGTTTGACCGACGGTTCGTAGTCTCAGGTCACAAAACCGGTTACGCTTACTCCGAGTATTCCTGAATAGTTTTCTAGACTGAAAAAAGAAGTAAGTTTCATCCCTGTTTCGTTATTCATCCAAGAGAGCATATATGTATATATATATATATATATATATATATATATATATATATACTCGTTAAATTGCGTAAACTCTAACGTAGTGCAAATGATTCGCTCGCACGGAAATACTGATGCACATGAAAGAACGCGTAGAACGTTGCTGACGTTGCTTTTGCATTGACAAAATAGAAGAGTGCCGCGACAGAATTAAAATAAATTTGTTCGATATTCCCAAGTTAAAAAGAGGAACTTGATCGATGAAGTTCGAAACGTATAGGGAATCGGGTGAGCGGATGGAAAATATATCGCATTTTTGCGTATTAGATTCTAGTCCATTTGGCGAGTGGTGAATTGCTATCTGAAACTAATCGACCGATAGATAACAAGGCGTATTATTAACGTTTTACCTTGGGCGTGTACGCGTTGTTTATCTTTTGCTCGTTATTTACAATGTTTATTAAACGTGAATGCTTTTCTCTTATCGACTGCCAATGTTTCCTATCGTTAATGTTTCCTTTTCGACGAAAAGCTTTCGTTATACTAAATATAATATTAACGGATTCGAAATCCTTCGGATATAAACGATAGCTTTTACGTGTACTTATTTTAAACTAAACTCGATATCATGTTCGACTGATAAAGGAATTATTATTTTTTCT
Source organism: Apis laboriosa (assembly GCF_014066325.1). NCBI lineage: Eukaryota > Metazoa > Arthropoda > Insecta > Hymenoptera > Apidae > Apis > Apis laboriosa. The sequence continues at coordinate 1,013,079 of NW_025221020.1, forward strand.
ATCATTAAGTTAACAAATGATAAGAGATAAACAATTCGAAATTATTATTCGAAGCGTATGTTATTTTATATTTTGCGTACGAGACAATGTAATAATCCTGCTATGGTCTTAGGAAGCGTGGATATTCGCTTGACCCAATTTCATTCTTCAACTTTTCTACCCTTGATATTACCCGTATAGAACTCGAGAGAGAGATTTACGTCGACACTGTGTAACTGTTATTGATCAACCAACGGAATCCTTTGGTTTACGTGCACGGCAAACAAGTTCGTTTTCTATGACCGTCGATGAGCAACACGAGCTATCTCTGTGTATTCTTTCCTTTCGACCGTATCAAGTTTCTGGTTCAAAGGTACCAGGTATTCGAGCCAATTCTTACGTGATAAAATCTTGCCACGACCTTGAAGTATTAACCTCGAAAACAAATCGAGGTATCGTCGAAATAGCAAATCGATTATTTTAACTTTTGATGTCTCATTCTAGTTTTACCTTTTATATCCTTTTTCTCGAGATAGAAGATTATTTTTGAAATAAATTTCCATTCGATGATGACATTCGTTCAGTCTTGGATGACTTCCCGATAATGTAATTTTGCACAATTGTGGCTATCATCTAGCTATTTCTAAATTAAATACAATTAATATAATTCATCCTAATGCAATTTATCTTTCAATTTATCAGTTCAGAGATATTTTTCATCTATCGATATTTTTTTTTTTTTTTTTTTTTTTTTTTTTTTTTTTTTTTTTTTTTTTTTTTTTTATAATCGTTTTCGTTTTCTCTTTGAAATCGTATCGTGTACGATGATAAAAAAAAGGGAAAGAGCACATAGGTGCGAAATCGAGAGAGCATTTTTGTTAGTCTTCATAAACACGTACTCGACAATTGATAAGTTTGCATTTTCGCGTTCGAACATAGAAATTTACACGTATTCGTTGGTAGTACAAGTGCGGTTGCGAAGAGAAAGGAACAGGAGCTTGATATTGCGTAAAATTAAAAAAGAAAAAAGTCTGTCGATTTCGCTTCAGCCTAATTTCTCGGTCGATGAAAAACCTTTTTTTTTTTTTTTTTTTTTGGATTTTACACACTATTATTAGAATTATTGAATTTTTTTTTTTTAATTATCAAGAAACACGTATCATTTTCGTTGAAACGGATTATTAATGGTACAACTATAGGATTAGTAATATTTCCTATTTTAGATCAGTATATCAAATCACGAAACGAGAATAGCAAGAAAGTCGTGAATGGGAGGGCATCTGCGATTAAATCTTGCTTTTCTTAATTACATATTTCGATTCATTTTTTCCCCCCCTCGATTTTTTACATTACATCGAAGTCTCCAATGTTTGACAGGCAGAACATTATAAATCCGATCTTGCGAACAATACTATTGGATTATTTAGTATAAGGTGATTAACGTTTCGCATTTTGTAAAATTTTCAGAAGCACTATCGACGACTTTAATCGATCGATTTGCTCGTTGTATTTGCTCGATAAACTCTTTTTTCCTTTTTTACAATCTTATTAATAGTAGTATATCTATGTTGGTTAAGTGCAAGCGCACTCGCGACAAGGAGAGCGGTATTACAATTAGATTGGAAATGTATCGCGTAATTTCCTGTAAATCCTTTAGTTATCTCCCCCTTCCTTAACCTTTCTTCGAATAAATTATCATTCGAATTTCATTTTTCGAAGAATTTCGACGAAAAAAAAAAAACCAACAATTTTTCCCTCCGATTATTTACACTCGGCGTATTTTTTTGTGTTTTTTCGCCGAGTGAGAAAAGCCAGATTCAAGGTAACAAGATATATATATATATACCCTTCCCCCAAAATTCGTCGCGATAAATAATAAATATTCTCGATAATTTGTCGGCAGATGTGCCAGCATGTCCGAAGCCGGTGCGCCAGAAGCAGCGAGCAAGATCGACAGGCAGGCGTCGGTTTACGTGTTCCCAGGGCCGGGGTGTCAGCATTGTACAGCATCCTCGCCTCCACAATCGACGAATGCCACCACCGCGGCGCCCCCCGACGGCGCCTCGAGCTCCGCGATTTCCACGATCGTCCCGCCCCCGAATGTATTCGCGAAGGGGAAGATGATCGACAACGAAAACGTCGACGAGGATCTCGTTGGGCGGGGGAGGCGAAGGCAGTTCCCGAGGACCCACGCGAGATCGGCAAGCCACGGTGGAATGCTGGCGGAGGGCCTGACGAGCACCGGGTCCCAGCCTTGTGCGGGATCACATCTCGGTCCTTTGTCCGCGATCGGTGGGACGAGGCCCTCGGCCTTGAAGAAGCCTGGCCACCAGAGAGCGTTCAGCCAGGGTCAGGTGGTCGACGTTCAAGGACACTCGGTCACCGGCCACAGCCGTGTCGGGTCGAAAACGGATTTTATCCTTCCGCCCGGTCACAAGGAGGATTCAAAACCGCCCACCGCTGGGAAAGTGCCCTCTTTTCGTGGCCATTCGCGACAAGCATCCAGGTATGGCTCGCCAATTACGTATTTCCCCCTTTAAATAATTCCGTTACATCCATTCTTTTCCATAGATCTCTCTCTCTCTCTCTCTCTTCATCCGTCTGCAGGACTCTTGTGTCTTGTGTATTTTTATCCAGTAACTAAAAGAAGATGGTATCGCGCAAATCCGACGAATCGACTGGTCGGTGTAATTCTGCGATTCGGTTCAAACGTTCGAAAATAACTTCTTTTTTTATTATCCAGACACACACACACACACACACACACACACACACACACACACACACACACACACACACAGAGAGAGAGAGAGAGAGAGAGAGAGAGAGAGAGAGAGAGAGAGAGAGAGAGAGGTGGGTATACCATTTTTATTGCGATCACGTAAAACGTTCTCCGTTAAACGTAGAAGATTGCGTCGTTCAAAGTTCGCATTTTGGCTCAAATTTCGGGATGAATACACGATGCCAGTCGTGTAAATTTAAAGCTGTAAAAGATTGTGGATATCAGTCAAATTTATTTAGTTAATATTCCTTATTCGTTACGCACGTTCAACGCATCTATCTATAAATTGATTATTACAAATTTTTGTAAATATCTGTCGTCATCTCTTTTTTTTTTATCTTCGTGTTATTTTATAGATCAGAGTCGATATATACGATAAGACGTAGCGTTGAACCTCCTTGGTGGAGAAAAGTTTGGGCTCGATACTTTGGCCCGTTACAGGAGGAGCCTCGTTTAAGGACGATAGTACCGAATCATTTGGTGCCGCCAAAAACACCAGCGAGTCAACATCCGAATGGGAAGAGAGTGAATAATAGGTAATTTAATCATTTAAAAATACTTACTTACTTACTTCCTTCCGTTGGCGGAAGGAATCCAAAAGTCCAGACGAAAGTGAAAACTTGACATTGTACATAATTGAATTCCGGTTTATACGCTTATATGCTTTCAGAGTACGTACGACAAAGTACACCTTGCTGAGCTTCCTACCTCGCAATTTTTTCGAACAATTCCGCCGTGTGGCCAATATATATTTTGTATTTATCGTTCTACTTAATTGGGTGCCGGTTATAAATGCCTTCGGCAAGGAGATTTCGGTGATACCCATTATTTTTGTGCTCGGTGTGACGGCGTTGAAAGATTATTTCGAGGATCATAGGAGGCTTATCAGCGATCGTCGTGTAAATAATTCCACTTGTCGTGTCTACGTTCGGTAAGTAACATCTTCAATGGACGTTCTATAATATTTTACAAACTGTTTTGCTTTGAATTGAACAGAGTCAAATAAGATATTTAGTAATTAGATACTTAATAAGATTAGTAATAAGATTTTTTTTTTATAAATTGATTAATATTTAGAATAATATGGATATCTTTATTTTGCATGAAGGAAAATATATCTCGAATAAGAATAAGAAAATATTTATTCGAAAAATATGTACTGTCGGGGAAACATTGCTTAAATTCCTCTACGATAAATATCAACTGGTATAAATTATAATCTTTTCCAACGTAAGTAATAGTTTCTTTAAAAATTTTTTCTAAAGTTGATTAATATCTTGTGAATTATTGAAGTCGTCGATTAAAATGACCGAATATAGTAAATAGGCCTGTGTTGGGATTTAGGTTAGGTTATTGAATCATGCGCGTACTCATTCACTTCATCAATTCTATTTTACAAAATTGAAAAACTTTATGTAATCTCGCAGAACGAATCATTCAAATAGAAGGGTTCAAGGCTAAGTGAGAATAAATCGAAAGCCGTGCCAAAATACGTATTTGATATTCTTGGTGACAAATTTTAGTTTAAAATAAGTGTCGCTTTTTTTTCTTTTTTTTTTTTTTTTTTAAATGAAGATGTTTTCGCGATGAATCAGTTTTCGATGGATAAATTTTCGTATTTTATGCAATCCTCTTTTTGGTATGGATGTTTCGAACGTTCCTTTACCTCTCTCATTTACCGTTTCTTTGACCGAGGAATTTCGATGGCATTGGTTGTTAATCGAAGGCATGCGGATTGAGCACAAATGGTCGACCAAACGTAGAAAGGAAAGTGTTCCCTCTATCGTGGAAGAGAATTATCGTGGTTCGTGTTTGGAACTTTAATTTTCCGATCGATATTGTCTCTGAATGTACAAAAGTTTTTATCAACCGTGTGATTTGATCAAAAAATGTAATGTAATGGGAAAATAATTCGTAAAGAATGGAATATAATAGTGAACACGAAACACATCTTCAAAATTATGATTATCATTGCATTTTATTTCTTTCCTTATTTAACTATTGTTACTGCATATCCAATTTTATCGATATATTTATTTCCTTGTGCTGAGGAAGAATTTCAAGGTAGTTATAATAGGCGTGTGCCAGAAGATTTTAAAATAGTATCATATTTTAATAAACAACATTAAATGTGTCTAGAAATAGAATTACCTTCGATCAATCTGCATCTACATTTTATGCTGAGAATGTTAGGTTAGTTGATTTTTAAGGTTAAGGGAAAGGAATCAGATGATTTGGAACAAATCGTATCGATCATTTTCAAATATCTCATTTTATTTTCATCTTCATCTTTTATCTTAATTTGCTTACTTTAGATCGTTCTCTAAAATTACATGGATAAATACGTAACGCAAAGCAAACCACTATTAGCTTTATAGAAAGGATTTTGCGATAAGTATCGATTATCGAAGTCTGTCGAACGTTTCGATTCAATCGAGATATCTTCGATGTACGATAATTATGATAAAAATATTTCTGTCCAACTTGTAATTGATATTGATCAATAAATAAATTACAACTTGATAGATCAATCATCGTTAAAAAATTATATATCTATATATAGATAATCGATACAATTATTAAAATTGTTAAAAATGTTTGAATAAGATAAAATATATTTCGAAATATATTAATAAATTTATTAATATTAATATATTTTTAATATATTAATAAAATTTTTATAATAAATTTTCAAGAAAAATATATTTTCGTCATTGCCAATTTTGTAATTATTAAGTAATTCTGAAGCGTGATTAAGATCTAATAAAGATTTGATCAGAAAGATTGAGATGCTTAAATATATATTATACCATTTATGACACAAAAATGACAGCGAAAATAAATATCGGTTGGTAGCAACGATTGTTGTATATCATTTATATACAATATAACTCAATTTCGCAAAACGATCGATGTGCAACGATTCCAGCACGCAATAGAACGATTTGTAAAATAATACAACGTTCTGATCTTGTCCTTCGTCACGCCACTCAGTTTCTTCTAATTTTCCCCTTTGTTCAAAGTTATCACTTCTTTGCTCGAGAAAATGTAATATGGTAGACTAAACGAGTCGTTGCTGATTTATTAATGCACCTCTGTCTGCTTAGAGTCCGATCGTGGCCTTCGATTGAAATCACTTCGATATTTCTCATAGATAATACTTTTTTCCTGTCCCGGATATTATACGAGTTATAGAATATTATCGGTATTGTCTTGTATCACGTAGGTGATTACTGAATTAGTAATCGTCAGTTTTTTTGCCATATTTGATGCATTGATTATATTCCGCATATTCAATCAAAGATCTTTAATTAATTTATGATAAATTATGTTCTATTATCATTTTTCTTCTCCAATAATCTTCTTTTTGTCGTTTTTAAAAATTTTTTTTAATTATTCATTTTATATCGTTAGATGATATTTGCATAACCAATTACAATTTAATTATCAATTACTTAATGTAAATATTATGATTAATGTAAATGAGTAATGAATAAATTTATAGAAATGTTCATTCAAAATTAGAGATCTATATATATATATTATATTCAAAAGTTTTAGAATTTATTTCTTTAATACAAATTAATATTTGATAAAAGTCATGAATTTTAATTGCGTACAATTTTTAATAAATTTTCAAGTAAATATAATTTTATTAGAGACTTTAAGAATAGGGATATATACCATTTCATTGCATAATAAAATACAATATATATTACTAATAAAAATAAATTGTTTAAGACTGTAATGCTTAATGATCTCCGTTTTATTGATTTTCTTTGTAATATATCATCTGTTCATCGATCGATATTTTTCTGTGAAAAGATCGGCGGAAACGGCAGTATTGAAGAATGTTCACTCAGACGATGCTAACATAAGTTCGAAAGCGACAGAGAGAGAGAGAGAGAGAGAGAGGGAGGGAGGGAGAGAGAATTCATCGTCATTGAAAGAAAGCTAACGGGGCTGACAGACGTTTTCGAGAAGCGTAAAGGAAAGGAGGTCGAGGGAAAATTGCGAACTGTGTATAGGTTGCGTGCTTTCCCGTAGAAGACTCTGTTATCCTTCTGCTTAAAATCGAACGATCAGTACATATATATATATATATATATATATATATACATACATACATACATACCTACATTCCGTTATTTCGATCACAGTGTACCATTCCAACCGATACACGTAATTAACCAGCGTTACGATCTTGAATTAACATAAACCGACCTACGCGTATACCGGAGATATGCATCGCGTCGTTACGATCGTGGTTCGTTTCGTTTCGCCTCGTTTCCTTTTTAGAGATATGTATAGTTCATAGAGCAAAGCCAAAGATATCGTTCCTTTATCATTAGAGACCAAATTTAACATTGAAATTTGATTGTTAAAAATAGAATTGAAAGATCGACACAAAAGTGTTTCAGCTATTTGGCTTGTTTCCTTCGCGAGAAATAGACGTGACGAAGTTAACCTAGAATCTTCATACGCGATCGATTTGATCAGTGATACTGTTAATCGAATCTTGTTAACGTTTAAGCGGGGGCGTATTTACGTGTTCAATCGCAGTTAAAAGAATCAGTATGAACTCGAGCACCAGATACAGACCGATACAACGAGAAGTTCTTTCTTTCTTTCTTTCTTTCTTCCATGGTAACGTGTATATCTTACGACCTTTACCCACTTAATACGCGGTTACACGCACGCGCTCGATGACCTTCTTTAGGCCTCTCGTTTAATTTCGTTCAGTGACGAGATCGACAGTCAGTCACACCGCTTTCCACGCGATACTCTGCAATGTCAAGAACAAGCAGACCTTCGCCACAAATTCCAGTTCGATTAATACACTTTGACTGGTTCGAGGTTATGTGGGTCGCGAGCTCTTGTATATCGTTATATAGCGCGACGTGGCATTCCCTCGTGAGATACTGTCACGCGATTCTAATTCCATACCCTTCTCAAACTATTATCTGAATTTATACGTTAAATCGTTTCAATAATTTTACCAAGAGAAAAAACTTTCTTTCAGTTTATATAGAAAAATGATTGTTTGTAACGTATATATTATAGATTAACTTTTCATGTCAAAGTAGTTTTTATATATATTTTAAAATGAAAAGAATACATTTCCTACTTGCAAAAGTCGCGTGTGATATACAAAATAAATATTATGTATCATATATGAATGTAATTTATTTATTCTAGTACAAAAAATTACAGAAATTATTGTACAAATATCTTTGTTTTACAAATTCGATCATTTTTTTTAAAACATGTCACGTGGTTCACGTGGAACCACAGGTAAGATCGATATCTCTTGTTTACCACATTGTTGTCGTTATCGCGTCAAATAATTCGCAATGCAGTTTCTTAAAACATGAGTGTTCGTAAAAATGTATTTTTCTCTTAGTTTCCAAACGATTACCATTTTAACTTAACAAAAATTTAAACGTAAAAAGATTTGTAAATATTGTCGTTTGTTGAAAATTCGCGTTAATTGAAGACGAAAAATAAAAAAAAAAAAAAAAAGGAAAATCTACGAATAAAACCAGTGAACTATTTTCCTCGATCATTTCCTGGATACGAATGATAACACATTTGTCGATGCAATGCAATTTGTCGATAATTACCCATTTCCACGTCTTTCTATCCACCTTTAACGTAAAATTGAAACGTTGAAACGTAAAATATTCGTAATTAATTTATTTCGTTCTTCAATCAGTTACGAGAATCTTAATGACTTTTCCCAGGTGCATCGTTTCATTCTTATCAATTTTTATCACGATTAAATTTTTTATTGTCACAAATAATGCCACGATAAGTAAGATATTGCAACAAAAATATAAATTGATTTCGCGTAATGAATAAGATACCTATGCATTTTTTTCGAGATCATTCGAGAGACGATTTCGATAGTGCACGGAAAGATTCGATAATCGAATCCTTTCGATAAAGATTCAAATTTCTTAAAATGATCATTTATTTTCAAAAAAAAAAAGTGATCATTCATTTTTAAAAAAATTAAATTAAAAAATGATAATATAAGTCGATAATAAGTATCTCAAAAGTTAATACATATTTATTAACGATTTAAAATTATTATCAGCAATTTTTATTTTTGCATAATTATAATAATGTCAATGGAATTGATAATTCAATGGAAGAAAAATAATATAAATATACTAGTAAAAAGACGGAGCGAAACAAAGTTTAAAGAAACTATTTTGTTGGAATTCTTTCGTTAGATAACATGATCGATCGGGAATAACGAATCCTTTGAAATTTTTTTATCAATAGTTTCGTGTTAATTCGCACGTTGGAAATTTTTTGTTAAATTATCTACAACCAAACAAATATCATTGATAAATATCATTTTAATATTTTTCTAGAATAATTATTACTGGAGAAAAAATTGTGTGAAACTATTATTATACATATTTAATAGCACGTTATATATATACACACATATAACAAAAATGTGTTAGACGAAAGAATTTCTAAGGCTACCTACCTTGCCATCGTGTTCGATTCATCGGCGCTTCGCTTATTATTAAAATTTAAACGAGCCAGACTTCTCATTGTGAACGGAAACGTATTTGTAATAAATTGATTATGAATGGAATACTCCATTTGCTTAAAATATGCCTTCTATAAATCGATAATTAATATCGGATACGCGAGAAATAATACGTGAGAATCTATTTTAAATACGAAAATATGATAAGACTTTTTTAAAGTGATAAACTTGTTAAATTTATATTGTCGAAGAATAATAATATTAAATCGGTGTTTTTCCCGGAACAATCTCGAGAACGAAAGAAAAATGTCAAATTCTTGTGTGTGCAATTTTATGAACTTCGATCGTCGTTAAAAAGACGATTATTTTAAAAACGGTTAAAAATTCGATTTATTTCAGATGCGAGTTATAAATTAATATACATCGAATTTTTCCTTCTTTTATTCTTGACGTCACATAAGTTATATATTTATATATAAATCTTTGTTCTCAAACAAAGTACAGGTTAATTTAATTCTAAAATAAAGAAAGAATTAATAGTGAAAATTAATTTTATTTCCGAGTATTTTAAATCTTTGACTTATTGCTGTAATAATTAAAATGCAAGAACAATTTTACTATATATTAAAAAAAAAAATAAATTTAATATTTTACGTTGATAATACGTTTCGATATTATATTCTTGTTCCTTCTAATAATAGATGTATTTTTATATGTACATTCCTCGAAGCATATATATATGCATTAGGTTAAAACAAGTAGAAGAACATATAAAGTAAACGGTTCCAGTTAGGTTATAAAGGTTATAGAGATCAATGATTCTTATCTGGCGACAAAAAAGGACGCATAATGGCGACCTCTTAAATGGAAGTCTAGGTCAGATTTATTCGTTTCTCGCGTATATACGAACGCGAGAAAAAGAAAACGAAGAAATCTCAGTCGGTCCAAAAATCAAAAAGTGTATGTTGAAATTATTTTCTCTATAAATTATCTTAATTATCTCTATCTTGAATTTATTTATTTATTTATTTATTTCAAATTAATAAACAATCCCTTTTGTATTAAAATGATTATTTCATTTTACTATAATCGTTTAAATAAAAAATATAATGCAAACAAGGAAAATTGTTAATTTAACGGGATATCGTGGCCTTGTCTAATCCGTTTAAATGCTTGCTTCATGAATCTAAAAATACACCGATTCTCTGCACGTTCTATGCAAAAATTTAATCAATAATAAGATCAAGAACTGTACAATTTTGAATAATGTATTCATTGAGCAAAAAAATTATGATTAAACCATAGAATTTAATCTTCATTTATGATATAATTCAAATGATCAGCATTAAGTTTCTCTTTTTTTCTTTTATTCACATTTTTTACATTACACAGAGTCAAACCCTATTTGACAATTTTTTCATCAATAAACATCTTGTGACTAGAAACGTTGAACAACGACAATGACAATCAATTAAGAAATAATAGATGTTTGACCGCTGTGACAGTTTGGTTATTGTTACATACATACATACATATATATATACATATATATCAACAATTGTCGTCGATTGCGAAGATCTCGTACTCGAGTTCCACTAGTCGCTTACGAAGAAAATTGAACTATTGTTTAACTTTAAACGAATATAATCAAGCACTTTGTATACATCTCGTATACAATTTAATTTAAATCCCCTTTCATAAATCATTTCCTTTTTCTTTTTTCCCTTTTCCATTCCAAATTTCTCATTTATATATAAGAGGGAATAATAAACATCAAATTTTTTCTGTATAACGTGCGCGTGATTACAGCGAGGACGACAGGTATGCAAAGGTAGCGTGGAAAGATGTGAAGGTCGGTGACCTGGTTCACCTCTCGAACAACGAACTCGTGCCGGCCGATCTGCTGCTTCTACGAAGCAGCGATCCTCAGGGCGTAGCGTACATCGACACGTGCAATCTCGACGGCGAGACGAATTTGAAGGAGCGGCAGGTCGTCAGAGGTTTCGTCGATCTTCGGGACACGTTTCAACCGGCCAAGTTTCGTTCCGTGATCGAGGTCGATCAACCAAGCACCAGGATATATCGGTGAGCTTTCCTGTATATCCCTATTCGAGGATATATATATATATATACACATATAATATAATAATATAATATAATATAATAATATAATATAATATAAGATACGGGAAAATTGCAGGTTCCACGGAGCTGTGGTGCATCCGAACGGTGGGAGAGTACCCGTTTCCACGGAGAATCTTTTGCTGAGGCAGTGTTTGTTAAAAAATACGGATTTCGTCGAGGGTATAGTGATATATGCCGGCCATGAAACGAAAGCTATGCTTAACCATGGCGGACCTAGGTATAAGGTAGAGCGATATTAATTATTGTTAATCTGAATTTGATTGATAAGGAGGGAAATAATGTGACGAAAGTATTTTTTTTTTTTAAATAAATAATTGATAAATTAAAATTTGTCATATAAAATATATATATATATATATAAAGAGGAGAGGGATATGTATGTTTTTTCAGCGTTCAAGATTGGAGAAACGGATGAACAGCGACGTTATATGGTGTGTGGCGATTTTAATTGTTTTGTGCGTGATAGGGGCGGCCGGTTGCCGTTTCTGGCTATCCGAATATTCCGATTTAACGTTTGTCCCGTTCATACCGATCCTCCAGGATGCTTATTACGAAAGTATGCTAACGTTCTGGACGTTCGTCATTATTCTCCAAGTAATGATACCTTTAAGCCTTTACGTCACTCTCGAGATGGCGAAAGTTGGCCAGGTTTATCACATTGGACACGATGTCGCCCTTTACGACTCGGAGACGGGACGCTCGGCCGAATGCCGTGCGCTCAACATTACAGAGGAATTGGGTCAGGTGGGTGAGACATGATCGATTTCTATTCCATACCATTTCACCACGATGATCTCGATGAAGAGGGGAATTGTTTTCTTTTCTTTTTTTTTTTTTTTTTTTTTNTTTTTCCCTTTTTTTTTTTCTTCTTTTTTTTTTTTTTTTATTCTTAATATAGGTGCAGTATATATTCTCTGATAAAACTGGCACGCTCACTGAAAATAAAATGCTGTTTAGACGGTGCGCCGTTGGTGGACAGGATTATTCGCACGGCGGAGATGGTGAAAATTTGATACCTTCTTCGCGATTGAAGGAAGATCTTCTTATAGGTACATTTAGGCAACATCTTCAAGAATTTCTAATCGTATTGGCGATATGTAATACGGTTGTGGTCAATTCTCAACCTCATTACGACACCATGAACTCGAGCGGAGTGATCGAAGAGCCTCGGAAGAACGGCAACGAAGAAACTGGAAGGTACGATTTCTTTTTTTTTTTATTCCTTTATTAATTCTTTATATTTGTATCATTTGTATTCGTTTCAGGTACACAAGAATGATAGATTCTCGAAGTTTAACCCCTTCGCCAATTATACCTTTATCTACACTTCGATCTACAAATAGCCCCGATGAAAACGTGTCGTCGATCTCTTCTATGGTGGAAATTGAATCCGCTCTTCACAATTCCACCAAACTCTCGAATAAATTGTCGAGGTGTGATTTATAATTGCCATTTATAAGTGTGATTTTTATATGTGTATAATATATATATATAAAAATTTTAATATAATATTTAATATATATAAATTATATAATAAATTTTAAATTTATAATATATTTATATATATTTATATATTTATAATATATTTATAATATAAATTTTAGAATGAATAAATAAATTGTTCGCAGGCCAAAATTCTTAAACGTAACGTCGATATCAAGCCTAGGAATAGGATTACTTGGAAGAAAATTGTCACCGAACGGTGAGCACAAAAGACGCAGCCAATTAAGTCCCGTTATTGATGGAAAGAGCGGAGACGAATTGTTACCTAGAGCCGCGATTTACGAAGCGGAAAGTCCGGACGAGCTTGCTTTGGTGAATGCAGCGCGTGCTTATAACGTGAAACTTCTTAAACGAACATCACGTAACGCGATTGTTTCCTTACCGGATAAATCTATCCTTAGTTTTGAGATTCTTCAAGTAAGTTTATTATGGACAAATGTGTGAGTGTGTGTGTGCGTGTGTGCGTGTGCATTATCTTTTCTTGTTTTTTTACATTTTTATATGACTTTTACATGAATTATTAATAATTTATATATTTATTTATGTATTTTATTTGTGAAACGTAAATTTCAGATATTGCCATTTGACTCGAATAGAAAATGTATGTCTATTTTAGTACGGCATCCTCTTACTAATGAGGTAGTGTTATATAGCAAAGGTGCTGACACAACGATACTATCGTCTCTAATTCCTCAAGACGAAAATTCTATAACGACCATAAAAATTCGACAATACCTTCAATCGTATGCAAGGCAAGGTCTTCGAACTTTGGTAATGGCTAAGAAATCTCTAACGGTGCAAGAATACGAGAACTGGCGTCAAAAGCATTCTGAAGCAGAACTTGCAATGGAAAATCGTGAACTTCGTATTAAAGATTCTTATGCAAATCTGGAATGTCATTTGACCCTGTTAGGTGTTACTGGAATTGAAGATAAACTTCAAGCTGGAGTACCTGAGACTATGGACACTTTAATGGCAGCAGGAATTGTAGTTTGGGTTTTAACAGGTATTTCTATTTGACGAGACTCACTCGTGCGATCTTTGAAACGTATAACTATTAGATTCATATTAAATTCAAAGGAGACAAGCCAGAAACCGCGGTTAACATTGCATATTCGGCGCGTCTTTTTTCGCCTGCGATGCAATTGTTGTGGTTACAAGCAAGATCCAAGTCTGTTGCCGAGGCCTTAATTCATGGATATTTGGAATCTACGCGTAAAAAGAATACGGTTCAGGGAATAGAAAATATTAGGGAAATTACGATGCTTAATCGTGATCCAGCGGAAAACGAGGCGCATAGAATAGATAGCTCTTGGCCGAGACAACGTGCACTTGTCGTTGATGGGAAAACTTTAACCGTTATCCTTGATCCACGATCAGGATTAACTGGATTATTTCTTGAGTTAACAAAAACGTGTTCTAGTGTATTAGCTTGTAGAGCAACACCTCTTCAAAAGGTAATGAATGATTGATTTGTTTTGCCTCTGTTTTTTAGAATTTTAGAATTCGTTATATATCATATATTCATTATATAATATATCATATGGTGAATTTTTACCATATGATACAGGCATATATAGTACGTATAGTAAAGGAACAATTGGGAATGAGGACTTTAGCGATTGGTGATGGTGCTAATGATGTTAGCATGATACAGACTGCAGATGTAGGAGTTGGTATTTCTGGACACGAAGGTACACAAGCTGTCATGGCTGCAGATTTTGCCATTTCACGATTCTCGATGCTTAGCAGACTTCTTTTGCTCCATGGTCATTGGTGTTACGACCGATTGTCTAGAATGATCTTATATTTCTTTTACGAGAACGCTACCTTTGTTTTCGTTCTATTCTGGTATCAGGTATATCTTATGTTTATTTTATTTTTAAAAATTATTTCAATTCTCGACGTGTAACGATGATTTTGATAGATTTGTCATTTTTATAGATTTATTGCGGATTTACTGGAACTGTTATGATGGATCAAATTTATTTAATGCTATATAATTTATTGTTTACGTCTATGCCACCACTTGTATTAGGCATATATGATCGAGTGGCTTCATCAGGTGTTTTGTTATCTATGCCTCATGTGTATAAAAGAGGACGTCTGGGATTAGTATATCAAGCGCATACATTTTGGATAACCATTGCTGATGCTTTGTATCAAAGTATCGTAATTTTCTTTATAAATGAGAGTGTTAGTACAGTTTGGAGATAGTTTAAGATAATACAAATTAATATAAATTAATACCGATTTAATTAAATTATAAATGATCTCTTTCTTTAGGTATACTATGATTCAGTTATTGACATTTGGGAATTTGGAACTACTATAATGACATGTTGCGTTGTTACTATGTTGACTAATATTGCCATAGAAATTAGATCTTGGGTAAATTATATTTGTATGAAATTATTGTATTTCAAAGATTTATTTTACGTTAGACATACTACATATTATATGATGTGATTTTTAGACTATAATACATCTCTTTGCCGTAATGGGATCATTGGGAGTATTTTTTGGTTTTTGTTTAATTTATAATGTAGTTTGCGTTAATTGTATGGGTCTTTTATGTTCATATTGGGTAATGGAAATAGCTGTCATGAGATATACATATTGGCTTACAGTAATACTTACCTGTGTTTTGGCATTATTACCTAGGTATGATTTCTATATCTTTTATATTAATAACTAAAAAAATATAATAAAAATTAAATTATAGATACCTTATTATTATCATTTATTTTTAGATTATTCTATAAAACTATAAAATCGACAATAAATCCAGATTTTATGCAAAGTGCTATGTTTAATGCACCATCCAAAAGTGGCAGTCATAGACAACGAATCGCGGAGAGAAGAGAAAATAGTTTTATTGCAGGTTGGTCACGTTCAACGCAACATGCTACTATAAGGTACGAATACAAATTTATTTTTTGAATCTGAATTACATATTTTTTGATTTTCTTATATTTCAGAACGGGGACTAAGCACGATACATTGACAACTATTGTTGCATGACATATCCTGAAGGATCAAATAAGACTGTCAGCACGTTATAACAGAATAATTGAAACTGTTAATAGTGCTATTCTATTAAAATTATTGGAAAAAAAGCGATGTCCTTTGCCGCATTTCAATCTTTATTGTTCCTAAGAATTGTAAAAGTATTGCCAGGACATGTATTATTAATTTTAATATGCATTTTTTCATAAAAAAATGCTATAATTTATAGAAATTATGTTAGTTATTGTTTAATATTAATTTTTATTATTCATCGAGTGGCCTTAAATCTAGACTACTACTGTTTATTGCATTTGATGGCTGTGACTTTTAGGGACCAAAACTTTTAATCCAATAGTTACGATATCAATTAGTGATTCGATTGAAAAGTACACGTTTATACGTCATGTTTCAGTTGTATATCGAATCAATTTATTTACATCACAATTTCTCATATAAGTGTAAAAGAATATATATTGTAAAAAAAAAAAAAAAAAAATATATATGTAAAATATATATTATCTTTTATGAAATTCATATTATATAAATTATAAACTTGCGCTAGTAATATGTACGAGTATATAATGTATATGGATTTTATACTCGTGATTGTATAATAGTAATTTTGGAAACACGTATGATCTGCCAGCATAGAAGTTTTACTAAATGTGTACGTATATTGGACATCGTTACAAATGTTGATATAGTATTTTGATAAATGATAAAAAAAAAAAATGCGTGTATATAATAATTTATCAGTAAAATCAAGTGTTCTGCAAACGTTTATATTTCATTGATATCAAATATCTGTCTTTTTTCCTAGAATCCTTTAATGTATAATATAAGATTAATATATACTTTCATTTATAATTTCGAATTTATATTTATCTTTATAATTTTTACAATTTTATTGATATGTTTCAAATTTTAATTATTATCATATTTCTAAGAATAATTATCATTAAGAATATTCCATTAATTCGTCAATTATTTGTCATCAAATTTTTTCATCAATTACATTTAATTCATAATATAATTATTTATTATATTTTTAATTATACTTTTAATTATTCTTTCATTTTAGCGGATTAAACATGATTTCAAACTGATTTATCTGTTGATAGTTGCAATGAGCACCACTGGTTAATGCGGAAACATGGAATCTCAGTGGGGGTAGGCTGAAAGGTTGATGATGGGCTAGGGGAAGGAAAGGGGAGAGGGCGCTTTTAGCGTGCTGCAGCAATGACTATCTCAGCATATATTCAGTATTCTTTCTGTCAAAGACAGGTGGAGTTTACGTTCATGATTTGCTAGCCGCTTTATTTGGTCGCGATTGTGCCTAGTATTTCGGAAAACTCATGACCAACTGTGTTACGAATTTGGTAGTATAGTTGTACAAAACATGTACAGAATAGAAGGACAAAGTGAAAAATAAGATGTTCTTAAGAATTATTTGAGTTTCTTTGTCATGAAGTTACGGTTTACTCGAAAATGCGGTATTTGAGTTTTTTGATCTGAACAGGATCTGTAACCGGATTTATATCACAGTGTTTTTAAATTGTTTTTAGAGTACTTTGTTTTTGTCAAACAAACAATGAGAAAATCACGTGATAAGGAAATAGGCTATTGTATGTTATGTTAACAAAGGCCGTAATATTTATTATTTATTACATTATATTAAATTGCAAATCTTTGAATTAAAGAAACTGTTTTTATCGAGCTTTAATATTCTTTTTTAACATTTAAAAATAAAACTTTTTCCATCCATGAGTATTGGTCATGATGATATCCTTGGTTTTACGCTAAATGATTTTAATAATGCACTAAATATAGTGCATACAATAAAGTTAAATTAGTACTAATTTTTTATATACAAATGAATATTCCATGTTTTTTTCTTTTGCATCATTCTAATTTCTTTCTTAGAATAACTTATATATATATATTTATATAATTCTCATGATTTTAAGAATGGAACAGAAATCTTTTAAACTATGTATTAAAAGTAATAATTAATATCAAGCGTTAAATGAATAGAAGTGAACCGATATTTTATGAGAATAACAATTGCATATGTTAGTTGTATTTATATATACTTTATTTATTAATTGAAATTTTCTTTCGAATATTTATATTTTAAGAGATTTTTATCTAAATTTTTATTCTTTCGTAAAAATCAAGAAACATATGTGAATTTATAGTTACCGATTGATGATATATAATAATTTATACATAAACATATATAATGTCCAAGAAATAATATTTATTATTATATAACATTAAATTTATATTATAGTGGAATACTTGTACAAGGCCATTTGTGACGTTATCACAGTGTTAAATGCGAAAGGAATGATATATCTTCTTGTATGATCAATATGAGCGATATAAGTGTTCGTATATGACAAAAAGTGATCGACATAGTAAGAGCGAGAAATATAACATTTCGAATTTCACGAGTTCGATATCGTGAATGTAAAGCAGGACAACGGCACGATAACGGATTGCCTATAATGATAACGATCTATACACAAGGTTACTAATCCAGTTTATTCTTATGATTACTACATTATGTTGCTAGCAAGAAACGGTTGGAAAACGCGACTTGCATAGAATCCGTAAAATATATATGTAGAACGTAAATGAGTCATTACACCCAAAACGGAAGTGGTTTGGCATTGTTCATTACCAGGAATCAAGAAACGTGACAACAAACGAATTAATTTGATAAGACTGTTAAGATAGATTAGAGAAAAATCAAAATTGTAGATATGGTACAATAGTCAAAAGATCTTGATGTTTGAACAATGGAACATTCTATTGTAGTATGTACATATGTGATAAATCATTTATATATCATTGAATTTTTTAATTTTTTATAGATAAGAATGATATAGATAATAAAAGTAAAATGAATTTTTATAGTAATGCTATAAAATAGAGTTCATTTTCTACAACGATAATAATCAATGAATCATCAGTTGATTATTATCGTTGGTAGGTTTGACATTCTAGATTCTAAATTCACTTGTGAAGTTAAAGCGAAGACAAAAATTGTGACACTTTAGTATTGCTAGTCAATGGACTTCTTAAACATGTTATCATTCTTATAAATAGTGTATTCATACGAAGTGTAAAATATAATAAGTCGGAAACAACTGTCGAAGATTTGAAAGGAAGCATTAAAATACCAGTGAGTTATTGATAACACAAAAAAGTAAGGTATAATTGCATTAAAAATTTAGAAACAATATAGTTACTTTGAAGAAACTAGTAAAAAAGTAATCTTAAACGTATTTAATGTGCATATTCTGACAAAAGTGTGCCAACAAGTAAGATAATATACGACATTTTCAACGAAAATAACAATTTTTAACAAAGAAAGAAGAGACTTAAACGTGATAAGTTAAAATTATTTAAGATTTGGATTGTGTTGATTATTGAAATATTTTGATTACTTACATTGATCAAAAGAATGGGTTTTCGTGGTTAATGCCATTTCTTTCGAGCATCAAGAGCAGCGTATAACAGGTAAATTGAATCGAAAGTGAACTGTTTCATTGAGTAACGCTGTTTTCGCTATCATGCAATTGCCACGAATTACGTAATCGAACAACAGAGAACGAAAGAGGGACGAAGACGTAAGAAAAGACGTGTATGAAAAGTGTATTGAGAATGACCTTCGAAATCTTCTCGACTGTCCGTCCATCGAGAGGGAAGAGTTCGGAGATAAGGTCGAACACGATTTAATCCTATATCTAGCTGTGATTGTTCCAAAGGTATCGGGCCGGGAAGAATCGAAGAAAAGAATGTGGTGCGGGAACAGATGATCCTAGACAACATTCTGGCAAGGGTATCGAGATTTTTAAAGCAATTATAGTTGGTTATGCCGTGTCTCTCAGCGCAGCAGGTGTATCGTGAGAGATGACAGTCACTTATACTGCTGAAGTCGCTACCTGCAAAGGTCTCGGTTGCTTTCTAAAATTACTCCTAAGGTAAGCGGTTTGGCTTGATAGTTTGATTCACTCGGTTGACATGTTGTGTGCAAAAAAGAGGATCGTGGGCGAGAAATATATTTTCTCTTTTGCTTTATCCGAGTTCTTATGTATTGATATTCGTGTTATAAAATTATCGATTCTATCGCAATATCGTATTATTTACTTTGATTGAAGATAATCGTAATGATTAACATTTGGTAGATAATATTCGTATACAGAGTAAACGATAGATTTTTGAAAATCAAAGATTGTAATCTATTTTTAAAATTGTGGACTTTATTTTTTACTTGACACAATTATCAGTTATTAGATAAATAATTGAAAGTTTGTTGAATGATATTTCGAATGACTTCATAATGTTCTTAGAAGAAAATGTGTCACATGTATATTTGAAGGAATGCAACTAAAATTGTTTTTCTAGTATACGTCTATTATACCTACATCGAATGAAGATTTTATCGCTAATGTCCCAATACTTTGTCAATAATCGCACAAAGGGCTTATACGTTTCACGTTTAATCATTGTTTGAAGAAGCTAAAAAAATTATTCTCGTCGTTTTTATTTATATTAATCTAAAAATAAATAAACATCATTCAAAAATATATGAAATATTAATTGAGATTTATTTTTTTTTTTCATTTCAGTTTTTTCACACTATTATATTTTCAAGTTTTATTAACTTTTCCATTTTTATTTCGCTCACGTTATATTCCATGTAATGGCATTTCAAGTTTGCCACGTGCAATCAATATTTTAAATTATACTCGTATTGCTTTCGATATTTTATTTTTCATAGAATTCTTTATTATCGCTTTCTAACGATTTCTGCGTTCTTTTCACTTTTGATCAATTTGTTTTACAATTTATTTATTATTTATTATTTTATTATATTTATTATTTATCTTTTTGAAAAATTCGTTCAAATGATACGAATTCTTTGAAGAAATCAACGCGAAAAAAAATTACACATGTAATTTTGCTTTAACTATTTATTTTTAGTATTTTAGTATTCACTTTAATCATTATCGAAACGCTTATTGCGATAACAACTTTTTAACGATCTAATGATCCATCCATAATGATGAATTTTAATAAAATTACCTTACATCCAGGAATAAATTTTCGATTACAAGTCACATTTGAGAATAAAAATATAATTGCGTAAATCGATATATCTAAAGTCTGTGACGGGCATGTCGTAATTCATTTCGAGAACTCTGCGAATCGATTCTCATTTATTATCCCAGTTTAGTTACTACTCGGGTCATATTATTTCGAACATAATATGATCGCGTGTTCGCGCGTAAACACCGCGACTTTGCTTGCGATTAGAGTGCGTAAGAACAATGGAGAATTGTGCGAGACTTCGCGGCGAATCGTCAAATTCAAGGATAGTACAATTATGAAATGATTTTGACGTAATCGCGAGATTTTTCTCAAAGAAATAGGGGGGGAAAAAAAAACGATCTCACAATTCGTTTGGAATGTTTCTAATATTATTCTAATATATTCCGTCGAAATAGAATAGACTAGACTAGACTAAGATTCATAATAGCCATTTAGACGAACTAAATTATCGCGAACGTTTTCTTGGAATTATCGTCGTCGTATTCTTGATATAATTGTATTACGTAAATTCATAAATATCAATTGGGTATTTTTTAAAAACGTGATTATTAAATATTATTTTTAAAGAAACTAACTATTTCATTGATCGATCGATCTCGATTATTATTGTTTACGCGTCCCTCGCTTTCAGATGGCGAGCCAGCATATACAAGCTGGTCTGGTTGGACCTAGCCCTGTTCCTCTTCATATATTATTCGCTTTCGAGTATCTACCGATTGATACTGGACGACGAACAGAAGAAGATCTTCGAGGCCATAGTAACATACTGCAACCAGTACAGCGATCTAATTCCTTTATCTTTCGTCCTGGGCTTCTACGTTAGCATTGTTATGACCAGATGGTGGAATCAATATATGGTGATACCGTGGCCGGATTCGATCGCCGTTTTCGTATCGGCAACTATACACGGGAATGACGAGAGAGGTCGATTAATGCGACGAACTATCGTCAGGTACGTACATGTACCCATTTCTATAATAACAATCGATGCTAGTTTGAACTAATTTTTCAAGCATAATATTTCCTTCTCTTTCCTTTTCAGATACGTGTGCGTCTGTTTAACGCTGGTATTGGCGATGGTGTCGCCCCGAGTGAAGAAACGTTTTCCCACGTTGGAGCATTTCGTGGAGACTGGTTTGTTGCTAGAGAACGAATTGGTCATATTCCAAAGTCTGAACGCCAAGTTTCCTAAGCCTAGCAAGCATTGGTTGCCAATAGTATGGGCGTCAAGTATCGTAACACGTGCGAGGAAAGAGGGCCGTATTCGTGACGACTTCGCAGTGAAAACGTTGATAGACGAGTTGAACAAGTTTCGCGGTCTCTGCGGTAGCCTTATGCACTACGATACAATTAGTGTTCCTTTAGTTTATACTCAGGTATTCATTCACATAGGTATTAAGATGCTCGCACAAATACATATCGCATATAGAATTTTAACCCTTTGCTCTCCAACGGTGATTCTCCGACATCACTGGGATTGTTGCGGCGATAATATTTATTTATGTTTGATTTTTTTAGAATATCGCTTCATAAATAGGTTCCTAACCTCTTTATGTATAATCTTATGAGGTGTAGAATAATATATTGTTAAATGGCTAGATTTTTAACCTCAAATTACTTCGTGATCGTGAATCGAATGACATCTTCGGCGTCTGAATTTGACAGTTTATGTTTGATTTTTTTAGAATATCGCTTCATAAATAGGTTTCTAACCTCTTTACGTATAATCTTATGAAGTGTATAATATATTGTTATATAATAATATATTGTTAAATAGGTTATATATATATATTGTTAAATAGGTAGATTTTTAACCTCAAATTAGTTCGTGATCGTGAATCGAATGACATCTTCGGTGTTAGTCTGAGTTTATGTTTGATTTTTTTAGAATATCGCTTCATCAACTTTTCCTATCTTTATAATCTTATGAAGTGTAGAATAATATATTGTTAAATGGCTAGATTTTTTATTTCAAATTAGACTCTGATTGTGAGTCAAATGACATCTTGGGCATTAATCTAAGTTTGATAATTTATGTTTGACTTCTTTATAATCTTATGAGATGTAGAATAATATATTGTTAAATGGCTAGATTTTTAACCTCAAATTAAATCGTGATCGTGAATCGAACATCTTCAGCGTTAGTCTGAGTTTGACAGTTTATGTTTGATTTTTTTAGAATATCGCTTCATAAATAGGTTTCTAACCTCTTTACGTATAATCTTATGAAGTGTATAATATATTGTTATATAATAATATATTGTTAAATAGGTTATATAATAATATATTGTTAATATATTGTAGATTTTTAACCTCGAATTAGTTCGTGATCGTGAGTCGAATGACATCTTCGGCGTTAGTCTGAGTTTGTTTGATTTTTTTAGAATATCGTTTCATAACTTTTCCTAACCTCTTTATAATCTTATGAAGTGTAGAATAATATATTGTTAAATGGCTAGATTTTTTATTTCAAATTAGACTCTGATTGTGAGTCAAATGACATCTTGGGCATTAATCTAAGTTTGATAGTTTATGTTTGACTTCTTTATAATCTTATGAGATGTAGAATAATATATTGTTAAATGGCTAAGATTTTTAACCTCAAATTAAATCGTGATCGTGAATCGAACATCTTCAGCGTTAGTCTGAATTTGACAGTTTATGTTTGATTTTTTTAAAATATCGCTTCATTTTCTAACCTCTTTACGTATAATCTTATGAAGTGTATAATATATTATTATATAATAATATATTGTTAAATAGGTTATATAATAATATATTGTTAATATATTGTTAAATAGATAGATTTTTAACCTCAAATTAGTTCGTGATCGCGAGTCGAATGATATCTTTGGTCATGACGATAGAAATATTATTTTCAAAGTTTTTGAGATTTGTAAGCATGGAATAAGGTAATGAAATTAGTTGGAACGAAGGTGAGTTTGATTTTTCGTTATTGAATGACAAAATTACTTTTATTATGAAGAAATTAACGGTAGAGAGAGCAATGATGAACATAGAGATGAAATAAGAAGTATAAGAAGGCGAAAAATAAGAATAATAGATAGATAGAATGTGAAAGAAATCAAGTGAAGATATCGCGGAAGACAGGGAAAATTCCAAATGGATAACACGCATAGAATCGGAAAATATATCGCGAAGAATACAATTTGTACCCGGTGAAAAATTTGTAGGACCGCAAGTATCTTCGAATAAAAATGAACTATTAGATTTTTTTTAAATATTTTTTACGATGAACTTATTAATGAAATAGTGCGCGAAACAAATAATTATCCGATAAAAAAGTTAGAAGAAAAAGTACTATTGCTCTACTTGCCCTAACAAATCGAGGATGTCTTGATAATTGTTTCATAAATTATCATAAAATATCATAAAATATACAAAACAACAATATAGATTTTAATATTCAATAAATTTTGTTTCTTTATATGTCAAGATACATAAAATATTAAAATATAAAAATTTTATGCGTTAATTTGTGCATGAAATCATTATAAATTAGCTGTAAGAAATTCCATCAAACGCATCATCAATGCGCGGGTCCGAGTCTGAAATTGTAAAACTGGCCTGGAGTGCAAAGGGTTAATTATTAATCAGAATTAATTATTAATAACATAAATCGTTTGCAGGTGGTAACATTGGCTGTGTATACGTATTTTTTAACGAGCGTGATGGGTCGTCAGTGGGTGCAGAATTCATCCACGTCAACGATCGATCTCTATTTCCCAGTATTCACGACGTTGCAATTCTTTTTTTACATGGGCTGGTTGAAAGTAGCCGAGACACTGATCAATCCATTCGGCGAGGATGACGACGATTTCGAAGTGAACTGGATAATCGATAGAAATTTACAAGTATATACAACGTTATATAATCAAGATCACGAATTATTTATATATATATATATATATCCCTATATTTTTTTTTTCCTGTTTAATTTAATATCTCTAACGTATTGCATTAAGGTTAGCTACCTTATCGTTGACGAAATGCATCACGAGCATCCAGAATTGATCCGTGACCAGTATTGGGATGAGATATTTCCTACGGAGCTTCCATATACAGCGGCGGCTCAAGCTTTCCGTGAAGAGCATCCACAACCGTCGACGGCCGGTATTCAGTTATCAGCGGCACAGCAAGAGCTTCAACCGTCCACTGCAAGGATCGATGACATGGCGGCCGATTTCCCGCAAAAATTTCGTAGCGACATGGCAGACGATGCCGAGTCCGGTATACACTTTACAGCTACTGGAAAAATGTCAAGGTTGGTTTTCCTTTAAAATTAAAACGTTTCACTTTATTCAAATATGTTGTACCTTATTGCTTCCTTTTTTTGTTCCCCTCTATAAAAAATTTATAACCAGGAGCGCCACTGAAAGTGGTAAAATAGCAAGGTAATAATATATATATATATATTTGTTCTCATTGATATACACAAACAATATTTGAAACATCTAGAGTGCATAAGAATCGTAAGAAGAAATGAATATTATTTACTCGTAGAAGTGCGAGCAGAGTGAGCACTCGGGATCGTACCCTGAGCGGAGGCTCCACTCCGAGCATAATCGGAGATTCTTTGACGAGAGTGAATAGCGTGACCAGTGTGTTGAAACGGTTATTCAGCAAGGATGACAGACCAGACGGTGGCACGTCGAGCGGTACTAAGACTCCCGGTAGACTCGCTACTTCCAGCTCTGCAGCCTCGTTGCAAAATCGAATCGTTGGTACGTTGGCAAACTTTCATCGATGTTTATATATTATTACACGAATATTCGATTCCACTCTTATTATATATTCTTATTTCCGTTGCGCTAAATAATAAATTCCACGCAGCGGGGGGTGGCTCGATGAGGATTGGAGTGATCAAAGAGGAAGCGGACGAGCAGATGACTTTGGTATCGATGAAGTCGGACAAGAAGCCTCACGTGCAGAGCATATTTTCGCCAGGGCCACCGCCACCGAGCGCTCCTGTCGCTGTCCCCGGTATGGAACATTCGAGAAATGGAGAGATATTCTCGTGCAGCGCTCCTATAACAGGTGGCGTGTTAGAAGGAAGTAACGGTGAAAGCACCAACGATAGGCGATACGCGCCTGATTCAAGGCTGGTATTATAATTAATGGAAATATTAATTATAATTGTTATGATTATATATTATAATTTTCTTATAATAATATATATAATATATAATATAATATATAATATATATTCTTATAATAATAATAATAATAATAATAATAACAACAATAATCATTCGATCATCAGACGATTATATTTTTTATCGTAGAACGCAAAGGACCACGCAATCGGCGCGTTCGAGCATTATTTATGAACCGGCAACGAGCGTCGGAAGCGGAATCGGCAGTGATCTTATCAGTACTCGTACCTCGTCGTGTAGTAGCATCAATTCTGATGACGAGTTCTCGAAATTAAAATCGAAAAGGGAGAAACAAAGGCGCGAGAAAGTTGTACGAAGACTGGCTAGAAGCACCAGCGGGCATAATAGTAATTTGATAGATGAACATTCGAGGGGCTCCCTGGATGAGCACCTTCTGTTAACAGATATGGCGAATACGTCGCGTTTATCTATGATGCATGGAGTAAACGAGGAGGATAACGGAAATGATCGTGTTTAGCAGGATCACAAATGGTATATCATTGAAGTTTAATTTCAACTTGCGAAAGAACGTTGAAAGAAAATTAAACGTAATAAAGTATTTCTGTATATGATATTTAAATAAGAAGACTACCGATCAATCGAGAGATCGAAGAAAAGTACTTAAGCGAATTTTGACGCGCTCTTTTATCTCTTGTCGAGATTGATTCAGATGATTCACAAGCTCTATATATAAGGCTAAATATATATTAGTTTATATACGAATTTTTTTTTACTAGATATTGATATTGTATTGAGGAAATAGAAAGAAATGATGGACATCTATATAAGTCAGGTTTAATCATAATTTGTGATTAAAAAAAGAGTGAAACTACATAGAATTAATTTAGATGAAATTTATAAGCATTTTCATTGTAAAAAAAAAAAAAAAAGAAAAAAAAGAAGAGAGAAAATTACAACAATGTTTTACATATACGTAAAACAAGCAGAATGTTTGAAAACTTGCTATTTTATGTATATTGTAAATCTTGTTTTCCATTTTGCAAACAAAACTTTTCTATCCTATGTAATTTCTAAATGTTTATATTTAGAATAATTTATATTAATATATTTAGAAATATATAGAATGGACAAGATATGTTACAATATGGACAAGATATTTGATATTTACTTTCAATAAAAAAGATACTCAAATATCATATTAAACATCCAAAGATTACATATATAAGTGCAAACATCGAAAATTATTGTTGCTATATTTAAACAATGAATTTACTATATATATATAAATATATATATACCGGTATACCTCTCACTTCAAATTCTACGTATTGTAAAATGACAAGAATTATAAGATCATTGTTATCAAATATTGCCTTATATAATAGTTTTCTATATTTGCGTTTTATAAGTGAATTATAGCTACCTAATATTTAAAAAAAAAAGGCTTATACATATAGATTAATTCTTATTTTAATTATATTAATTATTTAACTCTTATTTTTTACATATTAAGTAGTTATTAATATAAAAAATTTAAAAGAATTCAAGCAATAATTGTTCAATAATTTAAATTAACTAACTTTTTTTCAAATATTATGATAGATTATTTGCACAAGAGATTTTCAACGAAATATATAAAAAAGTGTTCAGGATAAATTAGAATCTTTGTGGATTTCAATTGTTACAAAGTATTGAAGTGCCTGTCTTGTGCCTAATCTTATTCAATCAAAAGACAATATTCATTTGACAAATTGTTTATTGTTAATTTAAGTTTCAGTTGCTTTGAATAATATGTGATCAATGTTATGCTCAAAATAAATATTTTTACAGTATACAATATACAGTAATGCGCTCGAGCACGCACATTCCAGGAAACAATGAATAAATTTAGATCGAAGACAAAGTCGATAAAACGATCGCACGTTAAATAAAATTAATTTGATATTTTTCTTACGTTTATAACTTGTATTTATAATGTCGCACATATTTTCGACTAATTACAGATGTATATGTAAAGAATAGGAGAGATAAAAATTTGAAAGAAATTTCGAAACGAGTAGCACGTCGATAAATTTCATATATAAAGGAATTAGTAAAAAATTAACATATGAATTCTGTATATCATGTATCGTGTATATACGCGTGTACAGAAAGAAGCTTATGTAGCATATTTAACATACTGCCTATATATAGCTTACGTTAGACAATGCATCTTTTATTTTGGAATTACATTCCAGGACGTGAATAAATCCGATGGTGCTCATCGTTTAACAGTATTACGATGTACTAGAAATAATATCCTCTTGGATTGTCATACAAAATTTTTCTGAATAAATAAAAAATATATAACAAATCAAATGGTTCTTATATGTATATACTTATGCTTGTGCGCATATAATATTATTAATATTAATTCTGCATCCAATATATTCTTTTGGAATACTTGAAACGGAAAAAATTACAATAGAATCTATTTCAATTTTCCCGCTAAAAAATAAAGATCGAAACGGCCGCGATGTGTCGCAAGAAGCGGCCGAATGGTTAGATGGGAAGGGTGTTCGTGCATGATCGGAATATTTCGATATCTTTCGGATACTGCCGTTTAGTTTCGGAGCAGGCGTCGGCAGCTTCGGGAGTGGGGGTCGTCAGTGGGTAGCTGTCGGCGAGAGGTGGCGGTGGTTTTGTAAGGTGAAGAAAAGAGGGGTTAAGTGAGCCGTGCCGGGCCGTAGAATCGAGCTAGCGGTGGCGCGGCCCGTGCTCGTGCTATAGGGCCTCTGCCAGGCAATAGTGCAATCGTTTACAAGATGGCAGACGGTCCGTCCGCGGAAGACGCGGCCACCGACCTAGGGGACAGTGATTCTCGTTTAACGAGGGAGAGACACAAACGTCAGGACGCTTCGTCTTCGATGACGTCCTTGAGCACGGGTCAGGATATCGCGAGACGCATCCACGAAGACGCTTCGATACTCGAGAATCATCCTCATCATTGGCAACAACATCAATATCGTCCTCTCCGTCGTAATTGTCATACCAATCTTCATCTTTCTCGTCGGCATTCTAGTAACGCTAATAATAGTAATAACAACAACAACAACAACAACAACAATAATAATAATAACAACAACAACAACGACAACAATAACAATGGTAATATCAACCACAATAATCATCATCATCACTATCATCGTCGTCACGAGCACGAGGATGAAAACTTCGATGGTAACGAGCGCGTTAGTAAAAATGAAAATGGTAGTAGTGCTTGTGTTAATACAATGTGCGTTATTCCGTTTACGTCACCGACCAGTGAAGATTACGAGGAAGAAGACGACGACGACGATGACGATGACGACGAGGATGACGATGAAGAGGATGAGGAGGAAGAGGAGGTAGAAGAAGAAAATGGAGTGAAGAAGGGTATATCGAAAAAGTGTCGCAGCGGTGCTCGAATTGATGTCATAAAGACAGGGAAAAATGAAGAGAGCGATAGCGATAATAGTAATAGTAACGGTAACGGTAGTAGTAATAATAATAGTGGTAACAGTGGTGATGAGGGTGGCGCGATGACCGGTCACGCGACGCGCGGTGACAATGCCGGGTGCTTGGTCGGCGACGGTCGACGGTCGAGATGTGCGGTCGTCGGTGCTTTTCTCAATTCGAATGCTCCAAAGGAGAATGCGAGCAAAATGAACGAGTGCCGTGTAAATCCCGACAACGATGAGGACGAAGACGGGGACGAGGACGAGCACGCGTTAGAAAAAGTGAGCCGTCTCGGATGCGATAAGAGTAGCGAGCCCGATAGAGATGACGAGGACGCCGCACGAAAAACGACGGACGGCATTGCTAGTGATGGTAGTAGTGATGGTGGTAGTAGTGGTAGTGGTGGTGGTGGTGCTGCTGCTGCCGCTGCTGCTGTTTCTGCTTCTGGCGGTGGTGCTGCTGGTGCCGCTGGTGTTACTGCAAATGGCCTCGTTGCCGGCAGGCATCAGGGTAGCCCTTTCAAGGGACAGGTTAGGACGGCCGAGGACACCCTCGTCGGCCCTTGTGGGAAGAAGCGGTGCGCCGATCGATACGATAGCTCCGAGAGTTCTGACAGGTGAGTGAGCGAGAGAGTTTCTCTGTCGTGTTTCGACGGACGCCTCGAGAAACGAGGCACGAGGCAGTAGAGAAAAAACGAACGAGAGAAACTAGACGACGAGTAACTAGAAAACCGTGTATTTGTCTTCGTTTCATATTCCGATTTCTTTCTCTTATTTGAACATGCGTTTTTTTTACCTATATAATATTTACGATCGTGAATCGAGAGCATTTGGTCAGTCGTGTATGTTATGTTTACGTTTCTTCAGACGAGTTTTTTCCTCGACAGTTCCGCATTGTCGAGAGGAGCCACTTGTATTCCACGAAAGAACGCGAAGGTAACAAAGTGTACAAATAAACAGAATTACACGACGAATCTCAATGTTTTCAATCGAATAATCTGGACGTTAGAGAAATATACTTCTGTTGGTGAATAAGTCTCGGTCCAATGTTCGGGGATCGCAATTAGCGCGAAGGCGCGTTCGACAGCAGGCCAGAGGTCGTTGTACCGCGGTTACGAGACCGACAACCGTGGCTGCGTTCGATCTGTGTGCGCGGCGTGTTTATAGGTTCGTAGATGCTGCCAACTCGCCCTCTTGTTCTTCCTTTCTCTCTTTGCTCCCTCTTCTTCTTGGTGTTTCGTTCTTTCTCTTTTTGGCCTCTCCGTATCTGGTCCTCGTTCTACGCGAACTTATTATATATCACGGTAGAAAAGAGTGCGTTTCACGACTCTGTTGCTATCCGAAAAAAATGACAATGACTTTTTGCTTTCCGGTTATTGGTCGAAAAGATCAACAATGTATAGTTTCGTGACTTATTTATTTCAAATATGGAACTTATTATACTCGCCAAAACGTATTAATATTTTTCTATATTTCTGAGTTTTCTAATTTTCTTTGTAACGAGTTTATAGCTTTCGTGCATTCCACGACGGATACGTTGAACTTCGATTGGAACGTAATAAAAATTTAGTATCCTAACGGTTCTTCTCTGAAGGTACTAAACTCGAGCGTTTAGGAAGAAAATGTATAATCTTACGATTGCGTTATTATTCTTTCGTGTTTCTATTATAAGCAACGTCCAGACGAAACTTCCGTTTTGTTAATCGATTAGGGAAAGTATTACGCGTTGTCCGCCTAACCTTGCTGCTGAATTCGCGATTATTTTTCTTCTTCGTTTCTTCAGCTGTTATGCATTTCCGAAATACGCGATTTGAATTTACTCATATATTAATCTTCTTTCGAATTACTATCGTTAAGTGGAAATTCTGTCAGCCAATATTTTAAGCAACAGTTTATCGTAAAGAGAGCAAGTTTATTTTTCCCCGCGAATCTTGAATCCGGTTGTTTTAGCAACTCGTTGCGTTTATCTCTCTTGTATATTTCTTCATGCTTGCTTTTCATTAGGTCGCCAGTGTATTTCACTCGGCTACGATCCCTGCTTGTTAAATTACACCTGGCATCCGCGCATAACAATGTTTTTTTCGTTTGGTTTAATCGCTCGCCTAGAGATAGTTACGTTTAACTTCGATAACGATTATCTAGTTACTGAGAAACCTAACGTAAACGTGCTTTTTTCCTTTTTCATTTTTTTTCTTTTTTCTTTTTTTCGATATACCGAGTCATTCAGAAGTCAAATCGATCAATTTCATTTTTTACAAATTTTTAGATTTTAACACAAGAATACTTGATCTCACGCTTGACTTTTCAACCAAATGATTATAAAAAATTAAAATATAAAAATATTCATTTTTTTTCATTTTGCCATTTATAGACATACTTTATTAAATATATCGTTTGGATGAGGATATGTGGTTTGAAAAAGATGGTCGATCGTTAGCTTTCATCGTAAAATAAATTTGTCGTCGGTTTCGTCTTATCAACGAAACATGAAAACTAGTCGAACGAGTCGCTTCGAACGAATTTCATTGGAAGTTTGTGCTCGCTCACGTGATCCGAGATACCAAGCACGTTCGTGTCTCCCTTTGTTTCAGCCCTTCTTCGACGATACCCGCTATCGCTCCTTGTACTCTCTTCGTCGTAGTCCTTTCTTTCTTCCATTTCTTTTTTCCAAAAGATTAATTGCACGATCGTGGACAAATTTAATTCTCTGATGACGACTCATCCTTATCTCGTATCGTGATTCGTACTTCTTTTACTCATCGACATTGGTTCATTATCAACATTATCGATCGATGGACACGTGATCACTGACCGAGTAGAAGGCGACAAGGAAACGGACGGAGTACATTCGCTTCTCTTCTCGTCGAGATTATAAAGAGAGAACAAAGTAATATTTTCGGTAGACGAAACACGAAGCGACATTCAGTCGTAATCGTGTCTATAATCGAGGGAACGGTTTGCACAAGCGTCACGTATCGAGAACGGGCTCGAGGAATCGGGCAAAGGCGATACAAAACGAACATGCGCGTCTCTCGAGTGCAACGTACGCCCGTAATTTACGAGGCACTCGAGGACTGCATCCTTTCGAATCGTAGTCCCGGTGGTTCACGCCTAAGTACGGGGGCCATCTACGGTCCTTCTGGTAATATTTTCATGGCCGCGAGAGCGAGGGGAGAGGCGACTCCCGCTGCGGCCAAGCCCAACTGGATGAGGCTGTTTTTCGTGTTGTAATCGGCGGTGGCTGGCCTGGCATCTCGCACGGTTCACGGGCCGGCCTGTCTTCCATACCAGCCTTATCGCGCCTCCAATGCGTTCGGATAATCGGCCGAATTCGGTTCGACGCTCGTTAATCTTCGGCCTCAGATAGCACCGACTTCGCCAACCTAATCACTGCCCTCTTCTCGTGTTTTCGTCCCTCTCGTTCCGTTTTTCGATCGAAAAGCTTCGTGTTTCAACAAACTTTATTATTTTTATTATTTTTAACGCGTTTTTAACCTCGAATCGACAACAATGTATAGAATCATGGATCCGTTGGAGTACGTTGCCACGATAAAACTTTCGCTCGATCGAATCTCGATGATCCCGATGATTCATTATCAGAGTATTATTAGAAGCGAATGAACGATCATTTTCCTCGTCAATGGATGCATTGGAAATGGAAAGAAAGGCGGCTCGTTCGAGGGAGAAACGTACAAGTTTAATCGGTTCGGTTGGAAAAACGTTGGATAGCCGTGGAGCGCGTGTTTCTTCTCGGTCGGTCCGCATGGTTTATTTTTTCTCGGTCGGCCGAGTCCAGAGGCTGGGACGAGCGCTGAGGCGAGAAACGAAGCGAGAGGGGGGAGGAGAGGAGAGGAGAGGAGAGGAGAGGAGAGGAGAAAAGAAGCAGCGGGGGCGATCGTGGAGCGGTCGCGACGCGAATCGCGTGGCCATGGCCGTGGCCGTGAAAGTGAAATTCGTGAATGAAACGAGTGGAACAGCCGGCAAACCGAAGTGAAGGTAAAGGTTGGCCGGTTTCGGTTTCGGTTTCGGCGGCCACGCCGCGTCTTCTCTTTCGCCCGCTCCTCTCCGTGCTGCGCTGTATTTTCTCCCCTTCGCCTCCATCTTTCTTCTCCTCTCTTCCTTCCTTCGATACTCTTTCCAACTCTTTCCATATCTCTCAAGGTCGATACATCATGTACACGCGTAACACGTAATCCAACGATCGCTCGTATCGGGAGCTCGTTTCACGAGGATGACACGGTTGCGTTCGAGGAGAGGAGTGGTGGGAGGGAGGAGGGGGGAGTGGATCGGCGCGGCACGTGGGCGGCTAAACGTAGGAAAAGCGGCGCATTGTGGCGCGGCATAAAATGCGCCAGTTAACGAGGAGGTGGGCGCGGAGGCGGTGTTGTCGAGCGCGGGAGGGGGGAGGAGGGTTTCCCGTGAGCAAAAACGCCGCTCGCAACTGCGATGTGTCGCAACCGCGAGTTTAGAAAGCTCGCAACTCTGGATAGACGAGCTATCCAGGCGTTCGGCCTCGGCTCTCGCGTGGCGTTCAGCTCTCGCGGGAACTCGACTCGTGACTCGTCCATAAAGCTTCTCTTATAAAAATTCGCGGAGAACGTGGGCGGGTGAGAGAAACAGCGAAGGGTTGAGAAACAGCTTGGTCGAAAGTGGAACGTGGATCAACGAGGGGGGGGATCTCTATATCACTCCGACACCTCGTCGTGTCCCATTTCCTCGGATCGGTCGTGCTACTTTTTGCTTGCCAGAAAGCTTGCGTTATCGAATTCTATCCCCGAGAGAGAATTTTTATCCGTCCAACAATCGGCGGATAATTTTTCTCAAAATTTCGAATCCTTCTTTCCCGCTACGTGTCAGCCTCGATCGAAGAAAACGTTTAAAGTCTTTGCCAGATTGGCAACAGCATTCGTTGAACGCGTTCCAAAATTTTTCCTCTTTTTTTCTTCTTCTCTACAACTTTCTAAAACAAAAAAAAAAAAAAAAAAAAAAAAAAAAAAGAATCCATACTTGAGAAAACGATATAACGTCGAATATACCGAATACGCAATAAGACTTTAGACTTTATTTTGTATTTCGCTTCGACGTTTTACTTTCCATTCGGTTGGCATTGTTGCACGCTCTTGCTAAGAAGTGTTTCGCCATTCGCGTCTAACGTGTGCTCGTGATCCGCGGTGATGATCGGTTGGCCAACGGTAGAGAGGTTTGAAAAAGCGAACGATTGAAAGAAAAAAAAAAAAAAAAAAAAAAAAAAAAAGGAGAATAAAGAAACGAAAGTGTGTTGGTGGTTGGATGGTTTTTTGAGCGTGACGAGAAGAGGAGTCGACGTTGGGGAACACCGGTAGCGCAACGATGCACGGACGGTTGTTGGATCAATACAAGCCAGGCTGGCGGCCCTTTTCGAGGGCTTGCCTCTTTCTCTCTCTCTCTTTCTCCCGATTCGCGCAACAAGTTCTCTCTAACGGGTGTCCCGGACTCGCACGATCCCTTCTTCTTCTTCTAGTCCAAGAGATATCCCCCTCGATCCAATTAACGCGTCCCGTTTCGACAAAAGGCCACCTTCTGTCCTCCCTCCCCTTTTAATTAGAAGGATTAATCGCAATTAACCGCAACTTGTCGCCCCCCTCCACCGATTCAAAAAAAAAATTTCAGCTTGATACTCGATAAGGGAATTGGGAGCGGTGTCGACAACGAGATTCGTAACGATTTTAATTTTCAACAAGCTCGAGCTCGAGTTTCTGTCCCCACGATAATTCTCGTTTTCCCTTCGAAAGGAAGAAATTTTAATTCGCGATCGAGTTGGAAGCGAGACGCGAGGGTAATCGATTACGTAATCGGGTGCACGATCACGTGGGCGGTGATTAATCGCGACAACGGGTAAACACGCGCGCGAGAGGTCAATGGAGCGGAGAATACGCGAGGGAGGGGAGGGGAGGGTGGGTAGGCAAAAGCGGTGTTGCGCCTGCCTCGTTTTTCGAACGGAAAAATCTTCGAGTCGAAGGGGGGAAGGGGAGAGAAGAAAGGAAAAGAAAAAAAAAAGAGCAGGCTAGGCCAGGCCGCTTGGCTAGGCTGCACCGCCGCACCGTTTCCAGACGGCTCTGCCTATCTCGAGGACAGCGAGCGCAAGCGCGCGCTGCTGGCCTGCAACCTAGGCCTAGGTTCCTGCCACGTTTCGCAACGTGCCGGTTTCGTAATCGGCTCTCTATCGCGACGACCGCGTTTCTCGTTCACGGGTCGAGCGCGGCAGAAGTGCTCTAGGCCGGTTTCACTCTCTCCTCCCTCCGTTTCCATTGCGTCTCTCTCTCTCTCTCTCTCTCTTTATCCTCGCGAGAAAAAAAAAGGGGGGAGGATCGATGGATAAATTTCGAGGGAACGGGGACACGAGTAAAATAGGATTAATTAATTTCGAATTGGAAGAAGGGAAGGGAGGGGGAGATCGAAGGAGAAAAGCGCGGAATGGTTGGCACATTGGTTACGACACGTACAAAGTGGAATGGAAGGAAAGGGAAGGTAAAGCCGCGTTACCTTCGATGTGCTCGTGGGGCTCGCCAGAACGGAGTCGGGCGCACGTTACGTAGGCAGTTTGTCATCCGTAGGCGCGCAGCCGTGACCACACGGCACACCTTTCTCCTCTGCAAATAATCGCCACGCGACCTTTACTCGCGTGCGTTGCCCTGCACTGGGTTACCGGTGCAAACCCACAACGATCTGGGACGCGATTTTCCACAATTTCGAGCCTCGCTCACCTTGAGACACTTGACCGAAACCGAAATTATTCAGTTCGAATAATAAACGGAACGTTCGTTCGTCGACTCCGATGGTATAATAAAAACGCTCGTCTCCGATAAACACCAGTCTCGGGATTGGCTTATTCCAGTTATGTTTTTCCCTTCCCTACGTCCGTGTAATAATAATAACAATAATAATAACAATAATAATAATTCGAAGCAAAAAAGTTTTGTTTTCGGGGCGAGAAAAATTGAGCGAACGTATCGCGTGGAACGCGTTTCGTTTAGGCAGGCGACTAGACAAAGGCGGCAGGCAGGGCCGACGTTCCCATCCGGGATGAAATACCCGATCCAATTAACTCCGTATCCCCCTCTTTTCGTTTCCACTCGTCGTTTTTTTCTTCGATCCAGTTCGAATATTTTTCTTTTTTTTTTTTTTCCAATATAAGGTAAATCGCACACAGTAATTGCGAATCAATTGCGATATATATAGAAAAGATTGGTTTCTGCGATAAAGTCGGCCGAGTAATTCGCGCGAAAAGTATACACCTGCTGCCATTTTCTCGGATTTTTGAGACGCTGCTCCACTCTCTCTCCTTCTTTTGATCCAATTCTTTTTTCTCGAAAATTTTCCGTTCCCCAAGATTGTTCGAGTTCGGAGATCTTGGAGTTCCCCGTTTTTCTCCCTCGTTTTAATTTCCTCCGCGCCAGATCCATTTCCCTCTCGTCGAATACTAGCAGCTAACGATCAATTAGCCGTGAGAGATTTAATCGTTACGTTGTAGCGTTGGACGAAATTGTTGGACGAGGAGCGAGGAAGAGTGATGGAGTGTACGCTTATACAGTGAATACGTCTCTTTTGCGAGACTCGTCCGTGGAGGAAGAGAGAAGAATTCACGCGAGCCCCGGTTCAGAGTTCCACGCAGAAGGTTTAGTAGGTCGAGATAGTCGTCCGGGAACGAGTTTCATTTTCTATCCCGTCGAGTCAAAACGAGAAGACGTTTGTGTGTGTGTGTGTGTTTGTGTATGTATGTGTGTGTGGGAGAGAAGAATAGAGAAGAGAGGAGAGGAAAGGCAGGGGGGAGGGAGAAGGAGATCTCTCTAACTCCGCTATTTATCCCTTGAACCCGCTCCTCCTGCCTCGTCCCTCCACCTCCTCGATTTCGCGGTCAGAATTTGCGGAATGTCCGAGGCTGGAACCAGTCCATCCGGTTTTTTAATTGCAAAAAGGATCCGCCCGGACCGTGGAGCGAAACCTTAGGCTCCTCGAGCCTAAACTTCGCAGACAGGACTCCCCTTTGCACGCTCCTTCGAGATCGGAAGCTCTCTGTGTATGTATGTATGTATCTATGTATGTATGTATGTATTGTATATACGTATCCTTTATCCTCTCTCCTTCTCCCTCGTTACGATCTCCAACTTCGCCAACCCACGCTTGTATCGCTTATATCCTTTCTCTCTTCCCCTCCATTTTCCGTTGTACGCGTTTCTCCGACATCATACACCGACCCCCCTCCACTCCGTCTTGTTCTTCGATCGAACAGCTGATCGAGAACGAAACGAATTCGCCGAGCATTACGCGAGCCGCCTTCGATACGAGGCGTCTTCAGATAACGATTGTTTTTCTTTCTTTCTTTTTTTCTTCTTCTTTTTTTTTTTTTTTTTCTTTTTCTTTTTCGCCGAGTAAAAGGCGGATAACAATTATCACGGTTCGTCTATATTTTGCTTCGATAGCGATTGCTCCCTCGTTCCCTCTATCCGTTCGGGAACGTTCTTCTCCCCGAGAGAACGAATCGATCGACCTCGTTCCACGTTTCTAATCCTGTTTGTCGCGCGGCTCTCAAAATCGATCGGCGCCCTCACCTCTCCCCCGCGCTCGATTATTTAATCCGACGCGACTCGGTCGGTCAGCTGTGCGACGACTCCCCCCTCCTCCTCCTCTCTCATTGTGTCATTGATAAAATCGCTGATCCCTCGGCTCGAGGCGAGGATTTGCGCCGCGAGAATAAGACAGATATCGATAATCGCGCCTCGACCCGATGCGCTACCGGATGCGCTCGAATAAATAAACGACGAGTCTCTTCTGCGAGCGAAAAACGCGAGAAAGAAACATGTTACGTTGGAGATTGCGCCAATGTCATTTTTCCGTTCGTTTGTGAATGGAGGAGATTTATCGAAGCTCGTTGTTTATTAATTTTTAAGTCGATAGAAAGAATTTTATCGACTTAAAAATTTCGATTTCGATTCCGTTCGATCATCCGGTTGGACGATCGCGAAACGAAGCAGAAACACCGTTGCGAAACAAGAAACGGAGAGAAGAGGAAGATGGTATTGGAAAGAAGAGGAGGGGCGATCGATCGCGCAGGTGTCGATCGACGCTCTCCTCGAGACGAATATACTGCTGTATTGCTGCTCGTATTTATAAAAGGGCAAGGAAATTCGAGAAAGGTGGCAGAGGAAAGGTGGAGGGGAAGGGAAAATTCAACGATAACAATTAATAATCGCGCGGACAAGTCACGCGCGAATGCGGACCGACAGCCCGGCTTGATTATGATTTAACGATTTCGTCACGGCTCGCCACTCTCGCACTCCGCACGCTCGCGCTCCTTTTCTATCACGGGGAGGAAAAATAATTCGCGTTTGCGCGGACACTGCCAACATCGACGCCCAATTCTATCCTTGTCGAACGACCTGTGCGCTCGACAGCCGCAACGAGAAACGAGCAACCGTGAATTCTTTCTCTTTTCTTTCCTTTCCTTTTCTTTCCTCCTCCTTTCTTTCTTTTCTCTCTCTCTCTTTCGGGTAACTCGATCCGCGACACCGGGTCAAAGACTGTTTCGCGAAAATGCCGTGGACGGAGAACTAGGAGAGGGGGGGGGGGGCAAGAGGAAGGGAAGGGGAAGGGAAAATAAGAGAGGGAGGTTTGAAAGGGGTTTCGCGTTCACAAAGGTCGGTGGAGGAACACCCTGTGACCTGGAAGAGCACGGTGTGGTTTACAAAGCAAAAGGAAAGCACCGATAGATCGTAGCATCAGGCTCCTGGCCCTACCGCTCTTACGCTCCCTAAAACTGGTTTCGTCATTTAGCAACGCCCCTTTCGTGGGCCCTTTGCCTCCTCCTCCTCCTCCTCCTCCTCCCCCCCTCCTCCTCCCCCCCTCCCACTTCTTCTTCTTCTTCTCCTCTCCTTCCCCGGAGAACCATCGCGGATTTTAAATACCCTCGAAGAAACACGAGAAACCGTCCCGGCCGCTATATTATGCCGCTCTTTACCTCTCGAATAAATCATGCGATTCCACGTATATTAAACGGTCGGCCGGGAAAGGAGGTTGTTGGTAAGACCGAAAGAGCGAGGTCAGGCGCCGCGCTACGAGTGAAGTTACTGGGTGTGTCGGACCGATTAGCAGGTCCGATCAATTTCCGATTTAATTTATCGCCGATTCGTGCAACGATGCGTCGATCCAATGTCTTTTTTAACAAGTTCCACGCCGAGCTTTCTCTAAACTTGGCCTCGAG
The DNA here is from genome assembly GCF_014066325.1 of Apis laboriosa. Lineage (NCBI taxonomy): Eukaryota > Metazoa > Arthropoda > Insecta > Hymenoptera > Apidae > Apis > Apis laboriosa. The sequence goes on from NW_025221020.1 coordinate 1,052,983, forward strand.
GCCAATATGTATCCTTACAGATGAACGTGAAGCTCGATTAGAGATCGTCGTCGATTTTGATTTTTCGACTCGAAATATTTTAAAAAAGATTACGTTTCGACTCTCGATTTTCGCCCTAATACGGTTTCCAGTTCGGCATTGTATCCTTCTTCGTTTCTTCCATTTCGTTTTTTATCGTTTTACCGACCGAGCTGTTTTTTCTATCTACTTCGCTCGCGACGTAACCTATTCGTTTCGGGGGGTAGGGAGGAAAGAACGGAAGAGACGAACCGTTGGTTTTTTTCTCCTAGAAACGACCGTTTCTCGCTACGTTTGTAAAGATCCTTCTTTTTTTCTTTCTCTCTCTCTCTCTCTTTCCTTCATTTTCTTCGGCTTTTTTCGCCGCTACAGTTACTAATTTTCAATAGACACGCGAACAAAATTCCGCGAGACTCGAGAAAATTCAAAACCACGAATTTTCGAATTTTCATCGGGAATAGTTAGCTGGATATCCTGGCTGTCATGGATCTTTCCAGTTTTCCGAATGAAAGAAGAGCTGTTGCGAAGAGACGGTTGGAGAGGAGTTCTATTTCGTGCGTCACGTTTCGAAATACGAGGTTTAAATGGGTCGCGTGTCAATCTCGGCTCATTTAAAATTCATCCGGCAGCTGCATTATTCCGAAACCGCTTAAATTCGCCAAGTATATATATATATATATATATATATAAGCGGCGAATCGTCTCCGAATTTGATTCATGGGAACATATTTTAAAAAAAAGATTCGGGGAAATGATTTTAATTCTCGCCTCGTATACAGATTTCTAGATCGTGTGAATTATTATAGTTGAATCATCGAATTGTGCGTAAAACCTATGTTTAAAAAGCCGCGTAAATTGTATGTACGAAACGATCGTTCTTTTTAAATAAAGCAAAGCAGCAGACACAGTATCGTTCGAGTATAAAAGATCGAGAACGTTTCCCGTCCTGTTTTGCAACGTCGAAATTTTCAACCGCCACACGACAATAACAGCTCTTCTTTATGGAACCATTATCTGCCATTCGACGTGCCAGCTGGTCGCCTCTAATGAAACTGCAACATCCGGTACAGCTTCGTTGGCCGTAGGGTACGGACCGACTTTTCCTCCTTTTATCAATGGACAGAGAGAGAGAGAGAGAGAGCAGAAGCTCGTCTGGTTAAAATTGGAAAGACACCTGACGCTCTGAAAACTGGCGATATTTTTGTTCGAATCTGTATTAAGATATATATATATATATAGTAACTTTCGTAAATAATCTTTCTCCTTTGTTAAAATATTCATAATCTATATCCATCTCTATCTAAAATATCTACGTTTATTTAATATCTTATCATTTTCCAAGATAAAGTTTCAAACGTCCTTTGCTTTCTAATAATTAACGTGTACAAAATTGGAAGGCTCGTATAAACTTAATAGAGATGAAACGGTATATTTATTTTAATACGATTACATCTCAAAAAAAGAACATTTTAACCAAAGAAGGCAGCAATGACGGAAATTGATCAGGATTAATCGTGGATAGACGGAATGGGCCAAATTTAGCTGGATATTTCGATAATTTCGATTTATTCAAAAATTTGAAAAAGCTTATAGGAAAAGAAAGAGCTGTGCTCGATGTTTTGGACGCGTTTACGGCGTTCTCTTCGGTTCTCCCGAGTTCGGAAAGTGGAAGCTCGTGGTGGAATCTTGTAATTCTGCCCGGAAGGCTCTTCCGTCGATCGCGTCCAGTTCGGTAGCGTAATTGCTAACCGCATCACGGCCTCGCGTCTTCGTGTCCCTTTTTTTCCTCCGTTTCGATCTCGGCTTTCTTTTTTTCTTCTTCTCCTTCTTCCTCTTCTTTTTCCCTTTTTTCCCTTCTTCTTCTCGCAGCTTTACTCTACGAGTCCCGTCGACTCTCGACACGTTTCACCGTCGACCTCTGACATTCTCGCCGATCGAAGTTCGTTTCCCTCGGGCTCGATCAATAGAAGGTTTCTTTTGTTTCGACTTTCAGTCTATATCTATCTACCGCGTTAACCTCTCTCTCTCTCTCTCTCTCTCTCTCTCTCTTTCTCTACAATTTATTTCGTTCGAAAAGATGGAAACGGTCTCGATAATCGTCGCGCGTTCGAAAGATTGAGACTCGTATCGATCAACGTTGCACGTTGAAATTTCATTAATGGCCATGAACCGGTAAAATGGACCGGCCGCGTTTGATCTTCCAAGAACCAGTGGCCAGGGTGCATAGAAAATTACGTCACAGTAGAACGGTCCGCCGACCTCGGAGCAAGGGAGGAGGGGGGGGAGGGGATCTGTGTAGCACGCCCGATATCTCCTTCCTTCCCTACCCTCTCTTTCTTTTCGCTGCAACGAAGGGGGGGGTGGACGCGTACGAGAGGGAAAAAAAGCCACCCTCGCTCTCTGCAAAGTATTCCGCTCCTAGGAGGCTGCCCTTTGGACACGACTAATCGATACAGCCGGTTCGATATGGACCTCGATGGCGTACAGCCACCCGCAAAACTTTCCTCGCGCCCCCGATTCTCTCTCTCTCTCTCTCTCTCTCTCTCTCTCTCTCTCTCTCTCTCTCT
>NW_025221020.1:1055594-1088740 GCF_014066325.1 Apis laboriosa
CTCTCTCTCTCTCTTATTTTTCCTGTTACTCGTCAGATTCGATTTCACGGAGAAAGGTGCGAATTAAAAACGTGTTCGATCGACGATAAGATAATATACGACGAGAGGGGATATATATGATAAGGGGATAGTGGATGTTGGTATTTATTTATATATTCGAGGAATTGAAAGTGGAAACTGATTGGTAAATTGGACGGGAGGGGGAGAGAAGCGATGTTTCGCTTATTCGCGCGGGCTAATAAAAACGGGCGGTGTGTGAGAGCGCGCGCGCGCGCGCGTATGTGTATGTGTGTCGTGCAAAGATTCCGAGCAGTCAAATTACAGGTACAAAGTTGTAACACGAGGGCTCGGAGACGGAGATGGAGATATCGGAGGAGCAACACCTGGTTCCCGCACCTTGCAAACTGGTCTCTCGCGCCTTTCCCCCCCCCTCCTCCTCCTCCTCTCCTCCCCTCCCCTCCGCTCCTTCTACGGAGTTACACCGACTGACTCTTCCAGGCCGGATCTTCTCTCGCATTCTGTGCACGCACCTTTAATTTCGCGCCTCGCTGACAGACCGCGACAGGCAAAAAACGTGGCCCTCTATATTCTTTCTCTTTCTCTCTCTTCTTTCCTATTCTATCCTATCCTATCCTTGTCTTAAATTGCGCTCGAGCTAATGCGCGAACAACTTCGGGATTCTCCGTCGAGAGAACGGTTAATACACTATCTTTCTCACTCCGTTTCCTATGTTTCGCGACGTTTCATCGCGTCGTGAGACCCGATGTTTTTAATCCGTAAAACCATCCTATATATATATATATATATACTATTCTATATATATATATACTATTCTATCGTTTACCATTGGTATTAGGTGTATGTGTGCCGCGCGAAGTTGCCAATTTTAAAGCAAATCAACTGACTGGTTGTAAATCAATTGTCTGCTTAACCTATATATCTCGCATAGCGTTATATTTTCTTTGTTGTGACAAGTTGTTCTTTTTTGTATCAGTTTTTCGAGAGGCGAACGAATTTAGAATATTATTCTAATGTACGAGTTTAAGCTGGGCATAAAGTGTACAACTGAAACGTATCGAAATATTAGGTTAGTTTTCGGAGAATGAGATTCCATCGACGAGAGAGGACTGTTTCAAAAATTCAGGTCTGGAAATGATAGATCGAAATCCATGTTAAACAATGATGAATTGAAAGTGGAAGAAACGATAATTTTCAGATATTTGAGTGTAATGGGTAAAATGAAGAGATTGGAAAAGTTGCGGTGTTTGGCCTATTTTTGAATAGAATTATAACCTGTGACGAGAAATGGATATTATACTGATGAAAACAATAAATAAACATATTGATTTAGCTGAATGAACACATGTTTAATAAAACGTAATTGCGCCTGCCTGTTACAACATATTTGAAAGTGTGAAAGAAAACGAATAGATACCAACTTAAATATGAAATAGTACCGCTGGTAACATTCAACAATAAAATTATAAATAAAATTGTGCGATTTCAGTGAACTTTAAATATTTCTAATACGATAATATCGTACGTGATCCGGACAATGATTGAACGTTAATAACAATCCTAAACGAATGTCGAAACGACCGTTACGAAAAAAATTACGATGACTGTATCTGTAAAGGGAATAATTCATTGTTTTTTTTTTTTGAAACAAGAAGATACCATAACAGCATCCTATTATCAAGAAATTGATTAAGAAACATCTCCATTAATCAATAAATACACATCACCAACCGATTATCACTTGTTTTACAGTTATTTTCAAAAAATAGAATATTCGAAAAGCCGTAATCGCAGCATTCGAAGAATTTCCCTTAAAGTTTTATAAAAATGAAATATATCTATAATTTAGAATCTCGTTTCTTCGGGAAATGATCATATTAAATGTATTTCGATCGAGTAGATTATATTTTCGAAGATATATCTAGATTTTTTTTCCGACGAGAACAAGAAACGACAATTTCAACGTTAAGACACATATTCGAAAATTATCGTCTCGAACGAATTGACGAGGTGGAACTATCGAATATTTTGGGGAGAATCGAAATAGAAGATTATGAAGAAAGAAAGTGACATGGGAAGGATCGGTCATTCCGCAATTTAATATCGTCGCTCCCCATCGTTACGCGATCGATCCCCCTCCATCCTCCACGGCTTATCTCGCTCCTAAGGGGTGGGGGAACGAACGTTGCGCTCGATGGGATGGCAACTCGTGCATCTGTGAACTTTCCAACCTTCCAACTTTCCAAACATTACCCAAACAAAATTCGCGAGAAGAACATTCGTTCTACGTGTTCTATGTAATTTTGTCGAGCGAAAACGTTCGAAAGAATCGTTGTACATTGTACATCCACCGTTTCAGCTATACTTTCATAGGTTTCTAAAAACCTACGAGATAGACGCGTGGCTAGGACGATTATAGGACGCCGCCCAGCACCCTTGTCAGAATATCCAGCGGATACGAGGTGGATACGGGGAACAGATGCAGGGTACATTAATCGTGCGACTACCATGGGGGTTCCTACCCTCCTGATCGATATTATTGCAATCGCCACGGCCCCACGGTCCACCGTTCGGTTTATTCTAACCGCGCCGCTTCTTCTTCTCTTCGATCTCCCGAATCTTCATCTTCTTCCATTTCTTTTTTCTCTCGAAATAAATAGAAACGAATAATTTGCCTCTCCCTGCTGGGGAATGAGCGGGAGATGCAAAAAATGCATCGAGAAAAATCGAAAACGAAGCATGGTAGCTTCGCTGACCATCGTTACACCCGGATCCCCTTCCCATCCCGTTTCGTTTATTCCACCGTCCTCCTCTACAAAGGGGGTCGCGTGCAACGCGCGTGAGTCATGCGTCATGCGGCGTGGACGCGTGCACGACCCTTCCTCTCCTCCCGTCCTTCCCATCCCCGTTTTCTCTCCTCTTCCCCCCTCCCCCTATTCTCTCCCCCTCCCTCCAAATCGGGGGGAGAGGAAGAAGAGATCCGCGGTCCCAATCTGAAAAATTCATCTCGAAACCGCGCCGAGATCCAAGATGTCGTCCACGATTCGATCGGGGAATGACTCGATCGTGGCGGGAAATGCGTCTCTCCCTGCTTTTGGAAGGGGCGCTTTTGGACAAAGGGGTTAGGTTTGTAGGGGGAGGGAGGAGACGGGAGATGATGTCACCGCAGGGGATGGCTAATTTAATGACTGCTGATTGGCTATGCATGGGATACATGAATGGGTGGCCACTTCTGCCATGAGCAATTCCCTTCCCACGTCTCCTTGCCGGGCCTGGCTCGAATCGCGGGACGTGGATCACGGCTAATTTTGCTCCGATTGTGCTCCTCCCCTCCCCCTTCACACCTCCGCCATACAGCGCTCCCTTCCATCTCTGCTCTTCGAGGGAAAGAAGAAGAGCCGACTTGTGTCGACTCGATCACCTCACGCGGTTAGAGTCTAATATTTTCTAATATTTAGGCTTTCGAACACAATCCCCCTTCGAAGATCCTTCCAACGAGGAAATTTTCTTTTTTTTTTTTTTTTTTTTTTTTTTTTAGAGGGGAAAATCTCGCTGCTCGAGTTGAGGCGCGAGAATCGTTGCTCGGCTGTAATTACGCGCCGTCTGATCTGCCCACGGCGAAACTATATACACTGCTCTTCCCTCTATCTATCCGCGCATAAAAGAGGTATTTGTTTGCGCGACGATTACCCTCGTTTAGCCCGAAGGGAACACCGAGCTTTCCCCCCCCTCCTCGGAGACTTGGGATTCCCTCCGACTCTGTAAAAAATTCGTCTGAAAATATATCGAAGGAGGAGGAGATTTTCGGGACGCAAATTCAAATTCTCCTCCTTTCGATCTTCCTTCAAAACTTCGCTTTTCAAAAAGTCAATTGTTTCTTCGCGGCGAGGCACGATTGAAGGGAGAGAAGATTTCGACGATTGGCAAGCATTTCGCTTCGTAGAGGGTTTGCGGCGTAAGGCGGGGGGGAGGCGAGAAGGATCGATGGAACGAGAAGTATAAAAGCATTTCCGTTTTAATGCGAGTTGCACGTGACGGCTCCCATGCGTTCCGCCGTGATACGGAGGAAAAAAAAGAAAAAAAAAAAAAAAAAGGAAGAAAAGATACTCGTTGGTCGAAAGGGGGGAGGGGAGGGGTTGAGGAGAAGCGTGGAAAAGCGTTTCGAACGAAACGCTTTTCCTTTGACGCGACGATCGAAAAAAGAGGCGCGTAATTTTCCTCGCGAGAAACTGTTATCGACCGTGTATATACGTCGATATGTACGCGTGTGTTGGTGCGCGTGTCGACGGATCGAAACCTCGTCCCTCGCCCCCCTCCCCCCTCCTTCCCGGGGAAGCGATCGCTTAGCGGATTTTTCCTAACTTCCGGTGGGCTTCTACCGAGCCGTCCGCTCTCTCTCGACAGCTGAACGACAAGTCGAACACATTTTATGCGTAACGTGTTACGTCCTCGCGCGATACGCCGTCTGCCACGCCTCTTTCTCTCTCTTTCTCTCTCTTATTCGCTCGCTCGCGCGTATCCTCTCTCTCTCTCTCTCTCGACCTTTTCTTGCATCCGCTGCGCGGTTGCGTAAGAGTGTATGTACGCGCACGAGGCACTCGCCGTTTTTTCTCTCGTTCGCCGTGGCACGTGCCAACAGCTGACGAACGGCCGAAGATCGCCTGTTCTCGCGCGACACGTCGATCGCGTTTATCGCTGTGTCCCTCGATTCCTTTTTACCGTCGGGGCAACGAGAAACGAGAAACGTTTTATTAAGAGGAAAGAAATCGATCGATTAAGTTATTCCGAGTACGTTATTCTCTAACGTTTTCTCGCTAATTTAACCAATTTCAACACGGTATCGTTCGCTCTTTTTCGGAACGGAACAGGGTTTTTCCTTTCGAAAAAACGTCAGCGTTTTCGCTCAGAGGCAGAGGTTCTCTCGTTCGATCACCCTTCTCACGCTCCCCTTTTGTCCTCGGGATTCGCCAACGTCGGCTTTTTCTCGCGCGACACGCGCTCTCTTCCTTTATCTTTTATCTCGCCTGACCACGCGTCTCCCCGGGGCTCCCTCCTCCCCACCACGCGCGTCCAATTCTCTCCTCCCTTCTTTCAACCTTCCGTTTCGCGATACTCGCGGCTCGAGGATTTAGAATAAAGGAGGACGAAAAGATTAAGCAGTCTTAAATCTGGATCGGGTGAGCCTTTCGATGCAAATCCATCGAGTTAGGGGAAAACATAGTTGGCGATCAACATGCGCTATGGAAAATGGTAAAAATATAGATAGGGTGGAATCGGAAGAGAAACGGAGAGTTGACTCGGTCGAATAAATAAGTAAACGGAACGAGAAAATGTTTAACGAAATGCTCGACGATTTTTAAAAAAAAGTGTCTTGGACAGTGGAGCGTTGAGCAGAGTCGAAGGCCGGAAAAGTCAGAAATGTTTTCCTCGATGTTATTATTCAAATATCTCGTAACGTATAACGGATATTAACGTAAATTTTAATATCAACGATAAATTTCCGCGATGAATACGTGGAATAAACGAATAAATTATACATTTTATCGAGTAAAATTGCTTCTTAAAACAATATCGATCGTTACTTAAGTTTCAAGCGTTAATTGAAAAGAATAGGATCGCTATACCCTCTTTGATTCAAACGTCTCGAAATATACAATATATATTAACGCAAATTTTGAATAGGATGACATAGGAGTAACGAGTAAATTAACTTTTTATCGCGTAAAATCGCTTCGTAAAGCAATACCGATCGTTACTTGGCAGTTTTAAGCGTCGGTTGAAAAGGATGGGATCGGTAAGATGGTCAGTCGGTTGTAACGTTACGATCCAGAGTGGAAGCGTTGACCGGGCCCGCCGCCCCCGGCTCGGCTGAGAAACAAGCGGTGGGAAGGGGATCGAACGGCGTGTTTTTCCTGCGGTGAGAAGGTTGCCCGGTATAAACGGTCACGCGTTGGATTCCGGACTGGCGAGTCAGCCACCCGGTTTACACACGGGCCCGAAGAAAGCGACTTTGACGTTTTCCTCGTCAGTGGTCTGAGAAACGCGCAGGTGCTGTACGTACCTACCAACAACCGGCAGCTTACTACTCTCTCTCCCTCCTTCTGTTCGACCGCCGCGCACCTTTCTTCCCGCTACCTTCTTCTTCCCCCTATTGCCCCGTCCAATCGAATCGAGTCGAATTCGTTTTGACACCGATGTCGCCACCAGAGACCAGAAACTCCGCCAATCCATTCACCCCGACACGCTCTTTCTTGCTCCATGTACCATACGTTTTAACATGTATTCTTCGTATATGTATCATACGTTTTACCATGTATTCTTTGCGTATATATATATATTGTACATTTCACCATCTATTCTTGGTATATATACATATCGTACATTTTATCATATATTCCTCGTATATATCGTACATTTTACCATGTATTCTTTGCGTATATATATATATTGTACATTTCACCATGTATTCTTCGTATATATATATATCGTATATTTTACCATATATTCCTCATATATATCGTACATTTTATCACGTATTCTTCGTATATATATATCGTACATTTTACCATGTATTCTTCGTATATATATATATATATCGTACATTTTACCATGTATTCTTCGTATATATATATATCGTACATTTTACTATGTATTCTTTGTGTATATATATATATATATATATATATATATATAAAAGTGTAGTACGAGAAAGGCAAGGGGGAGTTTTCGCCCCAAGCGGGATTGGAAATCGCGGTATAATTAATAAGTATACGTTCGGCTAGGGGAAGGATCGGATGGGGAGGATCTAATTCGATTTTTGAGATCAATGGAGCCTCTGTTCCGACGTAGGTTAGCCCGTTTCTACTAAAAGCTCCACCTAATCACGGACCCTGTTACTTTCCCTCCGTGGCTTCCGCGCTATGGCAACTAATCTCGCCCAAGTCCACCCTTCGCTCTTTCCTGCTTTCTTTTCTTCTCGTCGATGCGTGGCTGGTATAAGGTATCGCGAGGTATCGCGAGCTCACCGTTCTTGGAGCGTACGAAACAAGTGATGGATTCTCGTTTCCTTTGTGTTTCACCGTGTTATTTCACCGAGTTTTATTCTCTCTCTCTCTCTCTCTCTATATATATATATATATATATACATATAAAATAGGTTATTCCTTCGCTTCGATTTCGATCACGAACCGCGCTTTGATCCTTCCCCTCGAAACGTTTCCAGGTAGCTAATTGCTCCGCGAATATTTTCTCCCTGCGCCTCGGTGGGGAGGGGGTGGGGAGGCAAAGTTTCTAAGGTTTCGTGAGGGAAATGGCCGTGGGGTGGAAAAATGGTGGCGAGACGTCAAAGGGACGGGGGAGGAGATAAAGTCTGCGAGTCCTCTATTCTCGTCTTGGCGACGGCACCGGGGAGGCGGGAGGACAAAAGGAGCGGGCGGGGGGGGGGTAGATCGAGGCGGGAGATGGAGACGTTAGGAATTCGGCGTCCTGGAAAAATTCCATCGACAATAAGGACGTTTAATCGCGCTTTCCGGAGAATTGTGGACGGCAACGTTGAATCGCGTTTCTTCGACATCGGACGGCAAGAATGCATCTCTCTCTCTCTCTCTCTCTTTCTTCGCTTCGCTTCGCTTCTCCTCAGACATCTTTCCGCGATAAGCTCTTTTCCCCGATTTCTTCTTCCTCCTCGTTTCTTTTCACAGCAACAGCAGCGTCAAACGAATTACTTGCGTTCGCGGATCTCGATCATTTCCGGAAAATGTTTACTTCTCAAAATGATATTTCGAAAATTCGAGATAGAGATGACTCTTCTTGGTTACGAGATTCGCTGATTACGAAGTGAATCGTGCATAGCGGAAAATTTCGCCACCAGAAACATTCGAATAATAGGAATTAAAATCGAACAAAATTATTATTTTTTTTTTTTTGAGTTTATACGGAAATTTAATTTTTAGAAAACAGTATATGCTTTTTATTATAATTTAATAATAAAAAAGAAAATACATATTTGTGATTTAAACGAAATATCCGAGTGTAGGAAAAAAGTTGTAGCAGGCGATTAAATCAAATTAATTTGACAAACGAGTTATAAACTACCTCGAAAATCGGAATCGATATCCTCGATAATCCTATTCTATAAATTATCCGATATGGGCCTAAACAGAAAATTTGACAAAATAACGATAAAACTGGAAATTATAAAGTGAAAGATCAAAGATCGAAAGGAATAAAAAAATTCTCAACCAAAGTTAGAAATTATTATTATTGCTTGCTTCTTCAAAATATAATAAATAAATAATGAAAATGCACATATTATAATATAAATTAGCTTAAAATTAATCCACAAGTATCAATATTAATATAATTTTGCAAAGTTTTGTGAAATATGGCAGTAAAAAAAAAAAATAGAAAGTTTCTACTATTTCATACATTCTACTCTTGTCGCGTGGAACGATGTGGAACGTATAAAACGTATCATTGACAAATCGTTACATTGTGTGAATTTCTAACTACGAAGTAATTACTTTAAATTTAATTTACAAAAACAAAAAACTTTTCGATAATTTATAACAATTTAAATTAAAATAGATATCCGTTATAAAATTGAAATTTAAATATGCTTTTTTAATAAATTTACAATGACCATAGATCGATTAATTGTTCGCCTATATACGCGTATTTTCTTTAATCTGTAAACGTTTAAAGAAAAGAATTTAAAATTTTAATGTATCACATACATTACGTTGAAACAATTATTTTTCATACATTTGAAAATCAATTTTATCCATTTTAACATACAATTTATTCGAACCGTTTCCTGTTACACGATCCCCAACCATTCTTCGAAACTAGTTCCTCGCCGCGTGACTCGTCGCTCGTAAAAAAAAAAAAAAACGATCGACTGCCGCGCCGCGCCGGGTATGCGACTAAGCTTTCTCGCCTCAACTTGAAATTAGACGCGTCGCATCGCGCGAATTTGCGCGGAAAAGGATGGAATCATCGCGCCGCTCGTGTCGACGAGAGGGATCGGGAAGGGTTCGGATAGGAAGTCGGTGACCGACGAGTTATCGCGTGGACGGCCTGTTCTCGCTCTCCTTATCGCGTTTCCTTATCGAACGAACGAGCGCGACTCGGGAATATTTTTTTTCGGCCTCTCGAACTTGCCTCGGTCGGTCGGTCGGTCGGTCGGTCGATCGATCGATCGGCAACGAGGCGATAACGAGCAACGTCGTTGTACAATAGATATTACGAGGCGGTCTCCTCTCCAACCAAGAATTATCTGCAAACACGCGCGTCTCGATGATGATCGCGAGCGGAATGCGCGCTTCTTCCACGCGGATGGTGGTCGTTAATGGCAAAGGTCGAATCGCGTTGCGTCCCCGTTCCGTCGTCTAGCGTATATCAATGGATATTTATCCGCGAATTGAGATGGGAAGTCTCTATCTCTCTTTCAAAGAGCGAAAAGATAATGATTTTTTCTTTTTGTTTACCTCTCATCCTTGGAAACGAAAATTACGTACGGGATTATTACTCGCTCGAAGACCGAGTCGTCGTAATTTCCCGATTATGCTCGAGCAAGGGCAGCTGGCGATCGCCTCGTACGCCTGTCGATTATCGATCCTCGATCTATCTGGCGACGCGAACAGCTGGAGGAAATGTCAACGACGCGCGGAGAAGTCGCGCGTATACTGTGTAACCGATCGGGGGAAAGATATAACGAACGATGCCTATTCCTTCGCAGGACGACACTGTGCTCGACCAATCCGGCACAATGAAGTAATTTAATTGGTGCGCGTTTCCATAAATAGCCTGACGGATCGCTAGTAAGCGGGATTGCATCTCTTTCTCTCTTCCCCCTCCCCTTTTCCTCGTTGCGCGCGTCGATGGATCGAACGTTCGAACGAAGATTCACTGTGGATAAAGGCGCGCAACATCTTATCCATAGTTTACCCTGTTCCAACGACGGAATGCCAGTCGGTGGAAAACAGCTGTGACGCGGCATTCGATCGTTGTCCGCTCTCGTCCCACGTCACCGTTCAACGATCAAGATTTTATATATATATATATATACGCATTTGAGTTCGGCCAAGGCGAACGCTCGTCCTCCCAATTAACTTTGTCTTTCCTATTCCCAGAGAAGAAGAGTTTTTCGTTACGTAAATTTTTTTTTGGAAGAGGGAAGGGGGGAAGATCGGATCGGCACGCGTTCGATGGGTCGCGTTTTTTATCCACGGATCTCGTTCTGTTCCTTGGATCGTGTTCATTCCCCCTCGCTCCCTCCGGTTTTGCGAGGAAAACAGTTGCGTGTCAAGGGGAGAGAAAAAGAAAAAAAAAAAAGGACAAGCGGACGCGGTGCACCGGTACCTCGATGATAAATCGAACGAGTTAATCGTTTTCAATTAATCGGCGGGTAATTTCGTAATTGGGCGAGTCGATAAACGGCGACAAGAAACCGGTAAGATTTATGCGCCGCGCCTCGCGTCAAGGTGCACGGGACGACGCTCGTCAAAGCCACTGGTTCGACGAGCCGCGCCTTTCCCCACTCGCTCTCGTAAATTAGTTTCCCGGCGTGGCGCTTAATAGAACGGGGCCCGGTGTTTGTTTGCGAATCACGCGACGCTTCCGAGGAAGGAAAAATTCTATACGATGTTACGTTAGAATTTTTCTTATATCTATATGTGTATAAATATATATATATATATGTATGTATGTATGTATGTATGTATGCATTTGTCCGCAGCTGCGTAAGAAAGAAATCAGCATTTATTTACCTGTTGGATGTAAACGATCGCGATTAAAATGTATAAGGGCTGAACAATTTCTTTATGATGAAAAACGATCTTTGAAAATCGAGCTGAACATTCCGAAAGGACTCGGTTTGAGATATTTTTCTTACGTCCGCAGCTGCATAAGCAAGAACATAGTTACGATTAAAATATATAAGGGCTGAACGATTTCCTTAAAAATGAAGTCTCGAAATCGAGCTGAATATTCCGTGGATTCGAAAAACTAGATATGAGATATTTTTCTTATGTTTATATGCCCGCAGCTGCAAGGAATGTACTATTCATATGAAATCCAATACACACAGATGGACTGGACGAACGTTCGGAAGGAATTTGGATTCGAAATATTTTAAGTAGCTTTTTCGCGATTTATACGCGATTGCTGAAGATTGCTGTTCGTTCCATTTATAAAGATATCTAAACGATGGTTAGCAAAAATTCTACTTGTGATGATGGCAATTTTTTTCCTGCGATAAAAATGTTCGAAATAAAAGCGAGGCCCTTCTTGTTCCGAATGATTAGCAATTCGATTTTTCTTCTAGGCGTGATAAAAGGATCGGTGGACGAGACGGAAAGGAAAGGTTGAAACGATTTGTAAGAAGGAAGGGGGAAGGACGGAATCACAGGGAATGAAAGAAGGAGGGTCGGTGTCGGTTATTGCGCGCGGGGGTACGTTTTATGGGATGTAACGACTCGGGGGGAGGGGATGTACTTAGGGGTCTCTCCTCGTCTAGATGTTATCTAAACTGGCGGCTTCCTGGCGTGCTTCGTTTTCGTACGCACGCAACCCGAAATTAAAGGAGGAACGACCTTCCTCTTCGTTAATTGCTTTCTCATGATCGTGTTTGCAGCTCGTCCACCGGTAGCCGATAAGCAAATTCCTACGTAAAGTCGCGTCTCGTTGCATCGAGCCGAATTTCGAGGGTGGAGGGATCGGATAGGTGGACGAATTTTTTTTTCGTCGCGTCCCTCATTTGCATCGACGTCTCAATCGTAGCGAGGGCGGTTTCAACTTGCGTCCACGATCGTCTTTCGAACGAATATTCGTGGATTATCAAAAAAAAAAAAAAAAAAAAATACTGCTTTTTTATTAAAAGAAACGTGAAAATCGAGACGATCCACAGTGGTTCGAACAATTAATTGGACAAAATTTATTTTCAATGCATAACAAGTATACATTAAAATTCTTATGTGTTAAAATTTTAAATCTTTTTTTTTTAAACAAATTAAAGAAAATATACGCGTATATAGGTAATCGATACATGATCGATTATTGGAAATTTATTAAGGAGCATTTAAATTTCAATTTTATAACATCTCGAAACATTTATTTTAATTTAAATGGTTAGAAATTATCGATAAGTTTTTTATCTTTTATAAATTAAACTTGAAGTTAAATAATGGTTTTTTATGTTTCACGTCGTTATTTTGTTAAATTATCGCTGTTTAGAGTCATACCTTGTTCACATCTATCGGATAATTTATAGGATAAGATTGTCGCGGACATCCCGTAGCAAATAGTCATAAACTTCTTTTTTTAATAAGCGTTTTTTCCTCAACATCTGTTTCTTTAGAATATTATTTTCCAATTCTTACGAATTTATCGTATGTTTATCAAATTCGAAGCGCTTTCTAAGTTAAGTGTCTGTTACAACTTTTTTGCTAAATTTGTCACGCAAATTTTTTGCATTGCACGTGTGATTACTTAAGGTTACGATCTGAGAGTAACGAATGATTCGTCACGTTTTGCATTTTTTTTCTGCAATCTTTTCAATTTGTAATACAAATTGTCCAACTCTTCCTACACAAGTCATTCGAATTCAGATTCAAATAGAAAATAATAAAACCAACACATTTCTAATCGTAAATATATTTTCAATATTATAGCCCATATTTGAAAAACTATAATTTTCTTTCGTTTTTTTCATTTTCTTTTCCCTATTTTATTTATAATATCTATATATTTTTCATATATCTATTACCATGTATTTTCTTTTTTATTTCATACTAATTAAATGTTAATTCTTTTAAATATATTTAATCATATTTTTACGTTATATACATTTTTAACGAAATAATAGATTATAACAAAAAGCAATATTCTAATTTTCTAAAAATTAAATATAAACTCAAAAAAGAAAAGTAATTTTTTTGTCCAGTTAACTCTCATTATTCCAACCATTGCGCGACCATCGTTTCAACAACGATGGAAACTGGAATAACCGAATCGTCGAAAGTGGCGCCATTCCGAAAGATACCGTCAAAGTAGGATCAAAGTTTGCAGGGAGCGCGAATAACTTATATATATATATATACTTAACGTTTCGAAGACATTCGTAAATGGCCGTTCTCATCGGTATTCCTCTAGAGATATTGCCAGGAATCGAAGTTTTCTCGTTTCGAAGGGCGATACCTGGCAATATCGAGTAGGCCCGGGCAGGAAGGTGGAAATAAAGTTAAAGAGAGTTTAGTCGGTATCTCTGGAAATATGAAAATATCTCTATGGAAGAAAGTAGTTTAGCTGTTTCGAAGCGCGCCACCTGATCCGTGCTGGCAAACTTTCCTCCTTCCTCCTCACCGATATTAGATTCACAACGGATAAACGCGCTGTTTGAACGGACCAACGGTCGGTCGGTCGGTCGGTCGGTCGGTCGGTTATCGAACAAAAAATTGTTTTCTTTCGTGGGTCGCGGCGCGCACGATTTTCTTTCTCTCTTCCCGAAGGTGAACGAAGGTGAACGAAGTGTTGAAAAAAGGCGAGCGTTTGTTTCACGGAAGTGCCCGCGGCTACGAAGGATAGAGGAGCCTTACCGCCGTTTCTCGAGGACTCTGTCCTCCTCTCGAGGCTAAGCCCTTGTGCAATCTCCTCGACGACGTTCCTTGACCGCTCTCTCTCTCTCTCTCTCTCTCTCTCTCTCTCTCTCTCTCTCTCTCTCTCTCTCTCTCTCTCTCTCTCTCTCTCTCTCTCTATCTCTCTTCTCCGTGGCCTATATCCGAATCGACCAGACTGGAACGACGCATAGATGTTTCCCCTCGGCTTTCGCGAAAATCGAGAGAGATTTCGAGAGGATCGATGAGTCGAACACACTCTCGTCGAGAGAGCATCGAAATTATTGGCCTTGAGGTTGGCAATAATTGGCAGCGAGGATGTTTCGTTCGAACGCTGTGTCGATTAACGCGTAAGAGCGTAAGAGTCTCCTCGAGGAGGAAGAAGGAGATATTCGTTCGGCGCGCGTTTCGCGGTGTACCAGGCTACACGCGCGAGAACAGGCGTGACGAGAGAGGGCGCGGGGTTGGTGTACTAGACGTATCGACCAGGTTGGGAACTCTGGTATTGTGGGGCTCTCGACGAGAGAGAGAGAGAAAGAGGTTCGTGCGTGTATACGTGCTCGAGACAGGGAGAGAAAAGGTGGGTGAGAAAGAAGAGTGGTGGGATGCCGGAGACTGGAGGGAGCGAGGGAGAGAGTAGATTCAGACGGAAGGAAATAGGGCAGAGGGAGAGAGAGACGATGTTGCCTCGAGTTTTCGACGAGGAGTCCCACTTCGCTTCCGACTCGTCGAGTTTTCGTTGTCTTCGATGGACGACTTCGAACGCGTATCGCATCTAACGCGAGTCGATTCGAGATCGAGATCGAGATCGAGATCGAGATCGAGATAGAGAGAGAGAGAGAAATTGCGAGAGAGAGAGAGAGAGAGAGAGAGAGAGAGAGAGAGAGAGAGAGAGAGAAGGAAGGATGACGAGAGGGAAGAGAAGAAGAGGGGGGAAAAAAAAAGAGAAAAAGGGAGAAGAAGAGGAAGAAGTACCCTCGAGGCGCTACGTGCGCTACTTTGTCCGTGGAAGGGTGTGCGGAAGCGAGATATCACGAGGACCCTCTTTCACCTCTTCCACCCTCCGACCCGTTTTCCGCGCTTTTGCCAACCTCCACCTTCCATCCGGCTACACCTCGCTGCCTTCGGGGAGACCGAGCCAACTCCACGGATCACCGAGCTTTCCTCGCGAGCCTCGCGTCCACGAGATGCAACCCATTTTCCCCTCCGCTCTTGCGTAACCCTGTCCCGGAGGCGAGGTCTGGTCGACAACCTATGCGATCCGTCGCGGGCAGAGAGCGAACGGTCGATTCTTTCGAGCTATTTATTATTTCTTATTTTTTCTTTATTATTTCTTTCGAGATATTTTTTTTTTTTTTTTTTAAGACGCGGNTTTTTTTTTTTTTTTTTTTTCTTTTCTTACCTCGCCAAAGGCAAAGGTATTCTCTCGATATGGTATCCGTATCACGTTCGATCGTTTACGACACGGACGACAAGTAGAACAGCACCAGAATCGAGAACGTCGTTTAACGAATGTTTCACGCGTGATCGATAGCGGTAATTAGCCAAGGATCGACGAACGGTCGAGGGAATACCGGTATACGGGCGGATTCGATCGATTTTCGAATTCTTTTCTTTTTTTTTTTTTTTTTTTTAAAGAAACGCGTCCATCGATCTACGTAACGCAACGAGGACAAAGTCGCGTTTCGATTTGGAACGTTAAGGAAAAAGGGCCGGTTTTAGGACGGATCCCTCGCGGTAACGTTGACGAGGGCAGGGGTGGCTTTGTGGGAAGCGAGCATACAAGCGCCACGTCAGCGGGACTAATGACGCGAAAGATGAAAGAAAGGTGATTTATGTGTCGGGCTAGGAACGAACGAGGGCACCACGAACGCGCCGACCGATCGAAAAACTCGAACAATAACCGTACCGTACCTACCTACCTACCTACCTACCTACCTATCTAACTTACGTCCTGCCCTCAACGTGTCCCAATTACTTCGAGTTAACTCGTCTCGAATTAAGAAATTAAGAAATTCGCATTCTGTCCCCTCGATCGAGGAATAGATGCGTAGAAATGTATTCTCGAATTGGCCTTGAGGGACGCGTTCCACGATTCCACGATGAATCGTAGAGCGGCGGCCGAGAACGACACGCGAGAATGGCAATTAGTCGGAACGATGTCACCGCGGTTAATTAATATACAGCCGGCAACGCCCCGGCCCGTGACGACCACGCGTTACGCGTTTACGTTTCGTGACGATCGAAAGCCTTCGTTTCCGGGACCTCCTTCCTTCTCAGGAGAAGGAGAGAGGGAGGGGAGGGGGGGGGATAAGTCGAGAGAACTCGTCTCACTTCGAATATCGGGCCGCGTGTCGCGAAGAAATGGACGCAATCCTTCCATCCTTCGCGTATTACACGTAAACACGTGTACGTGTTTTCATTTCCGCGAATAAAATCACGGTGCATCGTACGATAACGGTTACGCAACAACGTTGTACATCGCCACACGAGAAAGGATCGATTCATCGGTTTGCGCGAAATTTACTCGTTTTTTTTTTTTTTTTTTTCCTCTCCTTTTTTCCGCTCTACGAGCACAATAATACAAAGTGATTCGCGATGATTCAATGGTTAAACACGCGGCACGAGACAAAAGCGCGTTTTCTTTGTCCGCGAGAGCAATTATCTTTTTCCTCCTTAGTCATCCGTCCACGTGTCGCGTTACCTCTCAAATATCGGTAAACGAACGGCGAGAAAAGATCTTTTGCTTTTCCTCCCGTTTCGTGTTTTTTTTTTTTTCCTTTTTTTTGGGTACAGGCGAGAGAATACGCACGCTTATAACTCGTACGTACGGGTAAGTAACAGGTGGTTTCGGCCGGTGCCACCTGTAATTACCGGTTACGAGCACCACCCGATAACGATTAAGGCCGGAGCTGAAGCCGGGTCAGCTGCGACCCTGCGACTTACCTGCATGCGAACCGGTGACAAGATATAGGCAGGCACGCACGATCGCTCGCGACGATCGCGCTCTCGTCCGTTAATCGAGATGTCGGCCTACGCGATACGAGCCTCGTTTGTAAAACGTCGACGAACCGGGCGCACCTTGTGTCTGTGTTTTTTTTCTTTTCTTTTCGTTTCTTTTCTCTTTTTTTAATTATACACTACGATTGCGTCGCGCGAGGATACCAATTATCTTTTCTCGACGCTCGAACGGAACGTCTTAATTCGGTTCGTGGCGAGCGACGATTCGAAAATCGTTGGCGAGTCGAAGGTAAAGTTAGATATATTCGGGTGGAAAGCGACGAGTGCACGAGTACCGTTCTACCGTTGGAAAGAAGTCTCGCGGGACGGCACAGGGGCAAGAGGGGTCCTTCGCTAGGACCGCCTATCCCCACTTTTAGACGCTTTGTTGACAGTCCTGACACCACAAACCGCATGCTAGTAAAACAGCTATAATTCGGATATTCATCTAAATATTTTCAAAACTATTAATTATTTCGATATAATATTAATATATCTATACTATATCTAACTTATTATAATTGTTTATAAGTTAAATTTGTATCGTTAGAAATCATAATTAACCTACACATATTATGAGAAATAAAAATATTTTTACATTATATCGATACTCTATATCAATGCGTCGAGGTTTAGGTACAGATCATCGTTTCGGATCGGTATATGTGTACAAATACCGCGGTAGAAACAAAAAGTAGACGTTTCCTTTCGCGAGATTTTTCAGCAATGAATAGTAAATTGATAATTCATCGACGATTCGATTTTTTCGTTTATTTATAGCCAGTTTTCATTCCTTTTTTTTTTTTTTTTGCGAACAAAGAGTGACATTGATTCGATGTACCGTTAGCGTAATTTCCATTCGCAGCGTGGATCGTTTTAGGCATTTCCGATCGGAAGACGATATACAGCTCGGGGCATCGCGTCTCGCTTTACTGTTAGCTTAGTCGGAGGTGAGCGAGCGCGCGAAGAGGAAGACAAAGCCGCTCATTGGGAATGTTCGCCGCAACGTCGTCGCGGATACGTACTCCTCTGCATTCGTTCGCCTCCTTTTCTTACCGTTTCTCCGCGAGCGGAACGCCTTTTCTTCGAATCGTTCTCGACAGGACTCGCGACGAGCGCGGCAGGTTTGCGCGTCCGCTCACGTACCGCTGCGAAACGCCGTCTTCTTTTTTTTTCTCTTTTTTCTTTTTTTTTTCTTCTTTCTCGAAACGATCGAACGAAGGAAATCCATCGATCCGCGCCAACGACTTGAAGTCGATAATTTGTCATCTCGCTTTTTTGCGTTCTTGCGTATTTTTGCGTCTCGATTTCTCGAGAGAATTCCCTTTTTCTCGATTTCACGGAACAAAAAAAAAAAATCCTCTCATTTCGAGTCTCGTCTCTTTTTTGTCTCTCCGTTCCATCTTTTCAAGTTCGTTTTGTGTTCGCGAACGTTTAGAACGTGTCGGCGGGGAAGGTAGGCAGTAGGCCGGCCTTCTCGGACCTCGTCATCGAGTCGACGCGGAACCAAGGAACCGTGACTGTAATTTCCAAGCCGCGTACACGTCGGCTCGGAAACCTCCTTGAAAAAAAAAAAAAAAAAAAAAAAAAAAAAAAACGTTCCAGATTCTCTTCGAGAAACGTCGATCGATGTCCACGCTTCGTTTCGATTCCATACAGCCGCTCGCTTTTTTTCGGAAAATTCGTATCGATCGTTCGGAAAGATCTTTTTCGAACGATGGCGGCGAAAACAATGGATCGTCCGCGAAGGTCGTGCCGCCGTTACGCAAACGCGTTTTGCACCTTTTGCCACCGGTGTTGGTGACGTTCGTAAGAGGCGACGAGGCTGCACGTAGGTATTATGTAAAAATGGCCTTGGACGAGTGCACGGGTTTAATTGGCGCTCGGGATTGGACGCGACGCGTTCCTCCCCGATTTCTCTCTCTCTCTCTCGCGACGCCTCTCGGTTTCCGCGCCGCGATAAAAAGACTCTCTGCGCAACTGGATAAATTACCGTGCATAATTATTACGCGCGGCACCGAATCGACGATGATATCGGTCGCCCCTTACACCGACCTGCACACGTGGACGCGTCGACGATGACCATGACGACGACGACGAGTCGCTCGAGGTTCCCTCGAGCTTAGACTAATCGAAACCTGATCGTGGCGCGATTCGGCGGCGAGAAGATCGTACGAGAAGAAGAAACTCTGTTCTTCTCCCTTCTCAGCGAGGCGTCATTAGGCACAAGGCTAGCGTGAACGCGACTCGTTGCACAAAGGCCTGGCACCGATCGAAACCGTGGAGAGGGGCGGGGGAGGAGGGGGGAGGGAGAGGAGCCGAGCGTGGACCGCGTGTATTATCGTTAAAGGCTAACCGATATCCGATAACAAGGAGGAGAAGGATGTCCCATTTTCCTTCGAGAGAGCCTCGGTCTCTTTCTTTCTTTCTTTCTTCGAGGAATGGCGAGGCCAACGCGTGGTGACGTCAACACCCGTTAACAAGAGGGAACGTTTCCCGACCTTTTGCCGCGTTTTCCGCGACGCGGTTTCTTAAAGGAGCACACCTGTTGCCGTGTGTATATGTGTGTGTGTGTGTATAACGCGTCTCTTTTTCTTAAAAGGACGCGTTTCTATCATCGATCAGAATCGCGGAGAGGAAATTTCGATCAAGTTGATTAACTCGATCTTTGCCAAGTATTTTCCGGTTATTCGGATTTAACCAAGGATTTTCACCCTTAATCCATCGGTTTTTAAGGACAAACCGCGAAAATCCAGAGCCTGGAACGAAGCGGAGAGAGTTGTCCGTCCGTTGAGAGAGATACGGAGAACGATCCGCCCACAACGAGAAAAGGGGAAGCGTAGGCTAGGACCTGGTAATAGTAGTAGTAGTAGTAATAGTAGTAATAGTAGTAGGAGGCCAGGACTCGGTAGGAAATTGGAAAATTACGAGCGGTCTAGTACCTAGGAAATGAGAAGCGTTCGAGCTTCCTGGCACTTGGTCGAATTAGATATACTCGCGAAACTACCCGTGCGAGCCTACTCGAAATCAGCATGAACGACGCCTCTCGCCCCTCCCCCCACCCGATCCTTCCTTCCGCCCGACACTCACGGCGGTGGTGGGGGGGGGGGGGGAGGAAGAGAAGAGACGCGAGCGGCTCTCGGCAAACGGATTTTAAAAAGCGATCGATCGTCCCTTCTCTTTTCGAAAATCTCCCTTTTTTTTCCACTCCTCGAAAACGAAACGGAACGAAATTTTTCCACTCGTTTTAACGAGTTTCTTTCCGATCCTTGCGGATTCTTGATATAACCGAGATCCTGGAATTGACAAGCAAAGAATGAATGTGATTCCGAATGTAATCGAAATTCGCGTATGATTTTTTTTTTCTTTTTTTTAAATAACAGCTCGCCCGTTTCGATTTCTGTTACAGGTACGTAACAATATCGATCGATGTCGACCGACTACCTTTACGTAAGTAATCATGGTCACGGACGTGTTTTTTTTTCTTTATCGATTGCTCCTCTCCCTCCCCTCCTTCCCCGCGCGACACACGAGCTCGCCGTTCGAGGATCGAGTTTTCTACTTTTTTCTTCCCTTTTTTTTCACGCCTTGTCGCATCGAAACAGTAATCGCTATCTCGGTTAATTTTTTTTTCTCTCGTAAACCCTTTGCGCTTCAACGGTGACTCTCGGTCACCATTTGGATCGATTGGCGGCAATTCGAACGGTGACAATATTTATTAATTATTATGTTCGATTTTTTTAGAATATCGCTTCATAAATAAGTTCCTAACCTCTTTATAATCTTATGAGGTGTAGAATAATATATTGTTAAATGGGTAGGTTTTTTATCTCAAATTAAACCGTGATCGTGAGTCGAACATCTTCGACGTTAGTCTGAGTCGTGGGAATAGAAATATTATATTTTTTAATAAATATATAAATATAAATATATATATATATATAATATAATATAACTATAAATAATTATAAATATATATTTATTTATAATTAATATTTTCAAAGTTTTTGAGATTTGTAAGCATGGAATACGGAATAATGAAATAAAGATGAGTTTGATTTTTCGTTATTTACTTATTACTTTTATTTGTAAAGAAATTAACGATAAAAAAAACAATGTTGAACATGGAGATGAAATAAAAAGTATAAAAAGGCGAAAAATAAGAATAACAGATAGTGGAAGCGATAGTTTAAAAAAATTTAATGGTTCATTTATATTCGAAGATACTTGCAGTCCTACAAATTTTTCACCGAATTCTATTCTTCGCGATATATTTTCCGATTCTATGCGTGTTATCCATTTAGAATTTTCCCTGTCTTCCGCGATATCTTCATTTGACATTCGCTATCTATTATTCTTATTTTTCACCTTCTTATACTTTTATTTCATCTCATTGCTCTCTCTATCGTTAATTTCTTCACGAATAAAATAATTTTGTCATTCAATAACGAAAAATCAAACTCATCTTCGCTCCAACTAATTTTACTACTATATTCCACGCTTACAAATCTCAAAAACTTTGAAAATAATATTTCTATCGCCACGACTGAAGATGTCGTTCGACTCGCGATCACGGTCTAATTTGAGATAAAAAATCTACCCATTTAACAACATTATATATAATATATATAATATATATAATATAATATATATAACATATATAATATAATATATAATCTCATAAGATTATAAAGAGGTTAGGAACCTATTTATGAAACGATATTCTAAAAAAATCAAACGTAAACTATCAAACTCAGACTAACATCGAAAATGTCATTCGATTAACGATCACGGTCTAATTTGAGATGAAATACCTATTTAACAATATATTATTCTAATATATATAATATATATAATATATTATATGTAATATAATATATATATATAATATAATATATATAATATAATATATAACTTCATAAGATTATAAAGAGGTTAGGAACCTATTTACGAAACGATATTCTAAAAAAATCAAACATAAACTATCAAACTCAGACTAACATCGAAAATGTCATTCGATTAACGATCACAGTCTGATTTGACATAAAAATCTATCTTTTTAACAATATATTATTCTCATATATATAATATATATAATATAATATATATAATATAATATAACCTCATTAGGATTATAAAGAGGTTAGGAACCTTCATACCATACCAAATAGGTATTTGAAGCGATATTCTAAAAAAATCAAACATAAACTATCAAACTCAGACTAACATCGAAAATGTCATCATTCGACTCACGATCACGGTTTAATTTGAGATAAAATATCTATTAACAATATATTATTCTAATATATATAATATATATAATATAATTGCTTGATATAATATAATTGCTGATTTGAGATAAAATATCTATTAACAATATATTATTCTAATATATATAATATATATAATATAATATATATAATATATAACCTCATTAGGATTATACATAAAGAGGTTAGAAACCTATTTATGAAGCGATATTCTAAGAGAATGAAACACAAATAAATATTGTCGCCGTTCAGATATCGTTACCGTATCGATCCAAGTGGTGCCAAAGAACCATCGTTGGAGCGCAAAGGAATATATAATATATAACATATATACAATATTTATCGAAGAGACCGTTCCACACAGTGGAGTGGAAACGAAAAGAAAGTGAAATCATTATAGATTGAGAATGTAAGAAATTCCACCGAGTGTGGAATTACTGATTCGAGTGAAACAGAGCTGGAGTGGGGACGAATCTGTCGCGCAAGAGGACCGGGTCGCTCTTTGTGGGGTGGCTGGCTGAGATGGTGGAGCTGGGCGCGTGGCCCGTCCATGGGGTATTACACGGCACGGGGCTCCTCGGAGGCATGGACAAAAATAAAGGCGGCGGCTGCGGCCCGATTCCGAACGTGGGGCTCCTCCGAACGTGGGGCTCCACGTGGGGCCAGTTGCTTCGAGTCCGTGGGACGGGCGGGGTTGAAAGTTGAGGAGAGCGTTGCTCGATCGGTCGATCGATCGATCGATCGAAATTAGTTCGGTGGCGGGGAAGATAGTAGGAAAGAAAGAGGGTGAGGAGTGAGAAGTTTGCGGCATGAAACGGAGAAGCAAGTGAGTGGATCGAAAGGGTTTTCTTCTTCTTTATAGTGTAGTTAATAGAATACTCTTCATTTCGGATCGATCCAATCGCGCGTTCAGGAAAAACGAAGAATGAAAGGGTTTTCTTTGAAAATCGATAAATTCTCTATTTGGAATCGGTGATCGATCGCGTGAAAAATATATCTCGTTGAAAGGAAAGAATGCGTGGAAAGAGTTTTCTTTGAAAATTTATAAATTTATATATTTTCCGTTAGAAATCGATGATTGATCGATCAATTGTCGAATTCCAATTGCGTGATAATTTGCATGAGAAAAAAGCGAAGAATACGTGAATCGAAAATTGATAAGTTTTCTATTTCGATCGCATAAGAAATATAATTCGTTGAAAGAAAAATCGAAGAGTTCGTGGATCGAAATAGTTTTCTTTGAAAATTTATAAATTTATAAATTTTTTATTAGAAATCGATGATTGGTCGTCAATTGTCAAATTTCAATTGCATGGCAATTCGCATGAGAAATATTGAGAGGAAAAGCGGAGAATTTGTGGATCGAAAGAATTTTCTTTCAAAATTGATAAATTCTCTATTTATCGATGATCGATAATCAATTGTCAAATTCCATGGAAATTCGCATGAGAAATATAGCATACGACGTTGAAAAAACGAAGAATGTGGATCTAAAGAATTTTCTCTAAAAATCGATAAATTCTTTATTTAGAATCGATCATCAATCTCGTGAAAAATATAACTCGTTTAGAGCGAAGAATTTATGAATCGAAAGAGTTTTCTTTGAAAATTTTATTATATTATTTATTTATTTATAAATTTTATTATTTATTTTATATATTAAAATTTTATTATTATTATATTTTATTTTATTATGAATTTATCAATTTTCCATTTGGAATCTATGATAATTAATTGTCAAATTCCAATTGCATGGCAATTTTCTTGAGAAATATTGAGAGGAAAAAACGAAAAATACGTGAATCGAAAATTGATAAATTCTCTATTTGGAATCGATGATCGATCATCAATCGCGTGAAAAATATAACTCGTTGAGTGGAAAAGCGAAGAATGCGTGAATCAAAAGGATTTTCTCTGAAAATCGATAAATTCTCTATTTGGAATCGATGATCGATCATCAATCGCGTTGAGAGGAAAAGCGATGAGTGCGCGGATCGAAAACGTTTCTGACGAAAGATTATAAATTCCTCGATTCGATGATGGATCGTGAGAAATACAGTCGTGTTGAGAGGAGAAGCCTTTGCTCTTTACTGCGTGGATCGAAAGAGTTTCCACAAGTTCTTGGAAAACTTATTAAATTCACCGTTTGGAATCGATGATCGATCATCGATCGTCGTATCTAATCGACAGGAAAAACGAAAAATTCGAAAGGATTTCCATAAATTCTTCGAAAACTTGTAAATTCACCGTTTAAAATCGATGATGGATCGTGAACAGCTAAAATTTAATCCAGTTATTTAATAAAGCTACTTCGATTATTTATCATTCATCAAAACGTAATAATAATCGAAAATAATAATTGTAATATGGCAAGATTTATATCCATATAAATAAATTATTCGTTCCAGCTATTTTTAACGAATAATCACACTCAAACTAACTTTATTCGAGATTTTTATTTCGATCGTCGAATTCCAATCGCGAGAACGAGAAATATATATCAGAGATCGAATATCCACCATCCTTCCAAAAATTCTAAAAATTTTAAAAATTTTAAAAATTCTAAAAATTCTGCTTTCGATCGAAAACCTCGATCGAGGAGTAATTAAAGAAATGCCCGAATGCGAGCAATGCGCTTTCCACAGCGCGGGACGTGTCGTCCGTGATGTGACGGCAACACGGCATTTATAAACCGGCTGTCACGCGCATCGATAAAGCTAATTTATTGGACAAGATGTAGAGGCGCGGCGCATTAATTAGCGGGCAGAGGCGAATACGCGACCGGTTTATTGGACAAGCGCGGGCAAAACTTGAATCGGGCGAAACCGTTTCGAGCGCGCCGTTATCGATACCTTGAACTACGCGGCAGCGTCTGGATCGCACGAGGCCGCCACGGGACGCGCGATACGCCTATAAATCGCGATAACGATGGCTCTGCGAGCGAGGGTTTGGAACCGTCCAGGCGGTCGCATTCCATCTCCAATTTCGGCGGCGAATTCGAAAGACGGCGAGAGAAGTGGCGAGAGAAGCGCTGGATCAACAGAAAAATCGATAACCGATCGCGTGGTCCGGATAGGATCGCGTGTCTCTAGAAATCACAAACGGTTGTGAGAGTAAATTTCGAGAGTTTAAAAATTTCAAAATCGAAGGGAAGCGAAGAATTTGAAACGGGATAATCGAAAACTTGGATCGATTTGATCGATATATGAAAATGTGAAAAAAGATTTAATAAGATTCTTCATTTTCGATCGAGTTGCAATCTTCGAATTTTCATATATATTTCTTGCTCGCTTTCACTATTCAAAATCGAACGAAGGGAAGCGAAATTTGAGATAATCGAAAACTTGGATCGATTTGATCGATATATAGATGGAAATGTGTAAAAAGATTTAATACGATTCTTCATTCTCGATCGAGTTGCAATCTTCGAATTTTTATATATATTTCTTGCTTTCACTATTGTAGAATTATCTCCTATCTCCTATGAGATAATTTTATTCTATAAATAGCGTTGAAAAAGTTTTCTATTTTCGTTGTTGCGTAGAGACGATACGTTGCAACAGATTTCGAGTCTACCGTTCGAATCGGACAGAGTTCGATCGATTTTTAGAAGAATCCAGTTCGATCGCGAGGAAGGAATAAGTCGTATTCGTACATACGAAGTAATCAAAGAATTGCGTGGATACGAAAAATGTGGACGTATCTATCTGGGGAGGGACGATATCGATTATATATCGATACACAATCTAATCGAGGATCGTGCAAACGTGACAGTTTTATCTCGCGGCGCGCGAGCATCGTTGAACCGGCTCGCGACAATGGGAACGAGTGGTGATTCACTCGTTTCGAAATGGAATTAGTTATCTATCTATCTATTCGCCAAGTATATTCCGAGAAATCGACTGGTTATATTCGTCTACTCGTCTCCGTTCCCGTGGAAAAAAAATCCCCCAACGATCTCTCGTTTCGAGAAGAAGAGGAAAAAAAAAGGAGGAGAAGAGAAGAAGAAGAGTGGCTCGATTATTTCTCACCTGTCCGAGAGGAGCGTAAGTAGGTCGCGAGTGGTTGTTGCCTTGTGCCGTTTTCGTTATCTTCTATTTCTCTCCGACCGATCGACCAAATTGTGAATTTCTCTTCTCTCTCTCTCTTTCTCGGGTGAGACCGGGTGTTCCATTTCGAGGAACAACGTCGCGGGATGGAAAAATTGGGAGGAGAGGAAGAATTAGCCGTCAACGGTTGTTGTTGGACGTCGAGGCGCGTGCATTCACTTCCACCCACGTATTTACTGCTAGATGGGAAAGCAACGGACGTTGGTTGGCCGGGAGAAGCGCGGGGGAAATGATGAAGGGAGTGGGAAAGGTGGGTGGGTGGGAGGGAGGGGGATAGAAGAGCGAGGCTCTCGTGGAGAATCCATCGGAGCGCGGCGCACAATGGCCACGGTTTCAATGGAGAAAGGAGAGAAGGGAAAAGATTTTCGAGGAACGCAGGGAGGGACGATTTCACCGAGTAAAAAACCTCGTGACCCTCCACCACCGCGAAAGTCCAATTTTTCCAAATGACGGCGGCCGATGACTCCGTCCCTCGTTCGCTTTTTAATCTCGTCCCTTGGCCGCGTTGCGGTGATCCGCTTCGTTATTTTTCCATTCCGCGAATCGACCTCGAATCGTTTCGAGCCGTCATCGTCATTTTTTTCCTCCGTCGCGGTCCACCTGTATCGATTTCGTGCGTTCCGACTACATCGGAGAGTAGTTACATACACGGTTCGTTCGAGAAGCGAGTGTAAAGAGACATTTGTCTCCCGAAAGAAGAAGCGGTTTCGAAGGACGGACAGCTGTTCCGAGAGGGTTCTCGACGTGAGAGAGCATCTGCGAGGCCTGAGGCGGTCTTAATATCGGACGCGTGCTCGTTAACACGCGTGGCTGAAACCGATCGATCGATCGATCGATCGATCGATCGGCGGATCGTGTTTGGATAATCGAAGAATCGAAGCGTCTCTCGTTTATCTGGACGAGCGTGGAATAACAAGTTTTCCAAAGTAAGTTACGTGGCCACACTTACGGTTTCGTTTCCGAACATTTACACCTTATCTTCAACCGTGTAAAATTATTGGAAGATGGAGAGAGAGAGAGAGAGAGAGAGAGAGAGACGGCGGAAGAGAGAGAATGAAGAGACGATTTCGGGGTGTTTAAAGATGGCGGAGCGTTGTTTACCGCGTCGTATCCTCGGCGGGTATCCGTGGGTACTTGGGCGCTTCTCTACCTGAGCCTAGGAGAGGCGGGAGAGAAAGAGAGAAAGAGGAAAGCGGGAGGAGGCTGCTGATGCCTCGCCACCAGGCCACGGTGAAGTTGTGTGCAGCGCGCACACCGCTAGAGCCGAGGCGAAGGAAACGCGTTCGTCCGCTCGTCCACACAGCTGTGCGTCGCTCCGTGTGTTGCTGGTGGCTGCATCAGCTGTCGGCCTTGGTAGGGTGCAATTACCCCGGCAGAGCAGCGACGAGGAGGAGAAGAAGACGAGCGGAGAGAAAGAGAGAGAGAGAGAGAGAGAGAGAGAGAGAGAGAGAGAGCGAGAGAGAGAGAGAGGGAGAGGGGCTTCGAACCCAGGATATGGACCTGACTGCTCGTCTATCCGTCCCGCTCTCTCGCGCCTTCTTCGTCTACTACTCCTCGTCCTTATCTCTCGCTCCACGGACCACGACGCTCTTCTTCCCTTCTCCGCCCCTCTCCTACTCCTTCCCCATCACCGTTCCTCCGCGCTCCTTCCTCCTCTCCGCTCCCCGTTTCGGAGAGAAACACTCCCTTTCGCGGCTCTTAACCTCGGTTAACGTGACCGCGGGTCACGTCGGGGTCAGCTGGCCACGCATACGCGCGCCACCGGGTTAAGGAACCTTTGGTCCTCGGAAATGGGAGAAGGGTGGCGACGACGCCCGATCGGGGTCGAACGCGCAACTCTCTCGCCCTCCCTCTCCTTCCTCCTCCACCCACGCCAGAGGAAAAAGGGCGCAGACGCGGCGAACGCGGATTTCCGTCGCCACCCATTGTTCCGTCGCGCTCCACTTTTTCTCGGGAAAATTCTCGATCGAACCGCCGCGTCGATCGTTGAAAAAAAAAAAAGAAAAAAAAGGAAGAAAAGAAGGATCGAACGCGACGCGATCCATTATTGTTCGTATCGGCGAAAAAAAAAAAAAACGGGACAAAAGCACGGGATAATCCCAGCGCGAGATCGAAGGTTTGGCTGGAAGAGTAAGGAAGAGTAAAGAGCGAAGAATGGACGCGGGTGAACGGGGCGGTCGTTGAAATTTGTGGTCGAGGTTCCCGATCGGTAGAGTAGAGAGGACACGGCTTGTAGAGACGGGGTTGCACACGTGCGCGCGTTGCATAGATCGGGAGAGAAGAGAGCGTGCGGTGTGCGTGGCTGCGAATGGTCGATGCGCGCCGGGAACCGACCGCTCGCCGCTCGTCTGCCCGCGCATCTCCGCTCACACAAGGAAGCCCTCTGTGTGGGTCTAGAATGTGTCCTTGGCTGAGGTGCGTTGACCTTCTTGCCGTAGCCGCGTGCTCGACTCCGCGCTTCTACTCGGAGAGGGCTAAATCTCCGGCCTGGACCTTCCTTCCCTCTCCCCCTCCCCTCCCCCTTCTCCTCCCCCTCTTGCGCCTCCGCACCCGCTCATACGCCCGCCAAACTTTGCATTCCCTCGCCGATTCCCGCCTCTCTTCCCCGCCCGATTCGTCCGATTCGTATTTTACGCCGGGATCTTCCACCGTGCTCGCGATCCCTATCGCGTATTATCTCGTTGGTCGATTCTCGCGATGGAAACGGATGGAAACCGCGTGGAAACCTGACCTTTCGAGGTAACGCACGCGAGGCGTTTCTCCGCGCCAGACCGTGGCGTTCCCTCGCCGAATAACGAACGAATCGTCTTCTACGAATCTACTACACGCGGTGTGCCTTTGCACGCGGCGAAACCTATCTCCACGTTTCGATCACGGAACGGTGGAAATTGTGCGACGACGAACCTGCCTAGCGTTCCCAATCGCTTTTAGCGGGAACGAATACGCAGGTGAATACGGTCGTGCATAGGCACGCCTAGCCTCGCGACACAGCATAGCAGCGACAGCGGATTCGCGTACGGGCTAACGGGTGATCGATAAGCGTATATATACCGTGAGCGGTTACGCGTGCTTAATAATAATATACGCGGGGATCACGAGACGAGAATTTTTCTCTGTCGTGGGAACGGAAAAGTGGATGTAACGAATCGGCGCGAAGAAGGAAAAAAAAAAAAAAACGCGGCGTTTACCTTTTCTTCGTCTTTTTGCTCGTTGTATTAACTCGAAGTAACGGGTACTCGATTGCATAATTGATCCAGAGAGGTTGCGAGCGCTGTGATGCGCACCGCGAAATTAACTCGACGTCGTTCACCTTGGACTCGATGGTTGGGCGCGATCGTGGTTTCAAAACACGGACGGAGGAAAATGGAAGTTTTTTTGTCACGGCCGTTGTTTACGATCGCGATAGTATAGGCGAAGAAAAAAGGGGCGAGCGGAGCACGAGCGACGAAAGGTGGAACGAGCACACACGGATAATTGGCTCGTGAAAGGGCCGAGAGAGCCGGTCGATGGAGTGGAACAAGAATTTCCCACTCGCGCGCCACTCGTGCTCGCGTTTCGAAGCAAGGCGTTGCGCGCCTACGATCTAACCGATCGTTGCGTTTTACCATTGGCTACGGTTACGCAATTGCGGATGGAGCTTACCTACGCTATATATGGGCCAGGGACAACTCTCGATTCGCATCGCGAGAACGCCGATAAAGCCGAGTCATCGTTACAACCTTACAAACGTTACGAACCTTGCGTCCAGGGATTATACCAGGGTCATTTCCTCTCCTCGACTAGGGACGAACGAGAAATATTCGCGAGATTTTGAATCGTCGCCAATTTACGAGGAAATGTACGGTTTCCAATTATATTTTGCCCGTCCATATCCGAGATTTTTACTCGTTACATCGCCACTTTCGCGATCGCACGAAATAGAGATCTCCTATCGAAATCATCTTCTAATTATAAATTTTCAAAATTTTCTAGAACTCTCGAAGGATCTACGCGAGTATAATTAGGCGAATCGAGTAGGATAAGGGATAAGAATCGTTGATAATAAAGGAGAAGATTCGGCGTGGACGAAAGAAGGCGGCATCGAAATGGTAGGTAGGCCGTTAACCCAGGTCAGCAACTGCGAATCCGCGGTCCTGTTGCCCGTGTCGACACCTTTCTTTCGCTCTTTTCTTCTTCCCTCCAGCCCGCGGCCATTTCCGTCCTCGCTTTCGTCTCTCCCACCGCGCTCGCGCATATGACTGAACCTGCCTCGTGACGCAGTTCCGCTCCAACCGGAAGCCCGTCGCTTCGCTCCGTTTCCGACACGCTTCACGGACTACGCTTCGCCGAGCCAACTCGATGCTTCTTCGTCCTTTTCCTTCTTTCCCTCTTTCCCTCTTTCCATCTGTTTGGATTCGATTCGAATTCTCGAAGGATCGTGATCAGGATTAATGTAAAATTATTTGGATATTCGAAGCAATCGTGCCACTCGTCGTTAAAAGCAAGTCGTTGGAGAGATATTCGAGCGTTTCTCTATCTCGTCTTTCTCGTTTTCTCCGGCTCGATGTCGTTTCACATCTCGTGGCCCATTACGAGCGCTCGAGTATCTCACGAAGTACGTGTAGCTCGATCGCGAACCGGTGCCATTCGACGGAACGAGATACCTTTTCAACAGCCACGTTAATCCCGACCGAGTAGTACTCTTTTTTACCACCGTGCCTCGAGAGCGCTTCGATCGCGAAAAGAATCCTTCGTATTTCCGTGTAAATAATATATATATATACGGACGATCGTTGGCACGTGTCGGACGTTTCGACTGGACGTTTGTTCCGGCGCGGAGAAAACGGAGGAACAAGCGGGATCCGCGTAACTGACTGTCGGCAAAGAAAGGTGCAGTGACACAGAAACGAAGCGAGAAAGAGAGAGAGAGAGAGAGAGGCGAAGGATGCGTCAGAGTTGGAAATAAAGAGGAGGCGTGGGCCGTGCGGCTCGGCCGTGGAGAAGGGAAAGGTGAGAGAGGGGGAGGAAACGATCGTAAATGGACGCGTATGGGAGGTTATCGTGAAAGCCGGCTGTTCTGTGAATGAAGCACCCACTCCGATTCCCCGTCCTGGCATGTACAGTTCACCCGACCGACGAACTTGCACGTATTTGCATTCGATTAAACACACCGTCTCACGGGTGCACCGGCCGGAGTCGATGCACTTTCGACCTTCTCCATGCCGCTTCTCTCTTCTACCTTTCCGCCGACACCCCGTCTTTTCTCCTCCAAACGAATTATCCTCCTCCACCCGTTGAAAAAAAAAATATTCAAAGTAATAATTTAAGTATCGATCGTTTAGAATCCTATCTCCTCGTCTCCCGTGGATAGAGGTGAATCGCGTGGGTCGTGGCTTCCCTTCGCTCAAGCGTGGGTGTCGATCCGTTCTCCTCGAAAACGTTTTTCATTTCTCCGCGTGGTGGGACCGCGCGCGTTCGTTCGTTCGTTCGTTCGTTCGTTCGTTCGTATCTTTCTATACCCTTTGCCGAAAGAATCGCGCACGACCAACGCGCATATGAAGAAGGAATATCGCGTATACGCGAAGGATATTCGGGGAGGATTATTCGTGGAACGAACGAGCGATGGCTGGGCGAGCCGCTTAAGGAGTTGGTGTACGCGCTTTGCCGACGATAAAACCGGCACTTTAAAACTCGTTTAGCCGGCGCGCGTTCGCCAATAAGGATACCGGTGCAACCTGCTCCCGATTTTTGCTCGGCCCGTGTTCGGTGCCGCGAATCTCTTCCGAAGAAAGGAAGGGAACGGAAAAGGAAAGGCGAGCGTCGAAAGCGAGGCCGAGTCGTGTCCAACCACGTGATATAACGCGACGTAATATCCGAGTGATCTGTCTCTCTCTCTCTCTCTCTCTCTCTCTCGCCTCGATCGCAACCATTTTTACCTTCTTCGTCTTTCTTCTTTCAGGATCCGCGTCTCTTGGGGGGAATTAGTAAATATTCCGTGAATATCGTTAGAACGAACAAAAGTGCCAATTTGTCAGACAGATTCCCTCTCCTCCTCCCTCCCTCTCCCTTAATCCCTCTTACTCGCCTCCAAACAATAGACTCTGCATATATCCTGGCGAGTAATAATCGCGTGGATTACACTAGGCGTGTGTATATGTAGTCGGGGATCGCGGAGACCCAGACAATTGGTCCTCCGTGTCCTGTTCATTTGTCGGCCGACAATTTCTACATCTTCCATTCCCAAGATTCCATTCTCCACGAGGTGTCGATAATTCGAGCGCGAATTTTTTTCTTCTTTTTCTTCTCTCTCTCTCTCTCTCTCTCTCTCTCTCTCGTTTCATCGCAATACCACCCACGTCGCGTAAAGGATCGAAAAGCAAAACGGACCCTTTTTCTCTCGTCCTGGCCGAAACGAGAAACGACACCGACAAAAAAACTTCCCCGGGTTTGCAGGGCTGCGGCCGTGTTTGTTTTTCCCTTTCGGGCCCCGATGAAAAGCAAGCGCGCGAGGGTCGTGGCAACGCTACACGAGACTCCTCTCCTCTCCTCTCCTCTTCTCTCCTCCTCCCCTCCCCTTCTCTAATCTCGTTCCCGTTTTCGATTCGTTTCTCTTTCCTCTCTTTCGTGCCGCCTCGTCGATTTCCAATTACTTCGAACGACTTAACGAGAAACGCACCGGCCTTATCGGCCATCTCTCCATAGCACGTACGTACGTCACGCGCTATCTCGACCACAATTATCGCGATCTCTATCTCCGCGAGATATCGAACGTTCCACGCGTTTCCTCCACGATTACGCAACCGTGACGGATTGTCTGAAATGCATTTTTTTCAACTTTTTTTTTCCACGCGCCCTCCCTCCCCTCCCCTCCCCTCCTCAGCTTTTCTTCCGAACCCCGGTTTACGGTATCCCTCCCCTCTTCCCCTTCTCCTTTTACTCGTTACAATTTACATCATCCGTCGAGGCTTTCTTTTTTTTTTCTTTTTTTTTTTTTTTTCACCGCGTTCGAACGCGAAGAGATAGATGGGCTGAAAGATGGGATCGATTCGCGGGTGTCGTGACTCGCCAACCGCGTTTTTTCCGCTTTGTCACGCGACTCTTCCTCTCTCTCTCTCTCTCTCTCTCTCTCTCTCTCTCTCTCTCTCTCTCTCTCTCTC